>NW_005054337.1:3175468-3183796 GCF_000277835.1 Geospiza fortis | reverse complement strand
TTTTGGGGTGGGAGGGCAGTGAGTCACCCTCAGACCCCTCAGCGCCGACTCACGCTCCCTTCTCCCTTCCCACGGTGACGAAACGCACACTCCATCTCTGCCTTAACTGTTTCATCACCTTGTTTACTAAACACGCTGCGTTCTGCAGCCACACGAGGACAGGAAGGACGGCGGCTGGGCAGCTGCACCGGGCCATAGCACAGCACTGAACGGCCACCCTGGGGCTGCCCCGCACAGGCACTGCCCTGCTCCCTGCTGGCCCCAAGACCGTGGTAGCTGTGGGGAGAGCAGGGCATCACTGGAGGCCAGTCAGGTGCTCAGGACTCTGTAGCTGTGTCATCACCCCGGCTGACCTGAGCTTGGCTGACCAAGGGCTGATGGTGCTGGACCCAGACCCACAAGGACGTGGGTGGGCATGGGGGCAGATAGCAGTGGAATCCCCACCTGAGTCCCAGCATCTGGAGCCCACCTGCCTGGGATCTGGGAGCTTGTACTCTCACCAGGACTCTACATCCTTCCCCACCTCAGCTGCATCACCCCAGTGGGTCAGTGTTTCCAGCATTGGAGATGCCCATGGCTCCTCACGCTGTGACTCCAAGCCCAAATGCCAGCAGCTGAATGGCAGAGCTTCCTGGTACCAGGGGCAGTGCCTGCCCAGGAGCAGCTCTGGGCACGGGAATGCTCTACCTAGGGCCTTGGGACATTAGGGGTGCCCTATCCTTGCTGCCCTGCTCTGCAGGGTGCTGCTGACTCAGGTTCCCACCCAGCACAGCACAGACCTTGCCATGGGATGGTGTTTTCCTGCTTCTCCCAAAGTGCCGACGCTTGTGGGAACGAGAGCAGTGAAGGGGAAAGCAAACAGGGATGAGGAGCGAGGAGAAAACAGATGGCAGAGAAGAAGGCGCAGCGTCAGCGGGGGGGAGGGAGCACTGGTGCAGCCCAGCGAGGCTGCTGAGACACAGGTCCCAGAGCAGATCCCCTGCCCCAGCCCTCACAAACCCCATGAGCCCGAGGAAGCTCAGCCCCACGAAGCTCAGCTGGCTTCATCAGGAGGATCCTCCTGTTCACCCCATTGCTGGTGGTGTCTGTCCTCCCAGGTCCCAACAGTGCCAGTCTGGGGCTCAGCAGCTGCCCCCTCCCAGTATCCCCCCAGCTCTGGCTGAGCCAAACCAACAGCTCCTGGCCCAGCCAAAGGACAAGCAGGTTATGCTGGCACCCAGCACAGCTGGGGACAGTGAGAGGTCAGGGCTCTGCTCCCTGTGCCCTTGGAGAGGAGCCCCCACGCCCAAGTGAGGGCTCATCCCTGGGGCAGCATCACCTGCCAGATGCCCTGTGCTGGTGGGGTGCATCCACAGCTGGCTGGGCACAGGAAACTCACAGGCAGCGTGGGCTAATCTGGGAAGGAAGCAATGGTGAGAAATCAGGGGGTTGCCTCACTCCCCCACCACAGCCCTGCAAGAGCAGCCCCCATTCCCTGGCACAGGAAATTGCTTCACAAGCAGCCGCCGTCCTGCACCCGGTGTGACAAACACATCCAGCCAAGCATTCCCTTATGGTGGGACACAGCCCAGGGACCCTGCAGCCAGGTCACCATACAGCCCCCTCCCACAGGGTCCAGCCTGCCCCCTTCATCCCTGTGATGGCCCAGCAGGCAGGAGGCAGTGGCTCTCTGTGCTCCCTACCTGGCTGGCAGCTGGGGTGAAGGGGACTCTGCCAAGGTGCCCTGAGAGCCCATTGAAGCTGGGGGCTCCTGAGGCATTTGGGGAGCAGGCACTGCTCCACATCTTCCACTCTCCAGCCTGCCAGGACCTCAGCCCACGGCACAGAGCTGTTGTGGGAGCTGGGTGCTAAATAAGCCCTGGGAGAATGAACCTGCAGGGCATCCCCAACAAGGAGACTTCTGACTCCAGCTCTGGGATATAGTCAGAAATTCAGATCCAGCTCTGGTCTCCCTGGCACTGTGGCAGATCCCTTGGACTTCCCCATGCTATTCCCATCCTTCGTTTCCACCACATGCAGAAGCTGCAGCTCCAACAGCCTGGGCACTCTGCCAGGGCACACCATGGCATCGTGCTGCCTGTGGCACCCTGAGGGCACAGCCACGGCCCAGGAGCACAGAGTAGCACTGGCAGAAACGGGGCAGGGAGGGGAATGGGTCCTTGGAGCAAGTGATGGCAGAACGAGATGAGGGCCAATGCCCCTCTCACTGTGCCCCAGTCCCAGCAAGCCCTCGAGCTGGGCAGTGGGAGCTCCAGGGGGGGTTGCCAGCCGCAGCTCTGCCCCCGTCCTGGCTGCTCCCGCTGACTCATGGCCCCGCTCACCAGCTTCCTCCTGGAACCATCCCGGGGGAATTTCTGGTGACTCTCTGGAGGCTCGTCAGGGAGCAGGGCCAGGGCATCAGGGAATCCCCCACGTCTGGCAGCGCTGGCAGCCTCTGTGCCAGGCAGGGAATTCTGAGGGATGGGCTCAGCACAACTGGCATGAGCCCCATGCAAGGCAGCCTCGATCGGCTCGTCAGTGGGAGCTGGGTCAAGGCACAGGTTCCTCAGAAAGTGCATGTGTGGAGGGAGGCTTGGGGCAGCCATTGCAGCCAGTGGGAAAGAGAGGAGGGCAGTGGTGATGGGGCAGTGCCACAGGCAGGAGAGGGCTGTGGATGGCAGAGACCCCAGGAGCTGTGCACAGCCCAGGCTGCCTTTTTCACTCCCAGAGCCCCTGAAAGGAGTGAGATGGAAACACACAGGCAGACATCCTGCATCCCAGACACTGCCCGAGCCACGAGGTTGACGGTCACCACCGTGGCTGCCGAAAGGGGAAGGAACAGCCACCGCAGCCCCTTCACACAGCCTTACTCATGGCCACCCTCATGCAGACCCTCTCTGGGAAACTGCTCCAGGACCTCAAAGGGGGCTGGTGCATGTCTGGATCCCCTAGATCTCCCCCAGTTCAATTCCCCCATAGAGGCAAGCAGGGTGGGGGCCAGCCAGGGAGGGAGTGCAGCAACAGACAGACAGGGGAGAGGTCCACACACATGGGATGCACCAGGTCAACAAAGCTGGTGGGGAGCTGAGGAGCCAGGGGTGAGGGAACACCCAGTTGCCAGGGTCACTGTTTGACACTCAGAAGCCCAGGCAGGGCACAAGGGTACACAGGAGCAAAGGACAGGCACAGGCGTGTGGATGGCATCAGGTTCCCTCTCAGTATAAGCAGGAGTGTGGCGGCAAGGGGAAGTGGGGTGGGAGAGAGTCAGCATCTTGTGCGGGTGAGACAGCCCTGGACTGGGGAGAGCAAGTGCTGGTCTCACTGGGAATATGACCTGTGCAGAGGGAAGGGAGCACTTGGACCTGGCAGAAGCTGCAGGGAGAGCCAGTGCCACGGCCACCACCGCACAGCCAGACACCCTGAACAGTGAGCAGGGCATTATGCCTCTAGCTGAGCATGTCCCATGGGCTCTGCACCACCCCGTGCCCAGGGAGCAGAACTGACACCCCAGCCCTGGTTCATGGTATGCAGTGACCAGAGCATGGGGACACTTGGCATGGGAGCAGGACAGGGCAGAGGGAGCAGCTCTGCGTCAGAGCTCGGAGCTCCATCACTCCTGCTCAAGGGCTCCAGACAGAAACAACATTCCTGCACACACTTCCCGTATCTGCTGTCCTGGCGCTGGGCCCCGCGTGGGCTGGGACTGCAGTCTCCAGCTGGGCCCAGGACCCTTCCCGGCAACCACCCTGCGTGCCACAGACCCACAGCTCTCCAGCACCAGCAGTGCCCGGCCCTGCATCCCCTCCCTGCCTGCCCCAAGCTCTGTGGGGCACCTGCTCGGTCCCTTGCCTCACCTGGGGAACTCCCCACCTCTCAGCATCCCCTTCTGCCAACCCTTCACTCCTGCTTGCCTGGTGTCCCAGCCCCTTACCCCTCAGTCCCACTGCCACCCAGCCCCGCTGTGCCCAGACTGATGCTGCTGTCCCCACACCTCGTCTGGGTGGGGATGACGTGGCCGCTGTCACCGTGCGGCTCACTCCACCCTGCAGGCACTGAAACCAGCGCTGCCGTGTCACCACCCAGCCCAGCTGCAAAGCACACATGACGGATCCCCTGCCTGCCACACCGACTCCCGGTATCCAGGTGGGTGGCACAGTCACCTCCCTGAGCTGGGCTGGGCCATCCCCTCCATGCCCACCCTGGGAACCCCCTGTATCTGCTGTGGTCCCACTGGAACGCTGCAGGAATCTCACCCAGAGCTCCATTCACCAGGCACTGGGGCTGGAAGCTGGCACCTGGCACACCTCACACCACCTGCTCCAAACATTGCAGGGCTCTTGTGCTTCAGGACTTCCTTGTTGTAAACTCCATCCCATCCCTTAACTCTCCTCCTGCCTCAGCTTCTGCCTCCAGCTTTGACCAACCTTTCTTCTCCCAAACTTTCCCACCTGCTGGGAGCAAGAGCACAGGGTATTCATGCAGGTGAGAGTGGCACAGGGTCCAGGTCACCTGGGGAGCATTTGGGAAGGGGAGTGGGCAGCCTCATAGCCATCATCCCCTCAGCATCCCCTCCTGGGTGACCTGCTGGATCAGCTCCATGGAAGCATCTCCTGTGCGCCACAGGAGTGAGGCAGGAGGTGGGAGGGGAGCAGGGCAGGACAGAGCTGGGTGGCTGCCAGCTCTGAGGGGCACAGCTGCTGCGGTGAGCCATCAGCACCATGGCACGGGCATGGGTGGGCAGCGCTGTGCTCCCGGCGGTGACACGGGCACGGCAGCTGCCTGCTAAAACAGGAAGAGCAGCAATTGTGACAATGACAGGGAACCTGTGTGCAAGGGGACAATGTGCTGCCAGGAATCCATGGCTGTCAGCAATGGGAATAAGGAGCGGGGGTTTGTGGAAGGTGGAATATGGGCAAAACTGGCGGTATTTAATTGTAAACTGCGCAAAGCAGAAGGAAGGGCGGTAGATGCAACACGTTCGGATTTCAGTAAAACATTTGACAACTGTTCCAGCGCTTGCTGCCAAATTAACTCAGAGCAGCTCAGTTGTCAACACAGGCATATGGACAAAGCCCAGGCAGCCCAGGAATGGCACACAGCCTGGCTGTCTGCCAGGAGCTGCCCCGGCCACACGACCCGAGACCTTTCAAAACCGGGCATCGTGTGAGTGGAGAAAGGCACACCCTGGGCTGAAGGAACACCAGGATGGACAGAGCTGCCGTGCTGCCCAGGGAGGACAAGAGCTGCAGAGCACCCAGGCAAGAGGCAGCAGACCTGTGGGAGCTGCCATGCCCCCACAGGGTGGGGAGCAGCCCCACAGTCTGCCTGCTCTGCCCTGGGGTGTAGCAACCCCTCTTTTATTTGAGGGGCTGGAGCGAGGGGGACTGAGCAGAGCAGCCTGGGCAGGCATGCAGGACTGGCAGGGTCAGGGATGCCAAGGCAGCACCACGTACTGACCCCCTGCTCCAGGAGTGCTCATGCAGGCACAGGCCCTGTGCTGGGGATGAGTGCCGGGGACAGACAGAGCCCAGCACACTGCACACCCGAGGCCTTTGGGCCCCTGCTACATACACAGTTCTCTGCCCACCTTGTTTATTTTACTTATATTTCAGTAATTTGCTGATTACCATTTTTTAACTAACCAGCAGTGATGAATCAGCAGCACGGGAGAGGGTGGAAACTGGTGGCCTTGGACTGTGGCTCCAAGGTCTCAGGGTCTGGGAAGGAAGCCACAGGATCCCTCCAGAAGGGGAAAAAAAACACTCAGCAGTAGCAGCAGCAGTTCTGGCAGGCGCGAGGGAGCCAGCTGTTTGCATCCAGCAGCTCCAAGCACATCCTGGAAAGGCTGTTGATAGCCCCAAAAACTTCCAGGAATGGCAGCCATGGCACTGACCTATGTGGGACAAGACCTGTGGCACTGGGTGTGGGACAAGGCACATCAGAGAAGGAATGCATGGCTCGGTGCCACCGTCGCTCTGTCTTAGGGTCAGGGCACAAGAGGCACCAGGACACACCAGGAGAGCCCCTCCATGCCCAAGGCACAGGCACCAGCAGCACCTCCAGGGCCAGTGAGCTGCCTCCTGCCAAGGGGTCTGTGTGAGGCTCTGAGTGGTCTCACCATCAACTTCCATGGGCTTCTCCACTGGGAGTGCCCCCTGCCTGTCCCGGGAGTGCCCTGCCTGAGCCCAGGGGTGGCATTATGGCTGAGGTCATGGGTTCAGCCACTGCTTTGGTGGCCACAGAACACGGACATCATCCTGTGGCCCTCCCACTCACACCAGTGCTCTGGGAAATGGGAATCCCAGCAGGAGCAGCCAGCACAGGGGGAGGCTGCTCGCCACAGAAGCACCACCCTGGCACAGGGCAGAGGGGCCGAGGCAGTGCCCAGCAGGAAGCTGTGCCAGCTCTCACGGCCACCCTGGCATGGAGCGATCCCCCAGGAGTGCCCCAGGAGCCTTCTCCAGGAGCCAGCATTGCTGGGAAGGCACAGAGCCGTGAGGCAATCTGGTGTGAAGAAAAACCATTTCCTGCAGCAAGGGCTGCTTTGCTCAACGTTTTACAAAATGTGCTGATGCAACTGCCCTTCCCAGGTGGGATATAAATACAAGCCTTGATGTGGATTCGTGCCCTGCAGCTACACAAACATCGCAACAATGTTTTCTTTGAAAAGAAAAAAGAAAACAAGGAGGAACAAACAGCGCGGATGACAAAATCACTGGCAGTGGAAGTCCGGGGTTCGGGTTGCAGGGGGGGGAAGCTGAGGCTCTGCCTTGGGCACCGTGCTCAGCACAACCATCTCCTATTTTGGGACAGTGACCGAGGCCATGAGCTCATGGAAGAGCCATTGTGGGAGCTCAGCAAACTGTCCTGGGGAGGGGGCAGCCCGGCATGGCCAGGGGGCACCAGCAGGGACAGCCCCCTGAAGGGCTCACCGTGCCTGAAGTGCAGCTTGTCTGATGGGAGCTCCTTCCCAGCGCTGCATCCAGGCTGAAGAGCACAGAGCTGGGAAACCTCCCCGGGCGTGGGGCAGCCTGTCAGAGCAGCCCATCAAGCAGCCTGATAAAACCAGCCTCATACTCCACCCAAGCCTGAGCTTTGTCCTCCAGGCACAAGCACTGCTGTTGTCTCCTCAGCCCGTTCCCAAAAGGCCTTTAACCTGCTGCTCCCCCCGCCAAGGTATTTGGACACACATCCAACACGTGTCGCAGCCATTTTTGGATTCTCTTTAAGCCTCTGGCTGAGATTTCTTTGTGTTTTCTTTGGCTCTGAAGTGATTTCAGGCTCGGAGGCACAACAGCAGAGAATTATCAGCAAGGAGCTGTGCCTGCAGAACCCAGGATGGGAGCCGTGCTCTGCCTGCCCTGGAAATCCCCCGCTCACCCCGCTTGGGGGCACGCAGCATTTTTAAAAATAGCAGGTTACCCATCACAGCAAACCTCTGCTTGGGACAATTCACCGAGACAGAGGACATGGGGCACCTCTGCAGGGGGACAGGCAAGCTTGACACAACTTTCCATCAGCCGAGCCAGCACCAGGAGGGTTTGTTTGAGCCCCTGCGGCCCCTGGAGCTCAGGCTGTTCTGCCCTGCAGCCATCACCAGTTGGGAAAATCCTTCACTTGTCTCACACGGCAGCTGACTGAAGGCAGAAAGAGGAAAGCTGCTGGTCTGACACAAATCCATCCAGCTTCCTCTACCTGGCAGGCAGCTTTTGCCAGGGGCTCCTCTGACACCACTGCCCCTCCCCAACAGGAACGCGGAGCTTCCCCCAGGAGGGGGCACAAGGGCAATCCAAACCCAGACAGAGCCGGTCACAGGCAGTGCTGGGCTCTACCGGTGTGAGCTACGGAACTACGGAGAGGGGACATCAGGCACAGGAGCACCTCCCTCCCATCCTCCCCAACTCCACTTCCCCCACTGAGCTACACAGGGCTGCTTTAAAAAGCAGTGGTGGGAGAAAATAAAGCTCAAGCCCTCGGTCTTTCTGCGTTTGTGACATGACAGTGACGGCAGCAGCCGGGCTCATGTGGGGACTCAGCCCTGAGGCACTGGCAGCAGCGCTGCGGCAGCAGAGCTCGCACAGATAGCCCGGCGATGGCTCTCACCGCTGCTGTCTGCCCATGATGGATGAGGGCATAAACCTTTCAAGGATGCATTTAATTAGCTTGAAAAAGAGCCGGAAGGTGCACACGCAGCAGCTGGCGGTGCGGCTCCTCTACTGCCTCTGCCGGACACACAGCGCCTCCGGCAACTGTCACCTGGGGCAGGACACAGGGGACGCGCAGAGCCCCAGGGAAGAGCCCCGGGCTGTGGGGGCTGGATCCGGGCACCGCCTGC
This sequence comes from Geospiza fortis, assembly GCF_000277835.1. Taxonomy (NCBI): domain Eukaryota; kingdom Metazoa; phylum Chordata; class Aves; order Passeriformes; family Thraupidae; genus Geospiza; species Geospiza fortis. Next base: position 3,175,482 of record NW_005054337.1, on the reverse strand, counting down.
CTCGCCCCGGCGCA
>NW_005054337.1:3174833-3175458 GCF_000277835.1 Geospiza fortis | reverse complement strand
CTCTGCCTCCCCCCCTGCCGCTGGCACCATGTCAGCACCGGCTCGGGACCGGCAGTCCTGGCCAGTGACACGATGGCACTGCCCACCCCGACCTGCACTGCGGGCTGGTTTGGTCTGAGTGGCCCCAGATCCGGCTGGGATGCAGAGCCCTGACCCCCCTCAGCCCGCTTGTTTCTTCCACAGGGACCCAGAGCCGGGGTCAGCCCACGCCGGCCCAGCCCCGACACAGCACAGGCACAATACAGCTGCCTTTCCTCCAGCAAAAAACCGGGATAGAGCCGTCCTCAACAGAGCACTGCAACATGAGAAAATATCAGTGGGAACAGGGAGCCACCCGAGCCTTTGTTAAAGCCATCACCATGGAGCAGAGGCCGAGCCCGGGCCATGCACAGCTGAGCTCAGCAGGAGGATCTGGAGCAGCACAGTGATCAGCAGTGCTGCGGGGAGCTGGGACAGCAGCAAGGTCCGAGCACATGCCTGCAGGGAATGCTGTGGCATCAGGAGGTGCCAGCAATGCCCCACGGCCGGCAGTGCCCCGAGAGCCCCCCCAGACTGTGCACCCCCAGCGCGGGCAGCCGGTGCTGCCATATCGGGCGCCCGCCGCCATCTGCCCTGGGGGGAAACC
>NW_005054337.1:3168999-3173700 GCF_000277835.1 Geospiza fortis | reverse complement strand
CGAGAGCGGGTTGGGCGTCGGGAGCTCGGTGGCCGCGTCGGCGGACAGCAGCGATGCGGCCGCGGGGCCCGGGCTCCTCTCCCGGGCCGCTGACTCCTGCGTGGGGCAGAGCTCCGACAGCAGCGGGGTCTCCTTGGTAGGTGCTGGTGGGAAGGATGGGGTGGCAGGGAGGGCAGCCGCGGTTCTGGTTCCGAGGGGTTTCTGTAGGCATTTCTGACAGACTGGGCTTTGCGGCCTTGGCAGGCACTGTTACACCTCTGGTCCAGCATCTGTTTGTCAGTCCGAGGAGCAGAACTCCCCTTGGTAGCAAGAGCAGCCCTACAGCTCCAGGTTTTTGTCAGTACCAAAGGATTTGCTCTGATGCCATTCCTGGAAATCTTGCAGTGATACTTCAGATCATTTGTATAAGCTGGCAGCCCCAAAGGCTTGGGCTGGCAAAGGTCTCTCACCTGAGCTCTTCTGGACTCTTTTTATCTGCCAGGAAGAGGTCTCAGAGAGCAGTTCCAGCACAGATGCCATTCCAAGGATTTACCTGCCAGACTCATCCTCTATTGCCCAATCCACCTTGGTCTCCAGTGTCTCCACTGTGAGCCAGTCCATCATGGTGTCAGAGTCCCCACAGGTCCTGGTCCACTCCAGTGTCATCACCGATGGAGCCATAGTTGTGTCAGACTCCACTGCATCCACTTCCTCCGACCTGGGTTCTGCCATTGACAAAATCATCGAGTCCACAATCGGGCCTGACATCATCCAGAGTGAGTGTGTGCTCCCGTGTGGAGGTGGCTCGGTGGGCTGGGGAGGGAGCCACTACACCAGACCTCAGGAGGTGGGGGAAGCATGGACATGGAATTATTAAGACTGCAAAAAAAACCTCTGAGATCATTGAGTCCAACTGGTCAGCACAGTTTTCTCTTCTTGCTTTGCTGTAGTGACTCGAGGATTTGGTGAGGAGCTCGTGTTGCTGGACAGCCTTCCTTCTGTCCAGCTTCTCCTTCAGCCTAGGGCAGGCTCCACCCCAGAGCCAGACCCTCCTCCCACCTTCAGGCTTCTGTCTGAGCTGGGAGAGCCCCAGGGAGCCCCAGTGACTCTCCAGCCCCTGGATCTGGCAGTCACCCCTCTGCTCTCCTCTCCCTGCCAGGCTGCATCGCCGTGACCAGCGCAGAGGATGGAAGGGCAGAGACCACGCAGTACCTCATTCTGCAAGGCCCTGATGATGGTGAGGGAGCTCTCTGGGCTGTCCATGGTGGCCATCTGTGCCTCTGAGCCTTGTGCCACTGGAGCAAGGCCTGGAGTGGGTGTCCCAGTGGTATCAGCCACGGTGCTTGTACCACAGTCCTGTTGAGAGCCTGTTCCTGAGCTTGTGTTCAGCCCTGTGCCCCTTGTGCGGGTGCAGCCTGGGATGCAGGTGAAGGTCTTGGCTGAGTGGGTTTTGGTGTTTCAGGTGCCCCCATGGTGTCCCAGATGGCCACTTCTGCTCTAGCCAATAGCTTGGCAATAGAGGCTGTTGGTGATGGACCTACCTCCACGTGCCTTGACCAGCCTGGCCCTTCAGAGACTTCCAGGCAGTTGGAAGTGCTGGAGCTGCCTGCACAGCCAAACCGAGCCCAGGAGGCAGATGGTGGGGAGGAGCTGGACCAGCCAGACTTGGAGGCCCTGGAAGAGATGATGGAAGTGGTGGTGGTGCAGCAGTTCAAGTGCAAGATGTGTCAGTACAAGAGTGTCTCTAAGAAAACACTGATTAACCACATGAAAGAGCGTCACTTCCAGCCAGGTGTGTGCCAAGGGCTCAGGAAAATTGGTCTCGCTGCAGACAGGCTCTGCTCTCTCCTGGGAAGAAACAAGAGAGGAGCTGGAGCACAAGGGCCTGTTCTGGCACAGTCTGGTAAAGAACTTTCACGCTGTTCTTTGTGGCAGTGGGTTCAGCTCTGGCTCTGAAGAAAGGACGACCACGAAAGGTGGGAGCTGTTCCAAAGACCAAGGATGAAGAGGCTGCAGAAGAAGAAGATGATGATATTATGGATGCTGGTGCTATTGATGATCCTGAAGGTAGGACTCACCCTCCCCACATCTTACATAGCTTAGTCTTTTCCCATCATCTTTTCTGATGTTTTGGGGCACTTGCCTGCAGAGGACAGTGACTACAACCCAGCTGAGGACGAGCCCCGGGGGCGACTGCCCAAGTATGGCTGCTCCATCGCCACCTCCAGCGAGGAGAGGCCACGCCGACGCCCAGGGAGACCCCGCAAGCTGCTTCGTCTGGAGAATATGTCTCAGGACATGCCTGAAGGTGAGGGAGCTGGGAGGCAGCAGCCCTGTTCAGGGGTGAAGCAGGGAGTGGTGCTCCTGGAGCCACAGCAAGAATGTGATGAAGCTGTGCTGTGTTCTGTGCAGCAGGAGGGGAGGTGGAGCCCTTGGTGACGTCCCAGAGCACACCAAGCCAGGATCTGCAGAGCTCGGAAGCAGCCAGTTCCTCTGGCCTGGAGAATGGGACCGGTGAGAGCCTGGCAGAGCCCAGTATCAGCCAGTCTGACTCCGAGAACAAGGACCCTTCCTCCAACACCGCTGCTGAGGATGCAGACGTCATCCCCCGGCGGCGCGGGCGGCCCTCCCGCCGTTTCCTGGGCAAGAAATACCGCAAGTACATGGGGCGCAGGTGAGGGGTGTGCTGGGCCCTCTGGCCTGTGCCCAGGGCTGGTCCAGCCCATTTGCCACTGCAGCTCTGAGCCCTGCTCCTGTTCCTGCAGGTACTACTACAAGTCCCCCAAGCCCTTGATGCGGCCCTACTTGTGTCGGATCTGCGGCTCGCGGTTCCTCACACATGATGACTTGCGCTTCCACGTCAACTCACACGAGGCCAATGACCCGCAGCTCTTCAAGTGTCTTCAGTGCAGCTACCGCTCCCGGCGCTGGTCCTCCCTCAAGGTGAGCTTCATCTGCCCTGCCTCAAACCCACAGGCTGCCTGGCAGCCCCAGGTCTCATGGCCCTGGTCTGCCTCTTACAGGAGCACATGTTCAACCATGTGGGCAGCAAGCCCTACAAGTGCGAGGAGTGCAATTACACCAGCGTGTACAAGAAGGATGTAATTCGGCACTCTACAGTGCACAGCAGGGACAGGTGAGGGCAGCACAGTCCTGGGGACTGAACAGCACTGACACTGTTCTTCCTGTCCTGGGAGGGTGGCCATGCCTGCCCCATCCCTTAAGCCTTTCCAAAATGGAGAGTTTTGTTGTCTGGGTATAAGGAAGTTTGGGGTGTGGCTGACACAAGGGGCTTTTCTTACATCTTTTTCAGGAAGAAGAGAGCTGATCCGGTGAGTTTGGATACTCTGTTGACTTGAATCTCAGCCCTGTTATATGGGAAGAGGCACATCTGGGTCATCACAAAATTTCAGTGCCTCGTTGGGGGCATTGTTTCTGGATCTCTTGAGGAAAGGCAACTCAGGTCCTCCAGTGAGGAGAGAGTAAAGAAACTGCTGAGCTCATCCAGGTGATCTCATCTTTATGCTCTCCATCCAGCCACCAAAGCTGAACTCCTTCCCGTGCCCTGTCTGCAACCGTGTCTACCCCATGCAGAAGAGGCTTACGCAGCACATGAAGACACACAGTACAGAGAAACCACACATGTGTGACAAGGTGAGGGGGGGACAGCCTGGGGAGGGGCTGGCAGTGAGTGAGGAAGGGCAGGGGGAGAGTGCTGCTTCACTTTGTTTCACCAGTGCGGAAAGTCCTTTAAGAAGCGTTACACCTTCAAGATGCACCTGCTGACACACATCCAGGCCATTGCCAACCGCAGGTAGGAGCCCGGTGTGCCTGGGCAGAGCCTGTGTCCTGCTCCCCCTCAGCAGGTGTCACAGGTGGCTTTGTCCTGGCAGGTTCAAGTGTGAGTTCTGTGACTATGTTTGTGAGGACAAGAAGGTCCTGCTGAGCCACCAGCTGTCACACATGAACGACAAGCCCTACAAGTGCAGTGTCTGCAAGTATTCCACCTTCCGGGAGGACTTCCTGGTCTCGCACATGGCAGTCAAGCACACAGGTGAGAGAACCTGTTTGACTGATGCCCTGCACACCCCCCTTCTCCCTGAGACAGTCAGAGTCTGCCTGCTCTCCCTCCCATCCCCTGGGGCTCTCCTGCCTGCCTCCCCCTCCCGGGCCCTGCAGGAGGGAAGCCGTTCGCTTGCGAGTTCTGCCACTTCACCACCAAGCACAAGAAGAACCTGCGCCTGCACGTGCAGTGCCGCCACGCCGACTCCTTCGAGGAGTGGGCACAGAGGCACCCCGAGGAGCCGCCCTGCCGCCGCCGCCCCTTCTTCACCCTGCAGCAGATCGAGGAGCTGAAGCAGCAGCACAGCCAGGTGCAGGCACCGGCTGAGCCAGAGGCCAGCCCACCGGTGAGTGCCAGGCCTCGTCCCAGCTCCTCCTGGTGCTCGCTGCCCACTGTGCTGTCAGCGCTCTCTCTCTCACGCAGGCACCTCTTGGCCCCATCACTTGCCACACGGTCCAGGCTGTTGCAGGTGCAGAGCCCTCTGTTCTCTCTCAGGGTTCCCTGGAAGGGGCCACCATCATCTATGAGCAAGGTAAGTGAGCACTTGGGAAGGGGGTGGGATGAGGAAGGAGGTAGGTGAGCTCCTGCCTGACCCTTCCTATCTGATCCCCCCAGATGTGGCTGGATCAGCAGAGCTGGCCACGCAGACGGCCCTGGAT
>NW_005054337.1:3159721-3168989 GCF_000277835.1 Geospiza fortis | reverse complement strand
TGGCCACCAGCTCGCTGCAGGTGGGCAGAGTGAAGGGGAGCCAGGCCTGCTGGGGGCTGGCACAAGGAGGCTTCCCAGCCCTGTTCTGCTGCAGAGGTGTCTTGCAGAGTCTTGCCCCCTTGGCTGAGCTGCTGTTTTCTACAGGTGGCAGTGGTGAAGCCAGATGACTCGGGAGAAACACCAGGCCCCTGTGAGCTGCAGGCACAGGAGGAGGAGGAGGCAAAGGTGGACTCTAAGGAGCAGCAGCAAAAGTTGGTGATGCTGCACATGGCAGAGCCTGGGCAGACACTTGTGCAGGAGGCTTATGGGGAAGCGAGCCTGAGTGGCTCAGAGCTGCAGCAGATCACCATCCCCTTCAGCGGAGCAGCAGAGTACAGCATCATCGCACCCATCAGCGAGGAGATCCAGGCTCCTGCCACGCTGTACAGGTCAGCTGTATGGGAGGAGTGGGGAGGCACTTCTGGCCTCCAGTCAGGAGGTTTTAGTGGTGAGGAGGAGGAGGCAGACCATCCCTGACCAGGTGCTCTCCAGTAGTGAGGAGGAGAATCCTGTGGAGACCTCCCACACAGTTGTGGTGAGTGGAGCTGTGATGACAGAGGAGGCACTGAAGGACCATAGCAATCACTACATCATGTCATCCAGTGTCCCAGGGAGCCAGTTCCAGAGCATGGAGGTAAGGACCTGAGCCTTCTCCCCATCCCCAAGCAGCAGTGGCAGCAGGTGTGACTGGTGTTTCTCTCGCAGCCCCTCAGCGGGGATGCTGCCTTTTCCTCACCTGCGGAGGGCCAGGAGGCAGAGCCCGCCGGCATCAAGTGGCCCGTGGTGCAGTGTGTCACCAGTCTGGCCCAGAACGACTCGTCTTTGTCCCCAGCATCCGAGGGGCACGAAGTGTCATCCCCAAAGATCAAGTGGCCTGCACTCCAAGGCATGGCCAAAAAGCTCACATGCAAGGTTTCCACAGCCAAGAAGCTCTCATGCAAGATTTCCACGGCCAAAAAGTTTTCATGCAAGATTTGCACAGCCATGTTCACAGGGAGAGCGGAGATGGAGAGTCACAAGAGAGCCCACATTGGGCCCAGCACTTTCAAGTGTCCCGACTGTCCCTTCACTGCCACACTCTGGCCAGAGGTCCGGGTAAGTTTCCTGGTGCAGAGCAGCCCTGGGAACAAGGGGTTTGGAGAAACGGGGGTTTCTGACCCAGCACTTGTCCTTCTGCCCCAGAGCCACATGGTTCAACATGCCAACCTCCGGCCACACAAGTGCCCCCACTGCAGCTTTGCCTCCAAGAACAAGAAGGACCTGCGCAGGCACATGCTGACCCACACCAATGAGAAGCCCTTCGCCTGCCAGGTCTGTGGGCAGAGGTGAGTGGTGGAGCTGGGCTCATCCCACTTTGAGGGATCCCATAGAGCTCTACAAGGCTCAAGAGGAGATAGAATCTAGAGCTGTCTGCCCCAAGCCTTCCCCAGCATCAGCCCATTAGAGGGGACAGTGCCCCTGGGAATGGCTCCTGCCTTAGGTGGACCCAACTTTGTCTCCAAGGAACCTCTGCATAGGAGGGTTCATTTTCATTCCCTGGGCACTGATGGGAACATGCTGAGAGAGGGGATAGCCATGTTGTAGGATGTGCTTATGGGCCCTGTGTCCTGCTGAGAGCACAGGATCCTGCGCTGCCTGTGGCACACTCCACCTCACTCTGCCTCTCCATAGGTTCAACCGTAATGGGCACCTCAAGTTCCACACACAGCGTTTGCACAGCTCAGAGGGCAAAAGGCCAGGGCCAGCTGCTGCCCAGCAGACCATCATCCTGAACAGCAATGAGGACACCCTGGCCACCCTACACAGTAAGACATGCCCCCAGGACCAGGGCTGACCTGTGGGTATCCTACATTCAGAGCTCCATGCAGGATTCACCCAGCTTGTGGGTCAGGTGGGGCTGAAGGGCCAGGAGGACCCTCCTGCAGTTGGGATTGCTGGTGGAGACAGAGACCAAGGGGCTGGGCACAGTCAACTGTGCAGAATGAGGGGGGCCTCTGTTCCCTCCAGACAGGTCCTGGTAGATCAGTACATGTGGGAGCAGCTCACACTGGAAGCAGAGTTGAGGTTCTGATATGGAGGGTGTGTTCTGCCCTGGTTGTTAAGCTCTGGCCTTGTGTGAGCAGAGCCCAGAGACTGCCTCGTGCTTTTCACTGGGGCAGGTGTCAGGCAGTGGCCACAGGGGAGCGATGCCATTGGTAGCCCTGGCAGTGTCCCCAGCAGCATCGCCACTGCCTCTCTCTGTGTTGCAGCAGCTCTGCAGGCTGGCCAGGCCGTGCTGGCTCCCGAGCGGCTGCAGCAGGCTTTGGGGCAGGAGCACATCCTTGTTGCACAGGAGCAGAGCGTCACCAGCCAGGTGAGTTGGGTCCCTTGGCCTCAGCTCATGTCCTGTGTGGCTGCTCCTCACAGTGGGGGCCTCCTGGGGGGCTGTGATCAGGCCCAGCGCCCCTTACCACTGGGAACTTGTTGACACTGCAGGAGGAGGCAGCCTACATCCAGGAGATCACGACTGCTGACGGACAGACAGTACAGCACTTAGTGACTGCTGACAACCAGGTGAGGGGACATGGCCCACAGATGAGAGACTCTAGTGGGAAGAGGTGGCAGCAGTGGGAGAGAGCAGGGCTCCACAGGCAGAGCTGAAAGCGCTGGGGTGGTAGAAAGAGGCACAGGAGACAGACCAGATCCAGCTGTTGTGATGGGGGATGGGGAGTGGTGTTTTTCTGGGTCTGAATTCCCATGTTTGCAGGTTCAGTACATTATTGCCCAGGAAGGTGTCCCGCACTTGCTTCCCCAAGAGTATGTTGTTGTCCCAGAGGGACATCACATCCAGGTGAGCTTCAGACTGTCTGCTCCCATCACATGGTGGGTGGGGCTCATGGGGTGTCATGTGTGAGGCTGGGCCCCCTCCTGCTCCCTGTTGCTTACTCTGGGTCACAGCATTGTTGGGGGCCTGGACACCCTCAGACCCTACCACAGCCTCACTGTTTGTCCCCAGGTGCAGGATGGTCAGATCACCCACATCCAGTATGAGCAGGGTGGCCAGTTCCTCCCGGAGTCACAGGTAAGGAGCCAGGCATGGTGGCAGGAGCTGGAGGGTCTGAGCCTGCAGGTGGACAGGGATATGCAAAATAGAGGGAGCTCCTGGGCAGGTGCCTGAGTGCAGCAGCCATGGCTGGAGCAGCTCCAGGAGGAACCCTCCCCTCAGGCATTCCCTGTTTTCCCCTGTAGATCCAGTACATGCCCGTGTCACCGGAGCAGCAGCTTGTCACCCAGGCACAGCTGGAAGCAGCAGCACACTCGGCTGTCTCAGGTAGTAGCACGGCCCTGTGCCAGAAGGGTCTGTCCTCCCAGGCTTAGGGGAGTGCCAGTCCTGTTGGTGTTAGCAGCAAGTTGAGCAGCAGTCCTTGGTGGGAGGGCTGGGAAGACCAGGCTCGGTCACTGTTTTGCTGCCAGCCATGGTGTCCAAGGGCAGATATTTGCTGGTCCCTGCCTGTCAGTTGTGGAACAGGGTTAAGCAGAGCTGGGCTCCCTGCTGGAGCCCCACATGGGCAGGGTGGCCTTTAGTCCCTTCCCGGGGACAGGTGAGGAACATGGAGGGAGCTCTGAGTAGGCAGTGGCTCCCCCTGCCCTCGGTGGGAGGCAGCACTGACCCCCTCCCCTGCAGCAGTGGCGGATGCGGCCATGGCCCAGGCCCAGGGCGTCTTCACCACCGAGGCAGCAGCGGAGCAGATGCAGCAGCTGCAGCCGGCCCCCAGCCAGCAGTTGCCTTATTGTGCCGGGGCTGCGAGGGACACACCTGAGCCGTGGTGGCACAGACACAGCCAGGGACACGCTGCCACTCGGCCCTGTGCCGTGGGGGTCCTGCAGCTCCCCCCAGAGACTACTCAGCAGCCACAGGAGCAGCCCTTGTGTGGACAGTCACTTTGCCTGTTGCACTGGATGGTCTGAAACCCCTTTTCCCGAACTGTCTGCGTGGGCAGGCATGGAGCAGCGTCTGCCCAGCGCATGGGGGTCCTGGGGAAGCCATAGGGCTGGGCACAACTGTGGTGCAGTGTCAGAGATGAGGTGTGTGCAGCCACAGCCACTGCTCCCCGCAGCCATGGGGCCAGTGGTCCTAGTGTGCCAGCAGCCAGCCCTCCTGTGGTATCTCCAGCCTGCGGGCAGGCAGCAGCAGGGCTCTGGACTGGAGGGAACCCAAGGAGAAGGAGGCAGAAGATGCTCTATTTTTCTTCTGAAGAGGAATGGACTCTCGTGTTAATCTGCTGGTGGTTGTTGGAGGGTTCAGCTGTGACATTCTCAAGCTTTGACTATGCTTATGAATAAAAAGGGATGGAGAGCCGTGTGTGTGCCTGCTTGGGGGGCCAGGGGACAGGGATGCGACAGCCCAGCCTCAGCATGGCCCTGGAGCTGAGGCCCTCGGGTCCAGGAGCGCAGCACTGTGCTGGGCCACTCGCTGCTGGCCGACGCCCCGGACTATCAGCTGCCTCCCGCCCGAGTGACCTTGACTCCTGAGCAGCGAGCCAGGCAGCTGGGACAGCGGTGGGCTGGGGGCTGGAGTCATGAAATTAATCGAGTGGTAAACAGCCTAAATCCCGTGTAACTCTGTCCCGAGCCACACACCGCCCTCCTGAGCGGCTTGTCTGGGCCTATTTACATGTGATTATAACAGCTAATCGCAGAGATTTAGTTCTCTGCTCCTGCATTAAACTGATTATCCACGGAGGGGAAAAGGGCCGGGAACCACCCTGGCTCGGTGAGGGCCTCTGTGTAGCCTGCGCCCCTCGGGGGCGGGGTGATCTCTGCTGGGCTCTCCCTGCCCTCATGCCGGGTAGGGTGGTGGCACCGGGGCTGCAGAACTGCCACGACATGGCTGCCTCCACAGCTTTTTCCTTGGGACCATCCCTAACCCTAGGCTGATTTACCCTGCCTAGGGTTGGACCACCGGGGCAGTGAGCCATGGGTGGCCCCACACCTCCCCCGAGGTGGCTGCAGCTGATGGAGCTGTCCCAGCTGTGGCTCTGTCCCTCTGCCTTCACACCAGCCTTGCCTGTGCGTGGTGTGTGGCTGTGCCTGCAGGGCTGTGGCTCGGTCGGTCCAGCTGTGTCCGCCTGCTGTGCCGGCGGCTGGCGTGGCCCTCCCTCTCCAGCTGTGCTGTGCAGGGTCAGGGTGCTGCGCGCAATCCGCAGGCGCTTTCCTAGATTACAGCCCCATTATCTAATCAAGCAGATCCACGGTGCTGATTAGGGCTGGACGAGTCCCGTGGGGACAAGGTTATGGGGCCACTGCAGGGCCATGGCCAGGGCTGGTCCCAGCCAGCAGCACCAGTGTCCTGGCTGGCTTGAGGCTTCCACACCTGTGGCTGCCCAGAGCACACCATCAGCCCACTGTGGGATGGATGGGACCAGAGCTCTGGCTGCTGTATGTTGGGAGCTCCAGGTGCTGCTCAGGCTCGGGCCATGGGGTAGTGCAGGGGCATGGGACCTCTGAGTGCTGGCATGGCCCCTTTGGCTGCCGCCGGGGCCTGCAGGGATCCGGGGATGTGGCTGGCTCGATTAGCATGGGTGCCCTTCGCCTTCCTGTCCTGGCCAGCGCTAAGCGGGTTTGTTACATATTTAATATCCTGAGAGCGTTATTAGTCGGTATTTAATGACGGATACAACCTGTGGGATAATCCCAGTCTTAGTGGGGAGGCGTGGTGGCAGGAGCAGGTGGCTCAGGGGGTCGTGAGCTCTCGGGGCTGCCCACCACTGCCCTGCCCACCCACAGCCCTGCTGCGCCAACCACAGGAACCCTCCAGTGCCTTGCAGGGGTCCCCACTATCCATGGGGCTGCGGGACCCTGCCCCTTCGTCACTCTGCTGCTGGGAATCCAGCATGGCAGTGCTGGGGCTTGGGTGAGGACCTGGCCAAGCCAGAGGACGAGCAGGATGGGGCAGCATGGCTTGCTGTCCTCCCACCAGGCTATATTTCTTCCACCAGCCCATAGCCCTCCAACCCACCCTTCCACAGCACAAGGGGCTCTGCCACCCGCCACAGTCCCAAGTCAGGGCTGGGGTCATGGATGGGACACAGCCCAGCACTGCAGTAGAGCCCCAGCTGGGCTGTGTGCTTGTGGCTCTGGGTGTCCTTGGGGCCCTCGGTGGGCCCCATGTGCCAGCCCCGGGGTGCCATTGTACCCCATCCCTGGCAGCTGTGTAGGCTGTGCTGAGCTGGGGGGCTGGGAGGGACCAGGGCTCTGGCGGGTGGCAGGCAGGCAAGGACAGTCCCTGCAAGTCCCTGCCCAACAGTAGCTGGGAAGGGGGGGTATCAGGTGCCCCAGATCCTGCTGCTGCTCTCGTGGGTGCTAATACCCCCTAATCAGCTGTCAGTCACTGCAGACCCCAGCAGCTATAAAAGACCCGGGAGCAGCTCCCTGGCTCCTCTCCTGCAGTATGGCAGCACCTCAGGGCGAGAGGAGCCCAGGGCAAGAGCTGGGGGGCTGCGGGGGGCCTTGGGGGACCCTGCAGCGGCCGCCCCAAGCCCTACTGCCCTGCCCCTACCCCTACTCCTGTCCCTGTCCCGTTTTGGCCGGGTACAGCCTCCTGCCACCCCCTCTCAGCCTCGTGACGCCCCTGGTAAGTGCCGCGCTGCAGCTCCGGGGCAGGAACGGGATGCGGGGCTTTCCCGGGACCAGGATGGGACTGCGTGGGGTGGTTGGAATCGGGGCTGGGCACCTGCTATCCCGAGGCCCCTGCCCCTCCCTGGCATTCCCCTGCCTACACACACCGTCCTGCACTTGGCACTTTGGGCGCGCATGGGAGAGGAAAACGGGATACAGCAGGATACGGACAGGACACAGCTCTGCCCTCTCCCACACACAAAGGCCCAAGCCCTGACATCCCACAGCCCCTCTCCTCTGGCCATTGTGCCCCCCTGTCCCACCCTGACACCCCTGTGCCCCTCCAGGTCTCAGCACCCTTTGAGGTGCCGCTGGGGCTGCCCACAGAGCCAGGGCGGGTGAAGGCGGCGGCGACGCGGGAGAGCACCGGGGCACTGAAGGCTTGGCTGGCACTGCACCCCAGGAACCCCTACCCCAGCAAGGGGGAGAAGGTGATGCTGGCTGTGGTCAGCCGGATGAGCCTCACCCAGGTCTCCACCTGGTTCGCCAATGCCCGCCGACGCCTCAAGAAGGAGAAAAAGGCGAGCTGGGCCACACAGAGTGCCTCAGATGGCGAGGACAGCGAGGGAGAGGGCGTCCCATCGGGTGCCGTCCCCATTCCCAGTTCCAGCCCCGTGCAGGATGGGTGTGGGGGCAGCCCCAAGGTGACAGGCCCTGAGCAGGACAAGCAGCCCCAGAAACCCAAGATCTGGAGTGTGGCAGAGATGCTGGAATCTTCACCCAGCAACAGCGGGTGTCCCCCAGGGGTGCCAGTGGTGCTGGAGCAGGTATAGGGCTGGGACAGTCATGTCCTGTCCCCAAGGGCATGACACGAGAGACAGCCATGGGACCCAGCAGCTGCCTCAACAAGGAGAGTGGGAGATGTGGGTGGGAGAGACACAAAGCAGTAATAAATGTCACTCTGTCCTGGGTCTCCTGGTGTTGCCTGTGTGCGGTGGGGATGCTGGTGGGGATGCAGGGGTGCCAACAAAGATGGTAGGGTAACTTCACTGTCAGTGCTGCAGAGAGCAGCCCCTGTGGAGCAGGGCAGGTCCAAGGCAGAGATTAAAAATAGACTTCGCTCTTCTTAATAGAAGTAATAAAATGGTTAGCAGTATTAAATTAATCCTTACAAAACAAAACCCAAGGAGGTTAAATAGAGACTGGAGGCTGTGCAAAAAGAAAAACCCACAGTGACTACAAAATAGCTGCAAAGACATCTTTACACACCAAAGAAACTCCTCCACTCCTCCCCTCTGGGACACAATGTCAGCGAACACGAGACTCACACGTGAGAAAGAGACACAGATGCGATGGGAGCAGCCCCACGAGGAGCGTGGGTGCCACAGACAGAACTATTTTCACTGTGGACACGGAGCCGTGCTGGGGCCAGCCCGGCCGCAGGAGCCCCCGGGCTCTGCCCGTCCCTCTCCTGCCGGGGCCCCTCCAGCCGCTCGCGCTTCCTCAGCTGGGATCAGAGTCCTGGCTCCTGCTCTTTGTCTGCTCTGGAGGAGGAGGAGAAGAGCTGAGGTCTGGCCCAAATGCTTGTAGGCTGCAATGAGCTCTTGCAGCCATTCCTGCAGCCAGTGTGAGCACCCACATGGAAAAGACAGTGCTGTTCTGTATGGGAAGGCATCAGGCACTGAGCTTCTCCCCATGGTCCAGGCAGAGCATGCTGTGGGTCAGAGGACACGTGTACCTCAAGGGACAATGTCCCAAGGAACCCAAATCCTGCCTGGCTCAGGCACAGGGGTTGGCTGTGCAGGGTCAGGAGTGGGGGAACCCAAAGACCTCCAGGCACAGGCACTGGCAGAGGCTGTAGACAATGCAGAGAAGGAGGGTGGAGGGCACAAGACTGACCAGGATGATGCCCAGGCTGTGGTGCTCGATGAGCAGGAGGTAGATGCCGAAGGGCAGAGAGCTGAAGTAGAGGAGGCAGAGGACGCCCAGAATGAAGCGGGGGACGGCTTGCCACCCCCAGGAGCGCCACTTCTGCCCAGGGCCGTGGCAGGGCAGTGCACCCAGGCTCGTGGGGCGGTACAGCCGCACCACCTCCAGCCTGCCCAGGCTCTCTGGTGGAGCTACGTCCTCTGGCACCTCCAGGATGGTGACAACCAGGCAGTCGGGGCTGGATGTGGGCTCCAGCACGCTGGGACAAAGGAGTACCTCAGGAGATAGGGGTGGACCCCGTTTCTTGGCCCGTTCACGGCCTGTCAGCAGTGCCAGTGCCTCCCCATCATCCTGCAGCTGCTGCACGTCCCCGCCCGGCACCGGGCTGTGCTGGCGGCAGAAGGGGCAACGGAGCTGGGGGGTTGAAGCGTCCCCCGGGGGAACAATCCTGCGCAGGCAGCGGGCACAGAGGCGATGGCCACAGCGGAGCAGCTTGGGCCTGCGGGCACGGGCGTCGAAGCGGCTGTAGCAGATGTGGCACTCCAGCTCGGGGGACGAGGGTGCCACCGGCGGGGACACCAGTTTGCTCTCCGGCTGGGCCATGCTCCTGGGGGGCTGCTGGGGGCTGTCCGGGCTGCAGGGAGAGGGCACCGCTGTCAGCCAGGGCTGAGGGCAGGCCCCGGGCCCGCCGCCTCCCACGCGT
>NW_005054337.1:3157161-3159202 GCF_000277835.1 Geospiza fortis | reverse complement strand
GGGGGGAGCCGGGACGGGCCGTGCCGGAGCCCTGCGGAGCCCCCTCGTGCAGAACCGGGCCCCGCCGGCTGCTGAGGGGCAGGCGCAGGGGTCGGTGCAGGGGGCGGTGCGGGGCTTGGTGCGGGATCGGTGCGGCTCCCGGTACTCCAGGGTTCCCCGCTCACGGTCAGCCCTGAGGATGCTCCTTCCCGGCGTGGAGCCTGCGGTAGCGGCGCTTGGGGTTCAGCATCCCCGGGGATCAAGTCGGGGGCACTTGGGGGACACAGCACTTGACAGGTTCAGGCTGGGCACAGCCAAGCCCCCTGCACGTCCTACACTCCAGGCTGTTTCCCAAGCCCAGCCAAATCCTCTCCCAGCTGCTGCCCTTACAGGGCGTTTCCACCATCCCTGGGGGGCAAAAGCACTCAGGGTTCCCCTCCTTCCCTCCAGACAGGAGAGTGGCAGCACTGCCCACCACAGGGACAGTGGTAGTGAGGGCCTTATAATCCAAATCGTCCAGGTTTAGTACAGCCTGACAGAGCTTTTATGCGAGAGCTTCAGCTCCTGATGTGCCTCATTCCCCCCAGTCCTGCCCGTACCACCCACTGCTCCCAACCCTCCCACAGCTGCCCCACACACCACAGCCCCTCACAGACTGATCTAGTCCTGGTTATCTGCCCTTGAAATGCCCCCAGTGACAACCTGATGTGCCCCATCGACCATCTCTTGCTCAGGATAAAGGAGACTTGAGAAGCAGCTCACACCACCAGGCTTCTGGCCACTGATGTCACTTATACATCCCTGTGAGACCACAGCCACTGGATACTTAACCAAGTACCTGTCCCTCACCTGAGGGAGCAGGCAAAGGGCTCAGTGTGCACTGACTGACCAAGGGATGCGTTAGGACACTCCCAGCATCAGCATGTCTCTGCTCACCTGTGCCCCGGAAGCAGGTGGTCTTGGGTCAAAAACAATTATTGAAGGGGGAAAAAAAGGCTTTACAAACTGCCACATTCACATCTGACATTCCCAACTGCCCTGACTTAAAGGACATCAATGATCTTGACACCATCAAAAATATCTGTGGAGAGCTTTGAAGCCTCTGGGAGTGGGCAGCATCTGGTGCTGGGTAATTCCTGCCCACTTCAGGGTGGCACTGTCACTGCTGCGGCACTGACACCGGTCCAGCACCAGCAGTGTTGTGGCACCTCACAGGAGAGGTTGGCTGTGCTGCCTGCCCCAATGAGTCCAAAGGCACTTTTGAGTCCGAGTGCACTTCTCTGCACTTCTCCAATGGGAGAGCACCAAAACCTCAGTGGAGCAGTGGGGTGGTCAGGCTGCTTCAGGGGCTCACACTGGTCATTAGGAAAAAATGTCTCCCTCACCAGGAGGACTGGAAAAGGCCAGATGTCAGACAGTTCTGAAAAATCAAACCCCAACATTTCTCTACCTTCCACCCAGGCAGAGACCAGACAGGGGTAAGCACAGACCCCAGACACCAAGGAAGGCAAGTCATGGACACAAGCAGAGCTGTATGCTGGTTTTAATGTTCCTAAGAACTAGGAAACAGAAATCAAAAATAGATTTTGCTCTTCTTGATAAAAGTAATAAAATGGTTAGCGGTGTTAAATTAATCCTTACAAAACAAAACCCAAGGAGGTTAAATAAAGCCCAGAGGCTCCGCATAAAAACCACAATGACTACAAAACAGCTGCAAAGACATCTTTACACACCAAAGAAACTCTTCTCCTCTGCTCCTCCCCTCTCCAGGACACAATGTCAGCGAACACAGGACTCACACATGAGAAAGAGACACAGATGCGATGGGAGCAGCCCCACGAGGAGCGTGGGCGCCACAGACAGAACTATTTACACTATGGACACGGAGCCGTGCTGGGGCCAGCCCGGCCGCAGGAGCCCCCGGGCTCTGCCCGTCCCTCTCCTGCCGGGGCCCCTCCGGCCATGGCGCTCAGCGCCGAGCACTCGCGCTTGCCATCCGTCCCTCCATCTGTTCCACCGTCCTTCTGCCTGCCCACGCGCGCGTCCCAGCTCTGGCCGTCCC
>NW_005054337.1:3147140-3157053 GCF_000277835.1 Geospiza fortis | reverse complement strand
CCAGCCTCCCCCGGGGCCACTGGCACCTCCCCTGCTGCCTCGCACCTCTGCCTTAGTTGGGATTAGTCTCTCGGCTGCTGCTCTGCTCTCGGCCCAGCTCCCGCTCTTTGTCCGCTGTGGAGGAGGAGGAGGAGGATGAGGACGAGGAGGAGGAAGACGAGGAGCTGAGGGTTCGGCCCGAATGCTTGTAGGCTGCAACGAGCTCCTGCAGCCGCTCTGGCGTGGGCTCCCACTTGGCAAAGCCGGCGCTGTTCTGCAGGAAGAGGACGGCTGTGTTGTGCACAGCCTTGTAGTACATCTCCTCCCTGCAAGGGAAGAGCACAGGCATCAGCACCTCCCCTGGCCCCCGCCCAAAACCCTCAACACCTGCTCCTCCTCTTCCTGCCTTCACTAGGACAAGTATTCGTCCCATCCTTTCTCTTATTATTCTGACCAGAAGGGAGGCACAGTGCAGCCTTGGGCAGTTCTGAGTACAGTAGAGGCTCCTAAGATTCCAGAGGGAAGAAACACTGATGCTGCAGAGTCCCATTTCTGCCTACCATGTTCCAGGCATGTGCTGGAACCCTGCTGTCCCTGCAGAGGGGACTCAGCACAGCAAGGCATCAGTCCTAAGCAGGTAAGAAATTCAGTGTTCAGGCACCTGTTGCTTTAACAAGCTGCAGCTCACACTTATTGCCTCAGCAGCAGAGCAGAGACCAGCCTGCCCCACTGGGGACCAAACCCCCACTGACTGCCCCTTGCCTCTGTTCTCCCAGTGACATCCAGTGCTGCAGCACAAGCAGCTACCAGGCCTGAGGGCTGGCAGAGGCACAGATCAGTGCCACAGGTGTGACCTGTTCCAGCTGGACTCGTGCCCAAGGCACACACCTCTCACAAGCTAAAGTTAGCAGTCATTGAACAGACGTTGAATTCACCATGCTGTCTGCCCATCCTAAACACCCAAAGTGATGATGCGCTGCGCTTGTCCTTGCCTGCTCCCTGCTTCCCACTGATTTCAGCCTGGGAGAGGATATTTCTGTCACACAGCTTCAGAGCTGTGTTCCCAAAGGATCTGAGAACAAAGCCTACTTTTTGCAGACATGCTGGGACCCGCTGCGGTACTCGTGATCGAAGGCCGGCAGGATGAGCTGGTGTCGCTTGAACTTGCTCTGCTCCATGCGCGTCAGGGCTGGCGTGGGGGGGTCCCGCCACTCAGGGATGAAGACAATGAAGGAGAGCGGCTCGCTGGAGCTCTCCAACAGTTTCTAGTGCAACAAGAAAAGGAACAATCTGAGCAATGACGTGTTTAATCAGTCCTACAGAAAGGAAATGCTTCTGCTTCAAAAGCAGTGCCCAGCTGTCACTGTCCTCTGTCCATGCCCTCAGGGTGCAGGAGTAGAAGATGGACAGCACAGCTCCATCCCAAACAACCCCACTGTGAGCAGACATACCTCAAAGTGAGAGACCATGGCATCCATCAGCTCCTCACAGAACGGAGGATTTGCCTCAAAAGAACCACTTATAGGGAAGAAATCCAGGCACGGGCTGGAGAGAGAGGCAAAGATCCCCATCAGCTCGTCCTGAGTCATCTCACGGGCATGCACCCACACCCACGCAGAGCAAGGGAACGCAATACTCACCCCCTGGATCCAAAATACCCGTCTGTGTCCAAGAACGCTGAACAGTACTGTTTAAAATAGCAATTCAGGGGCGAGGCAAAGCATTCAAAACTCACTCCAAAGAGCTTGTGGAGGGCTTCAAAGATGTGCACGGGAAGTGCCCCTTGCAGACCAGTCCCTTCATACAGCCCCACACCGAACATCATCTGAGGAGAGCAAACCCTGGTGAGCCAGCACTTGCTGTTCCTGCTGTTCCCTTCACTGACCATGGACCCAGGGCCACATGTCCATGCACCCACTCCTCTAGGTATGCAGGGCCCCCTCGTCTTTTTCTCAAATTCGTGTAGGTCCCTGCATGTACCCAAGAATGCTCTTTAGAGATTTTATCCAATTCTGACCCTACAAAACCATCAGTTTTCTCTTGTACCCAAGTGACCCTTCAGCTGCCCCTCAGAGTCCAGAGCTACTGAAGGTTTCCTTCACAAAGATCTTTACCCACACCAAGGTCTTGTGTCAAGACCACAACTGCTCCCCAGTCCACAGTCCTACCTCAGCATAGCATGAGCAGACTACAGACCCAGTTTAAACCCCGTGTTGCTCCAGGCTCCCAAATCTGTGACCCTTTCCCAGAGCAAAGACAAGCTCCCAGTGCTGCCAAGGCATTCTGATGCACAGCTGTGGTGAGACCGTACCTGATATCGACGGAGAAGGCACCAAACCCTGGGCAGGAACTTCTCAAAGCCTGAGTCGTCGATGCAGCTGTACCGATAAAGAAGCCACTGGAAGAGAAAGCCCAGCCACTGAAGACACCAGGAACAGCCAAGCTATGGTGATACATGCACATTGTGACAGGGAGAGGGAGGCTGAGGAGCAGGTGGGCTCTGCAGGGAGTTGTCAGCACATCTGCTGTCACTGCATGAGCCACCAGCTTGTCACTAACACAAAATGAATGAACCACCACAGCAGCACGTGTGTCTCAGCAAGGGTTGCCTTGGTTTGAGTACAATGTTCTGGCAGCACAACATTTATTCAGAGCACACACCCAACACCTGGGAAATACTCCCAGCAGAGCCTGACCCCAGCTAAGGTGAGAGTAGCTGTCCTCATGGCCATGGCAGTGTGTGACAGCCCTGCAGGGTCAGTTGGCCAGCCTCTGCCCAGCCCTGCCCAGGAGATGACCCTGCACCAGGGGCAGCAGAGCCAGTGCCCAGCCCTTACCAGCTTGCTGAAGTAGTTGCGGCTCACTTTGACCATCTCCCCCTTGTAGCGCACACAGGCCACGTTGTTCTCCATGTGCATCTCCACACTGGGCAGTGGTGGGGAGGGGATGGCCAGTCTCACAGGGTAACAGTACACCAGCCTGTCCTGGACCTCAGGAGCTTCCACCTCAGCTATGGAGAATGAACAGAAAGGTAGCCTATGAGAAGCCAAGGGTATTCGGGACCAATCTTCAGTCCACCTCAAAAGACACAGCAAACCAAACAGGGCTGAAGAGCAGAGTGGTCTTCCCAAAAAACCAACACAGTGGTCCCTCACAGATGTTGTAGGCAGCTACCTAGGTTCAAAGCTGATTCCCTAATGCAGACAGCACACAGCCACCCCAGCGTCCTGAGGCATGTTCCAAACAAACAAAACACTCTTTTTATTGCTACTGTTTCTTATTTCAGTTTGCCCCAAACTCATCCAAAGCACAATAAAAATTCACAGGCTGACAAATGCAGGAGGCAAAGGAATCTCCCTGCACCTTGTGGTTATCCATTGCCTCAGCTTCAGGGAGTGCTCATAAATCAGCTGGAAGGAATCTCTTGACTTAATGGGGTTGGAAGATAAGCATCAAAAACAATGGCAAAAGGCAGATATTGGGACCTGAAGGAAGCCTGAGGAGAACCAGGACCCAAAAAGGAAAAGGACTACAGACAGTGGCAATGAAAGGAGCAGACCCCATGGAGGAAGGACAAGCTGACTAGAGGCAGATGTACAGACATGAACATAAGAAAGTACAGAGGAAAGATCAAGGAACATGAACTCTGCCAAGAAAGGGTGCACAGTGACAAGCTGGGAGGCAGAGGGGTGCAGAAAGGTGCTCAGAACACAAGAAATGTGGCAAATGAGAATAAAGGGATAACACTCAGCATTACTAAGGGGGTGTCAGCTGTCCCCAGGAACTCATGAAGCAGCAAAGCAAAAAGGCATGGTCCAGTGAAATGAACGAATGCCCTGCTCCGCCTGACCTGCTCCTATAACAAGCTACTTCATCCTGGCAAATCACATATTTGTAGTATCTGATGTTACAGCTGGTCACAGCACCTGATGGAAGACAGTCTGTCACTGCACAGTCATTGTGACTGAAAGCTGAGGCCTATGTTGGACTGGCTGTTTCTTACTTTGAAACACAGACTTTCTAACATTTGGAGACAGAGCTGCCCTCCCAACAGGTAACACTCTCTGAATAACACTCTCTGACAGGCCAGACCATGGGGTCTTTAACTGTAGTGCTGCAGCTCTACAGCTCTTCAAAGTTGGCTGCATACCAGAGATATTGTTCTCTTTGAGTATGGCAAGATGCTTCTCCCGGATGCGCTTGACGTATTCCAGGGATATGTAGTAAATTTTACTGCAGATGCCTTCGACAGAGTCCTTGGCTGCAGCAGACACATGAGGCCCACACTGTTTGCGTAAGTGCTCCAGGCGGTCCTGTGGAAACAGAGAACCAGAGTCTCTCACATGGCCACCACCGGCTCTCCAGGGGTCTTCAGTATCTCCAGAAGGACCTGTACCTGTCCCCACGTGCCCCCTCCCCAGCTCCCTGTGCCCAGCCACACATCAGTGGTACACTGACCATGTAGTCTTCCTTGGAGGCAGAATGGTCCCGTCGCAGCCAGCTGAAGGTGTCCTCTACATTCCACTTCACCACCTTCCTGCTGTCTGGGGAAGCACTCCTGCAAAAACAGAGGCAAAGTTTAACTCACAGCTGCACAGCAAGATATTCCACCCCCCTCCAAAGTTTTCTATCAGTGGGGAATGTGGACACTGTCACTTGTCAAGGCCCATCCCTGTCACTCCCCTCCAGTTCTCTGGAAAGGCCTTCCAGACATTTGCATGATTGCGGCCTGCTATATTCTCTCCAAAACTTGGTGTAGCTGGCTGCTGTCCTCTCTGCAACAGGAGAGGCCCAAAAGGCCTTTATTTGTCATGGCACTGGTCCATTTTGACACTGCCTCTAATCTTCCATTACTGCTAGGGGCTTGTGACTCTGAGAAAAGTACCCTGTTTACAAGTTTTTTCTTTCCCCCACAAGGTTCTCCCCAACTCTCTTCCTCAGTTCTGTCTCCTGTGGCAGAACTGGTCAGAAAAACCCCACCTTGTATACAAAATGCCACTCTAAGCTTGTTGCTCTGTAACACCAGTGAGTGTCCAAGCACTCCTGATTTTATCTCAGGGATAACAAAAGACATTCCACACCCAGTACTTCATTGTCTCCACACACATTCAGCTCCCCAGTATGACATTTTGCAGTAATGTCATTATCAAAAGATGGCTCCAGCACTAATGTTTTATTTCTGTATGTTCCTAATCTTGCTTTTCCTCAATAACATTATGCCCAGTGCTGGATAAGGCAGGATGAGAAGCCCCTATAGCCCTTTTGTCTTTTCTGAACGTGACAGCACTGCGAGAAGAGCTCCCACCTGGATTCAATCAGTCGTTTCGCAGCCTCAGCATACTTGAAGAGCAGCCTCTTGGCTTCCTCTCGGAACTTAATTCTGGATAACCTGAGGTAAGTTAAATTCATATGCATGAGTCTCACAAAGGCATGGAAGACAGGTTCAGTTCCCCAGCTTTCCTTCACCAGCATCCAAACAAAGGGAAGCACCACAGCAGAACCGTGGCAGGTAAATCACCAGGCAGACTGACCCAGAACCATCCCAGCAAAGTCTGTCTGTGAGCAGTACCTGATGGGAATGTCATTCATGATCTCTCTGAACATGGAAGGAGACACTACTGGCTCGCAGTCACTCGGTAAAAGAGGATCTGTCCCTTTATCAACCACTTTCCTCTCCAACATCCAGCGATTAAATGACTCCCTTGGGGGGTCAATCCCTGCAGATGCACAGAAGAAGGGTCTAATCAATACAATGCAGAAATGCCCAGTAGCTCTGATAAGGAACATCACACAAAGTTCTGCCTAATCAATTAACCAACAATGCCACTGAGTATAACCATCACAAAAAGAGAACACAGGGACTAGACAGGCATAAAACAAAAGATCACCAGAACACTAGAACTGAGAGGAAAATCAAAGGAACCCAAGAGAAACTCACCTTCTCGCTGCTGGCAGAGCTCACGGTAATGCTGCCGCAGCTTGAGAATGAGCTGGGACCGGAGCAGCTCCACCTCGGGGTGTGGAGAAAGCACTTCTGATGGTGCCCTCTGCTTAATCACAGCATTTGTCTGAATATCCAGGTCCCAGTATACTCTGTGGCAAAAGCAAATGTCATCAGGATAACCAGATCACTGGCTAATTATCAAATATTACTTTTAAAGATGCTTCCTTGGGCTGTTTCACCAGCCAGGAAACCAAACTATCAAGACTCCTGGAAGTGATTTATCCCTCAGGTTTCTCGAAACCTGTGTGTCTCAAACACTTTACTGAGAAAGGAACAGACGACAAATGGACACAACTCACTCAGTTGGTCGTAGAAGAGCTGCCTGCTGTTTGTCTTCAGGTGAAACACACCATGCCTTCAAAACAGAGGTTCCTGGAATACTGGGAGAGCTGGGGACTGGCTGAGCAGCTGGGTTCCCTGGGACATCAGCCTGTGTGTGTGAAAGATGAATTACTGCACCACAGAGATAGGTAAAGGGGAAGCAGCCCAGTGAATCAAACAGTCCCACACTAGAACACCACATGGGAGACCCCCATGAGCTCTCCAGCCC
This sequence comes from Geospiza fortis, assembly GCF_000277835.1. Taxonomy (NCBI): domain Eukaryota; kingdom Metazoa; phylum Chordata; class Aves; order Passeriformes; family Thraupidae; genus Geospiza; species Geospiza fortis. The sequence goes on along the minus strand of NW_005054337.1, from coordinate 3,150,520 downwards.
CCCTTGGTTTCAGGCTGCACTCATTTGTTCCAGAGCACCACACCCACCTTGGGCTTCTTCACACTGTTGCCACTTGGTGGAACCTCTTCTGAGAACCTCCTCTTCCTCTGCTTGCTCTCCACAGAAGCATCTGCCACCCCACCTTCCAGTGGCATGGGAGCCGCGTTCAGTCCCAGAGGGTCTGACTATGAGAGTCCAAACAACAAGAGCACACGTCAAGCTCACCCACTGTCACTGCAGCATCCCATTGCACTGCTCCCAGCTCCCACGTGGATGGAAGTAAGGACACTAGTCACACCTGCACAAAGCTGAAAGATTCTCTTCTAGATGTCTATATGCTTTTTTAAAATACTTCAATGAGAAAAACTCATCACAAATCCCCCACGCTGACTGTTCTTTGAGCAGTGCATGACTCCTGGAACAGCAACACCTGACAGGCACCTGACAGAGGAACATTTCCCCAGAATCATGCCAGACAACGGACTGAGCAAGGAGTTCTGAAGGCATACAAGATCCTCACACATCTGTAATCTGAGGCCCACAGACCATGAAGACCCCAGTCCTGGCACAGCACTCCCAAGGTGAGTGAGCACTTACTATGACATCGTGCTGTCCCAGCACAGGCATTTCCCACAGAGACTGGTTGGTGAAGCGGTTGAAGTAGTATGGGCGGTTCTCCCGCTTGCTCCAGCACTTCTCCCAGCCAGCCTGCACCAGCTCATCTGAGAGGACAGTGAGAGTCAGGAGAGGAGCATCCTGCACAACAGACCTGCCCTGCAATGCCCAGCACTGTCACAGCACACTCTGAAACACACATCATTCCTGGCCTCCCTTGGCAGCCTTGTTTCACCCCTCTCCCCACTGCCAGGGCCCTGCAGCATTGCCGAGGGCAGAGTCGGTACCTGGCAGGTCCTGTACCAGGCGCATGGGTTTGGGGGAGCTGGGCTGGTTCTGGTTGGAGGTGCCAGGTGAGTGACTCATGAGAGACGCTTCCTCCGCAGGGCTTCTGTGATTCTCATTGGCCATTTCTCAGCAACCACACTGGAAAAAACAGAGTAATATCCAATGTTACAGCAGGAAAGGTCTCAGATCTGCTTGGCACACTCAGGTGTAGCAATAAAAGTTCATTCTGATAATAAAACAGGGATTGAACATGCAAACTGCACCTCAGCCCTGAAAAACACCTGTTATCCTGAATACAACGAGCTATGAGGAATGCTCAGTGTTAAATGGGGTTAGCCAGGGTGTTCTTCAGGCCAGCATTCAAAATATTCCCTTTTCAGCTAGATGTCTCCAAAGAGTGAAGCATCGGATGGTAAAAAATAACATAAGCTCCTCTGTGATTATGTGCCACCTTCTGCCACACCAATACCACTGGCCAGGTCTCATCTGTTATCCTCAGAGACAGTTTGAATCAACTCACACATACATAACTGCACACCATTTCAACAAAAGGCTTTCATTAAAAAAAAAAAATCTGCTATATAAAATAGCCCTGGAGGTTCACTAACAACTTCTGTGGTTCAGAAAACCACAGGCTGGGAGTCAGGAGCTCCCGAATTATTACCCTCTGCATGTCCCAGGCTGACACGTCCCAGTGCTAGTCCTAGTCCCACAAGCAGGGCCTCAGCCAGCTGTTTTGGCCCTTGCTGCTTTTTCATCTGCATAACAACAGTTATGCAAAAGAAGGTCTCTTGGAACAATAAAGCTCCTCTTAATCATAATTTAATGTTGCCAGCTGGAGAGAAACAGCCAGGCTTTTCCTCTCTTAGTCACCACTCTTCCCCTGGGGAAGTTTCTGAAACAGCGCCACAGATTGCTCTTCTCTGGCAGCCCGAAATGCATTGGCAATGAACTGGGGGGAAACAAGGCATTTTACATAATTCCCAGCTACCTCAGACACTTAACTCTATTCAGGATTTGGAGACACCCCACAGCACACACCAGCACAGTCAGGGCAGCAGCAGCACAGTGCTGTGCATAGTGTGCTCCTCATCGGAGCAGCACACTACCTGACAGCAGGAGCCACGTACAGGAGCTCTCCAATAAAAACTCGGGATTTTTTTGGGGCTGTTACTGGGATTTGAAGCCTTCGCCACCCTTCCCGTGCACAAAGGTCAGGGGCTATTTCAACAGAACAGAATGGTGGGAGCAAACAGTGGTCAAGAGCGAGTGGCCAGTAGCTCAGCTGCCCACAGCACTGGCTGAGATCAGCATTGAGGAACTCAACTCCTTCAGCCTCCCAGAAGATGTTTCCATCCTTCCAGGCAGGGTGCACAAGGGAAGGTGTGTGACACTGTGACACCTGGAGTTTGGGTCTCTGCCCCAGAGCAAGCAGGTAACGCCCTGTGCCTGCTGCAGAGCACAGGACACAACAGGGGACCTTTAACGGCCTCAGCAGTGAGCATTGTGCAATCTCACACTCCCTCCTGAACTCCAGCCCCACCGTGTCCTTACAGCCACTTCACAAAGGTGCCAAGGTGAGCTGGGCCAGTGGCAGCAGCTCAGACTCGTGTCAGTCTGGGGGTACAGGACCCTGGAGACAGCAGGGCTGCGAGGCAGGAGCACAGGGAATCTCTGAGATGTTTAGTCCCTCCTCCTCAAACTAAAGCTACACTTGCACATGCAGCTGCTGCTGTGTCCTGCATGTTACACAGAGCACACCCTGGAGTGAACTGGTGCGTACTGGGGGGACCAGAGCTCCCAAAGTCATGACTGTCAGGATTCACATCAGCACTGGGCACGGAGCCCTGGCCAGCTTGGATGGCACATGCCAGCTCCAGTGCCCTGCCAGTGTTTTTCACCACCCATCGCTCAAAAGAGCTGTCAAATAGGGTGACTGGCTCTGCCTCCTCCCATTTATGGATAAACTGGAATGGTGGAAGTAGCCAAGAAGTTTTATCACTTGATCAGTGTTAACAAGTATTAAATCCAAGTACCCTTAAGGTCTGGGAAAAGGAAACAGCCAAACTAACAGGAATCCTGGCAGAAGCCACTCTACTTTTATGTAACTACACTGGGACTTAGACAGTGACAGGGATCCAGAGGAAGCATTTTATGGTGATTACGGTATGTTTTTATACACCATGGCAATGCATACAGTGCTTCACAAACACGGTACAACGCTGTCCCTGCCCAGAGAGCTTACAACCTAGAGCAGCAGCACAACCAGAGACCACAGCGAGGGGTAAGGAGACACAGAGTAAAGAAGTACAGCAAACAGGACCGGCATTTGTTTCCATTTCACCGAGGTAGAATTTTGTACAAGACAACAGCAAATGCAGACAAAGGAGATCAGCGACAGCCCCCCGGGACAACCCCGCGGCTCTCCCCCATCCCAGAACCACGGCTGCTCCAGGAGGCTGGGAGCCAGGCCATCG
>NW_005054337.1:3139452-3145872 GCF_000277835.1 Geospiza fortis | reverse complement strand
TGCACAGCATATGCGGGAGGATGACACGGGACGTGGAAGGAGGACACGGCTGTTACTGGGGACTCCCTGGGGGTCGCAGAACCCCTCGCAGCCGGCGGAGCTTCTGCTACATCCTCCTAGCAGGGCACCCGTCCTGCCTCGGCCGCGGTTCCCTGGGCAGCCGATGGCCGGTGCTGGCCCACGGCCCCGGTGAAGACAGGATGGGGAAACTGCGAGGCCTCTCCTGCCCTTTTCTCCTCGGATATTCCCGCTGCCCAGCTTTCCAAGGGGTTCCCCATCTCCCGGAGTCCTGCCCTCAGCTCTGGGAACACCGGGGTCAGTTTAATGAGTTAACGCTGGTGCAGCAGTTCTGGGGGAATAAGTGCTGTGTAAGCACTGAGGCTCCCGTTTTGGGCTTCCAGCAGCCCGGCTCCGCTGCCCAGAGCACCGGTAACCCCCCGGGGCACAAAGGGCGGCTCAGACTGACCCCTGAGGGCAGAGGGGACTCTGTGAAGGGACAGTGAAACTCCAGCCTTGGAGCGAGGCAGCTCAAGTGGCCGAGGGGGTGGTGAGGGCAGGGGCAGACTCTCGGCATGGCTCGGCCAGGCAGGATTTTCAGGAGGGAGCCCCGGGCTGAGGAGCTGCCCGTCTTTTCCATGGACGCTCATGGGGACACACTGGCAGTGCCTATCTCGGTGCTGCCAAGCTGCCGCTAACACACGGGACCATCCAGGCCATCCAGAGGCACATCCTGCAGAGCCAGTGCTGCCTGCCTTGGGGTCGGGGCAGCCCTGAGGCTCCGCAGAGTCTCTGCTTAGGTTCGTGTTACAGATGGCCAAGAACCAGGCCCCAGCAGCACCCCTGGCCCAGGTCTGCACTGAAGCTGGGATAGCTGAGCACTGGCAGAAGCTTCATAACACAGACTGGGAGTCCCCAGCAGCCCAGGCCCTCCCGGACATTGCCGTTTGCACATGTGCCCCTCGCGCGGGGGGTGCCGGAGAGATCCCTGGCTGTGGCTGCGAGTGCAGGACGCGGGGAGCGGTGTTTTCGGAGGGAGGAAGGCTTCTTGTCCCTCCTGGAGATGGCCAGGCGAGCCGCTGTCTGTGTCGGTGCTGGCAGCCAGCCGGGCTCGGCGGGGCACAGACCTGCATCCTCCCCGTCCGTCCGTCCGTCCCGCTGTCTCCTCCCAGCTGTGAGCCCACAAGGAGTGGCAGTTGGGGGCTATATAAAGGCAGGGAAACCTCAGCCAGCTCAAAAGAAAGTCTTGGAGCTGGTGGTGTTCTCCCTCCCTCCTGCCTTCACGTGATTCAGCTTCCCCACGCCGGGAGCCGAGGACAAGCCTCGCCGTAAGTACCCGAACTGAGCCGGCATTGTGTGGGGGAGCCCCCGGCCGCTGGGCAGGACGGTGGCTCCGGGCCCCGGGGAAGGGGATTCCCCATCCTCTCCCTTCATAGAATTGGAGGAAAACGCTGTGGGGGTGCCCCGTCCTATCACACAGCCCCGGGAAGGGGGTCCCCATCCTCTCCTTTCAGAGAACTGGGGGAAGCTCGCACGGAGGGAGCTCTGCCTGTTGCTGCGGGATGGACAGGCTCCAGCTCCCGTCTCAAGCCAGCCTGGGGGCAGGCGGCACATCTCGGGGGGGCTGTGAGGGTTGTGGGACGGCCCCACGGGCGAGGGCTCGCTCCTCTGCGAGCTGCTGGGGCTCCCCGCTGCAGCAGCACGCACGGGGCTGGCGCCTGGCCCTGCGGTTTGGGGAGCGGGGTGTGTTCACGGCGGGGGAGTGCTGTGTGCTCCTCATGGGCTGCTGGTGCAGAGGTTTCGGGCAAAGGCGACCTAGGCAGCACTGGGGGGTTTCAGGGAGAACAGTGGAGCCGTGGGGTGCTCCTTGGAGCTATCCCCTGCCCCGGGCAGGTTGGACAGCAACTGCTTCCCTTCCAGTGTGTCCTCTGGGCCTGTCTGTGCTGACACCCGTGTATGTCCCCAGGCCAGTCCGTGCTGACCCTGCTCTCTGCCTCCAGGTGCGAGATGGCTGCCGGCGGCTGCCTCCTTCTTCTCCTTCTGCCCTCGCTGGTCACAGCTTCCCACAGCCCTCCTGGCTGTAAGATCCGGATTACTTCCAAGGGGCTGGACCTGGGTAAGGCGCCGGCCAGGATCTCTCAGTCTGGGAAAGAGGGATGTTGGGCACCCTCCTGAGGGTTTGTGCTTGTGTAGGGCTCTGCCTGCACTGCTCCACCGTGGGGCAGCCAGGGAGCAGTGGGGGCTGTCAGGGGCGATGCTGCCAGGAGGGCATGTCCCAGCACATCCCAGCCCAGCCTTGTTTTCCCTGCAGTGAAGCAGGAGGGGCTGCGCTTTGTGGAGCAGGAGCTGCAGAACATCACGGTGTCAGACCTGCATGGGAGTGAGGGGCAGTTCCAGTACAACATCAGCCAGTGAGTGCTGCCTGCTGCCCACAGTTTCCCATGTCCATCTGTCTGTCTAACCACTCCTGTCCCCTCCCTGCAGGGTCAAGGTGACAGATCTGCAGCTGGCCTTTTCAGACCTGAACTTCCAGCCCCAGCAGCACCTTGTCTTCAACATCAGCAATGCTTCCATTAGCCTACGCTTCCGCAGGCAGCTGCTCTACTGGTTCTTGTGAGCTGCCTCCCCTTCCTCCTGTTCTGGGTGCTGGCCCACCCCACAGCTCTGCTTGCTGGGTGCCACAGGTGCCTTGCTGTCCTGCAGCTGGCAGGAGCTGTGTGCTCCTCTCATCTGCTTTCCTGGCTTCTAGCTATGACATTGGGTCCATCAATGCCTCTGCGGATGGTGTCCACATCTACACAGTGCTGCAGTTGGCCAAGGATGAGGCTGGGCGCCTCAAGATCTCCAATATGACCTGCAACGCCTCCATAGCAAGAATGCACGCTGGCTTCTCTGGCACACTCAGGTACACCTGACCCCTCTGCATGTGCCTGACTCCCTGACCCCCTTCCCACACCTTCAGTGCTTTCTCAGTCCAGCTGTGTGCTGGAATGGGCACAGAGCCACAGGGAGAACCGGCAGAGCAGAACCACTCTTGTGTTCTCCAGGAAGGTCTATGAGTTCCTGAGCACCTTCATCGTCACGGGGATGCGCTTCCTCCTCAGCCAGCAGGTACAGCTGAGCACAGACAGGGTCTGTGGGATGTTAGGGCTTGGCCCTTTGTGTGTGGGAGAGGGCAGAGTTGTACCCCACCTGTCTGCTGGGCCTTGTCCTGCCTCTGCAGCTCCTCATCCAGTCCTGGGAGTGATTCCCCTCAGCCTGGCTCCTTGCCTTGCAGATCTGCCCATCCCTGGAGCATGCCAGCCTGGTGCTGCTGAACTCTTTGCTGGACACAGTGCCTGGTGTGTGTTGCCCTGGGAAAGGGACTGGATCCCATTCACTGTCAGGCAGACAGGGCTGGGCATCAAGCTGCCAGGCAGCTCCAGGCTAAAAGTCACACCAGCACATCTTCCCTGGCAGTGAGAAACTATGTGGATGAGCATATTGGGATTGACTACTCCCTCCTACGGGATCCGTCCATCACCACTGACACCCTTGAGCTCGACTTCAAGGTGAACACTGGGTCCTGCCTTGCTGGTCCTTCCCCATCCCTGTGGAAAAGGCTGTGCCGGCACGTTGGGCTCCATGGAGCAGGTGAGGGTTGCCCCATGGCTGTGGGAATCTCTCCTGCTCTTGGTCCAGGGCATGTTCTTCCCCCGGGTGAGAGAGGACCAGGAGCTGGAGAACCACGCGGTGGAGCCGGTGATCAAGGAGACTGAGCGCATGGTTTATGTTGCCTTCTCTGAGTACTTCTTCGACTCAGCCATGCACTCGTACTTCCAGGCAGGAGTACTGACCATAGAGCTCCAGGGGGAGAAGGTAAGGAGCACCAGACACATGGACTGTGTGCAGGCAGGAGGGAGGGGTGGGCTGTGTTACAGAGCAAGGAGGTGCCATCCAGGGAGCAGCTTTGCTGGGACCTGCAGCAGTGGCTTGCTCCCTCTCCAGTGGTTTGTGCTCTCCACAGGTGCCCAAGGACCTGGAGGTTTTGCTGAGAGCCACATTCTTTGGGACTATTTTCATGCTGGTAAGGAGCCTCCAGACAGGATGGAAGGCATGGCAGAGCCCCAGGACAGAGCCTGCCTTGTGCCTAGCCTCCAACTCACCTGCCTTCCCTAGAGCCCTTCTGTGGATGCTCCGCTGCGGCTGGTGCTGCAGGTCTCTGCTCCCCCCCGCTGCACCATCAAACCCTCGGGGACCTCAGTTTCTGTCTCTGCTTTCCTGAACATCTCACTGGTGCCCCCAGACCGCCCAGCTGTCCAGCTCTCCAGCATGGCCATGGTGAGAGGGGGGCTGGGGCTCCTTGTGCAGTCACCCCAGTGTATACAGGAGCAGTGTCCCCCATCCTGTGTTGTAAGGCGCTGGTGTCACCAAGCAGAGGGACACTGGACCTGTGGCATGAGCTGGCCTGGTTGTCCTCTGCCTGCCCTGAGTCAGCCCTCTCCCTCCCCAGGAAACCAAGCTGAGTGCCAAAGTGTTTCTGCAAGGGAAAGCACTGCGTGTGCAGCTGGACCTACGACGGTATGGCTGGGGTCCCATGGGGGCGTGGGGAGGGTCCCCTCCACACCCTACTCACAACTGCTTCCTTCTGTGCAGGTTTCGCATCTATTCCAAGCAGTCAGCGCTGGAGTCGCTTGCGGTGAGAGCATGGTGATGGCCTGGGAACCCGTACACCCAGCCACAGTTGGGGTGGGCTGGGGAGAGGCTGTCCATTCAGGATCCCCTCTTACAGCCCTCCCTGCCCTGGCTGGCAGCTCTGCCACTACACTGACCCCAGCTCTTCTCCTGCAGCTGTTCTCACTGCAGGCCCCACTGAAGACCCTGCTGCAGCTGACCATCATGCCCATCATTAACGGTAGGCATCACTGCTTCCACACAACTGGGAGTGTAGGCAGGGGCATAGCAGAGCTCAGCCTCATCCCAGCTCTCCCTCTCTGCAGAGAGGACAAAGAAGGGGGTGCAGATCCCACTGCCCGAAGGCATGGACTTCACCAGGGAGGTGGTCACCAATCATGCGGTATGTGGTGGGATGGGCACAGCCTGTGCCTCCATGTCCTGCTGGAAAGGGCATGGTCACCTCCAGCCTTGCACTGACCCTCTTCCCTCTGCAGGGATTCCTCACAGTGGGAGCTGATCTCCACTTCTCCAAGGGGCTGCGGGAGGTGATTGAGAAATACCGCCCAGTGCCGACCGCTGCTGCCTACTCCAGCTCCCAGCCTGCAGAGCCCAGCCTGGATCCCAGCTCACTCTAGCTCTCCTCCCTGGACCCAAGGGCAGATCCCGGGCTGGACCCGTAGACTGTAGGTAGGAAGCAGCTTCCCTGGTACCACCAGCACATTGTCAGGGCGTCCAGGCCCTGGTGGGGCGCAGCAAGGTGGAGAGGGTGCTCTGGGAATCCCTGCTGCAGCCTTGCTCATTACACTAATAAACCACCTGACTCCAACCACATGGCCTCGTTGCTTGGAGGACATGTCCATGCTGGGGTACATGGTGGGGAGATGGAAAGGAGGCAGCTGATACTGCTGCCCAGCTTGGGTCCTTGGGAGCAAACACAGCTTAGTGCAGTGCTAGAGGGCTCAGAGTGGCTGTGCTGCTGCCACGAGGTGGGTCACTTGTTTCCAGGATGCAGAGATCCCTGCAGAAAGGACATAGCTCACAGAGCCCAGGGCTCCCTGGCAAAGGGCATTGGCACTCACTGGTGCTCCTCAGAGAGCAGAGGAAAGCAAAGCAGGGGCGGGCACAAAGGTGTGAGGAGGAGCAGAACCGCCTTGGTCAGAGTTTATTGCGAGTTCCTGAAGCACTGCGTGCCCTGGCAGTGGGATTGTTGTGGTAGCGGTGGTAAGACTCCTTCAGTGGGAGCAGAGGTGGTGGGAGCCAAGGTAGAGGTGAGTAGGACCCAGCTGCCCCCTGCTGCTGCTCCTCATAGCCTACCCAGGCCGTGTGCATGTGGGGCCAAGGGGAAGTGCTGGGGATTGCTCGCTGCCTGGGAGGGAAGCAGCTGCCACCGCAGACAGGGAGGAGGCAAGACAGGAAGCCACAAGGGAGGAGGTGTGGCTGCAGCAGGTGCACAACACCTCTCCTACAAGGACAGAGTCCCCCAGCCCATGCCCCTCACCCTGTCCAGCCGGGGGAAAGGCTGCAGGCATGACAGGTCCGTGGTGTAGCCGAGCAGCAGCGAGGATGGGCTGTGCAAGGTGCCGATGGTGAGGGCGGGTGGGGTGCTGGGAGCAGCTGGAGCACCGGGTGCTACCTCTGCAGCTCTTAGTAAGGCTGGTTCTTAATGAAGCGGCAGAACATGGTAAAGGCAGCAAGCGGCCGGTCTGTGGGCACCATGTGGCCAGCTCCCTGTAGGAATGGGACAGTGGTTGGCAGTGCGGCTGGGGT
>NW_005054337.1:3129836-3130141 GCF_000277835.1 Geospiza fortis | reverse complement strand
GGCAGCAAGCGGCCGGTCTGTGGGCACCATGTGGCCAGCTCCCTGTAGGAATGGGACAGTGGTTGGCAGTGCGGCTGGGGTGCTGCCACAGCCCAGGCCGACGTCACCCAACCCTGACTGCAGTCTTGGTATCCAGCACACCCGCCCACAGCCCCATCCCTGGCCCCCAGAGCCCTCAGCCCTACCTTGACAGTGAGGAAAGCGATGTTGGTGAATTCCTTCACAAAGCCACCGATCTGGTTCTCACCATTTTCCGTGTAGAGCCAGGGCCGGCGAGCCACCTGCACCTGGGAGTAGCAGCAGTG
>NW_005054337.1:3126925-3129773 GCF_000277835.1 Geospiza fortis | reverse complement strand
CACAGCCAGCTACAGCACATAGCCTGGAGCCAGTGACTGGCCTGGCCTGGGCCCTGCCCATTTACCTTCTGGCACAAGGAATCCACAAACCACTCATCCCCGAGAAAGTTGCAAGCCATGTCGACGTCCCCGTTGTACACCAAGATCCGGTATTTCTGTGTAGCAGAGAGAGAGAGTGAGCTGTTGGCAGGGCAGCAGCCCCAGCCAGGTAGGAGGCTGAGCTGGCAGAGAGACTTCCAGGGTCTGTGGGCTGCCTTGCACACACCGTGGCTCCAAGCAGCTTGAGGTACACCTCATTCATCTGCATGTACAGGCGCCTGTAGCTGCGGTTCACCTCGAAGCTGTGGAGGAAGCAATGGCAGCATGTCTGCGTCTTCTCACAGCAGTCCCTCCCTGCCCACAGCTTGCTCACCTGCACACCTGCCACTCTGGGGCCTCGGGGGAGATGTGCAGAGCCTTCCGCACCTCGGGGGAGTTCAGATACATGCTGGGGGCTGTGGAGTTGGTGCAGGGTGGGTCCATCCGGACCTTCTTTCGGGCCACTGGCATCCGGAACAGGTTCTGGGAGAGTCGGGAGAGTCACTGTCACAACAGCACCTGCCCCATGGAGCAGCTGCTTTCTGCCCCTCCTGCCCACAACAGCACAACTGGCTGAACAGAGGTTGCTCACAGCCCAGCAGCACCTCGGCTCACCTGCCGCCAGGAGAACCTCAGTGGCATCCGGATGAAGGAGTTGCCCAGGTCATGTGTGATGAGATAATCACCCTCATATCTGTAGCCAGAGAGAGTATGAGGACAGACTGAAAACCCTAGAGAACAAGGGCTAAGGGCTCTCCTGGGGGGGGGTCCTCAGCACCATCCATCTGTCCCAGAGGGGCCCCCTGCCCAGCCCACCACATCCCTGTGTGCCAGTGCAACCAAAGCTCTCACCTCATGCTCCCAGGAACACCTCCATCACATGGGGCATAGAGGTTGTAGATATTGAGGCCAGATTCCTCTACAATCTGAATCATCTCCCCCATCTGCAAGGAATCACAAAAAGGGTTTGGGACTCAGCAGGACGCTTGTGGACCTGTGGGCCCAGGCACGTTCTGCTGGGCACATGTATAGGGGCTCCAGCTCCCCTCACCTTGAGTGTGCAATTCAGGTTGGAGTTGTCATGGAAGTTGCACTTCCCCTCGGAGCAGCAATAGGCCTGCAGGTCTTTCCACAGCCTGCAGGCAGAGACCAGGACCACTTGGACCAGGTGGCAACACTGACATGACAGCTGCCCTGCAGCTCTCTGCCCAGTGGCCACAAGGCACACACCTTGGCCCCATGCCCTCTTTACCCCACAAACAAACCCACCCATGGGAGCTGCCCTGGGACAAGGAGCAACAGCCCAGATGCTGGCCCAGGACAGGCTAGGTGCTGCCCTTGTCTCAACACCGCTGACCCAGACAGCCCCAGCCTCAGCTGTGCAGCCATCCTTGCACAGGGATGGCACATCCAGCATTCCCTCTGCTCTTACTCGGTCCCCAGCAGCCCGTGGTAATAGGCAAAGTAAACCAGGGAGTTGTCATTGATCTCATAAGATGAGAGGCCGTTTCCCACAGCGATTCCCTGCGAGGCAAGAAGAAAACAACCCTGTTGTGTTCCAGCTCCCCGCGGGGCAGTCACAGCACAGCAGCCGCAGGCAGGAAGCAGATGTGGAACTGTTTACTCTGCGGAGGGAACAGGGAGGGTTGGGGGTGCCTGAGGACACTCCCCTGGCAGCAGGGACAGACACGTCCACCAGCAGCTGCTGCCAGAACCCCAGGAAGAGATGAAAGGCTGCAGGGCCAGGCGTGCCCTGCATCCTAACTGGTCCCACCCTGGCTGTGCCAAGCCCTCTGCTCCCTGGCTGGGCAGAGCCAAGCTGCCCACCTTCAGGTTGAGGCTGGGGTCCTGCATCACCCACTCTGCCAGTGTGGGAATGTAGACCCCTCCATAGCTCTCCCCTGTGAGGAAGAGATCATTCTTGGAGTACTCAGGGAAGAGCCGGAGGAAGTCCTTGAGTGCCAGGTAGTTATTGTGAGCAACCTGCAGGGAGAAGGTGGCACGGTCAGCTGGTGAGGCTGCACCCCATAGCCAGGGGTGGGCAGGCAGGGGAGCAGGGCTCTCCCAGTCACTCGCCTCTGTGTCATTTGTGGCATACTTCTTGTCGTCAGAGTATGAGAAGCCGACACCAGCGGGAGACTCCACGTAGAGGATGTTGGCAATCTGCAAGGACAGCAGAGGAGCCAGCAATCAGGGGAGACCCTCTGGCTCGGTGGGGCCAAGGACTGCTAGCCCCGCCCATGGCAGCACCTACAGGAGCATGGCCCGTCCCAGGGCTGCACTGGGATGGCCACATTCCTGTGCTGCTCAACAGCACACTCGAGAGGAGAGGAGGGTGTGTTGGGTGGGAGGGGAGCAGCAGTCATCGGCTCCATGGAGAGAGCAGGAGGAACTGGCTCATGGCCACCCCATCTCAAAGCCACAAAGAAAAGCAGTGCCTGTACCTTGTTCCATGCGTACTCATTGTACTTCAGAGTGACCCCATCGGGCTGGATCTGAGGAAGAAGGTGGTGACTGATGGGCAAAGCAGGACAGGACACAGCGGGATGGCTCGTGCCACGCAGCCGGTCATCCCCTGAGTCCTTGAGCCACGGGACAGCAGTGACTACTAACCAGGAAGGGGCCATGCTCCTTGAGGAAGCCCTCCATGGAGCTGCAGCCAGGGCCCCCGTTCAGCCACAGCACCAGGGGGCTGTTCTGGGGATTGCTCTGGGCCTCCACGAACCTGTGGACGTGTAGCTGTGAGTGCCCGGTGCCAGCCGATGGCCTC
>NW_005054337.1:3118960-3125543 GCF_000277835.1 Geospiza fortis | reverse complement strand
GGCTTGCTGCACGCTTCCACCACATCCACGGCGCCAACATCCGCCTGGATGCCTCCCACACACAAGCCACACGGGTGGAGAGCTTCGCCAACGGGCTTTGCTTCAGCCAGGAGCCTCTGGCACCCGGGCAGATCTTCCTGGTGGAGATTGAGGAGAAGGAGCTGGGCTGGTGTGGGCACTTGCGAGTGGGACTAACAGCCCATGACCCCCAGAGCCTGGAGGTAGTGCCTGAGTACTCGCTGCCGGATCTGGTCAGCCTGGGGGACACCTGGGTGTTTGCCATCACGCGGAACCACAACCGTGTGCTGGTGGAGGGGGAGGAGGCGCAGCCGCGGGGGCGGCCCTGGGAGCCCCTCCTGATCCCTCGGGACACGCTGGTGGGGCGCAGCCGGCCCGGCCGCTACAGCCACATCCTGGATGACCTGTTCAAGATGAACGTGCTGCCCGCCACCGCCCGGCGCAGCCGCATCGGGGTGCTGTACGCCCCGCAGCCCGACGGCACCGCCGACATGCACATCGTCATCAACGGCGAGGACATGGGGCCGAGCGCCCGGGGCCTGCCCGCCTCCCGCCCGCTCTACGCCGTCATCGACGTCTTTGCCTCCACCAAGAGTGTCCGGGTGATCCCGGTGGATTATGGCTGTAGGTACCTGTGCCCCTCCCTGCTGCGTGGGCCAGGAGCGGGGGAGCTCTGCTGGGGTCATGCCGTAGTCACCAACAGAGGGAAGTGGCCACGGGGCAGAGGGACACGGGGGTAAGAGGGCACAGGAAAGCCTCTGGTCCTTGTGGAGCACAGGCAAGATCCATGGTACCACTGCTGGGCAGTGTCTGATGAAAAGTTCTGCCATGGGCACAGTGCTGGGGCCAGGGGAGAGACCCCTAGCAGCAGCAGCAGTCAGAGAAACCCCCCTGGCCACCCTTCCCAAGCACAGTGACAGGGTTGGGTGTTTGGGGCTGTCCCACAGCTCTGAGGCCTTGCTGTGCCCCGCCTTGTCTACAGCACGTGGCAGCCAGAGCCAGCTAAGATCCTGCCCTGGCATCAAAACATCCACCTACACCCACCACGGCTCACACACCGCGCCCACGCGCCTGCCGCGTGCCCCAGACATGATGTTCCCTGGGCAGACACCCTGTGATGCCACCGGAGCCTGGGCATTAGCCCATGTCCCTTGGGTTGCTGGGAGGGACCAGGCTAATAAGTGCTAATTAGCACCACGCTGGAAAAATGAGATGGATCAGGTGAGACAGAGCCAGAAGAAGAGCTAGAGCCAGAGTACTGCCTGCCCCCAGCACTGGGAGCCACTGCTTCACATGCTGGTGTCACGAGCAGCTGCTTCTGTCCCAAGGCTGGAACCTGGTATTCTCCCTGGTATAACAGCTGAGGAGAGTGGTGGCTGCAGCAGACAGTACCCATGCTGCTGAGCCACCCATGGCTCTGGGAAGTTGTATCACAGGAGCAGGAACCAGGCAGATTCTGTGCAGGTGCCCAAGGGGACTGTTCTCATGGTGGTCTGCCCCAGAGGAATGGTGGGTGCTGTCTCTGCTGGCAGTGCAGCCCCAGCCTGCAGACACTCACCCAGCAGCTTGGTGCTGGGGCCAGTGCAGGCAGACCAAGGGAGTGGGATGGAAAAGAAGCACAGCATGGGTATGTGAAACCACCAGAGAAAGAAATGCAAACCAGCCACAGTCACACACAGCTTGGGCACATAACTGTCTCTCAGCCTTCCTCCTAATAACGGGAAGAGCTTTGCTGCCCGGGGCCCTTGAGCTTCCAGCCCTGCTGGAGCAGCCTGGCACCAGCCCCCGCACAGCCAGTTTGAGCCCAGGGCAGGACGATGCCACAGAACAAACTCACCCACCACTGCCCTTAACCACAGTGCCTCTGAGAAGCTCTACCAGCTCCTCCACGCCCCTGTGCTCAGCCTCACTGCTGACTTGCCCAGCTCAGGTACACTGTCTGTTCTCTTGCAGTTCCTTCCCTGCAGACGCTGTGCCGGCTGGTTATCCAGAAACACGTTGTGCACCGCCTGGCCATCGATGGCCTGGACTTGCCCCCGCTACTCAAGAGCTTCTGCCAACATGAGTGAGGTATCGAGGGTGCTGCTGGGCTGCTCCTCACATCAACAGCCCCCCAGGGATGGCTGCCTGGCAGGCTCTGTGCCCCTCCCTGCCCACTCACCCCAGCATGTGCTGCTGAAGGGCTGACATGAGAGCAGAGCAAAGTGGGGTTGGGATTTTCTCCACACTGATGGTGTGGCATGCCCAGAGCATGGGCAGGGGGATTGATGTGGGTCAGAGACAGCAATAAAGTGCTTCCAGAGACAAGACTCTGTCAAAGGAGGCTTGGGGGGCTGGGACACCCCTGTGCTTTTCCCCTTGTGGGAGCAGTTCCTCCACCAGTGAGGAAGGGAGCACTGGCCACAGCCCTGTGGGGTTCAGGACATGTCCCTGGAATTATTCTGGGACTGTCAGGGTGGATCAGAGTGGGTGGAGTGTGGGAGGGCACAGCACAGCACAGCGCTCACGTGGAGGTAAATTACAGCCGGACACTCATCCCAGCCAGGCAGTTTCACTCTTGGGAAAGATGTTTACCCAGAGAACGATGAGTTATTTCCTGTGTGTTCAGCTTGGAGGGGGACGAGTCAGATGCTGGAGCACCCAGACAGCAGTGCTGGCAGCAGCCCTTGCTTGGGCACGTGTCTATGGCCACAGAGCCAGTCACAGTGACCTGGTGCGGGGCACAGCCATCCTGACTTGGAGCTCCATGCCCTTGGCTCTGTGTCCTCAGCCAGACCCTTGAGCCCCTGGCAGGTGGGGATGGCAGCTGCGGTCCTGCAGTGCCTGTGGCAGGCTGGAGAGGAGGCAGGGTGGCAGCTGTGCAGAGGAACAGGCTGGAGGGGAGAGGTCTCCTAAAATCAGAGGGGTTCCCACAGGAGCCAGAAAGATAGCAAAGGGGCTGGCAAAGCCTTCCAGGCCTCTTCCACAGCACAAGCAAAGGGGAAACAAGCAGCTCTAAGCTGACAAAAAGGTTTTTTAAAGAAACACGATGCTATATTTAGTCAGAGACTCGATAGTATCAGATCATGTTACAAAACTCGTGCTCAAAGGAAATCCCCAGCCCTCAACCACAGCCAACTCCATCAACACCAAAGTGTTAATGAAGGAATTGCTAAATTCCGTGGGAAAACATGGACAGTGACCAAACCACAGCAATGGAGCAATGTCTGTGACATTCCTTGCTATGTCCCAGCAACAGGCTGGGAGCTGCTGGGGCTGGAGCTCACCTGGCTGCGATGGGGCTGGGGAGCTCACCCACTCCAGAGCAGTGCCCACAGAGGAGGGAGTTTACTCTCCAGGCTGTTTTCCCTCCCCCACCCTTGCACGAAGCCTTTGCTCCCCACCTCCCTGCAGTGTTATCTGCCCGGCAGTGACCCCTGCACACGAGGGCGGGTTCCTGTTTCTTGGGGAATTGAGAGCAGCTGCTGCAACCAGACAAACAACACCCCTGCTCTGTAATGGGCTGCAGCACAGTGGGATTGCAGGGATGCAGGAGCTGCCACCTCCTGCCACCTGAGGCACCACAGGACGGCTGAGGAGCACTGCCCAGAGCTCTGCCCAATTCCCCATGCCCTGTTCCCTGGGCAGGGAGGGGTGGCTGCAGCTGGCGCAGGGACAGGCTCAGCTCCCAAACAACACGAGGGTGATTTATTGGCTCAGTTGCACAACACCTCACAGCTGGATGCTGCAAGGACCTGCGGGTGCTGGCCACGGATGAAATAGTTTTGTCACGTGTTATTGTACCTAGATCCCTACAAATCTATGGGCCCTTATGGGATTAATTTGAGAAACCACAAAGAACTGGCTGATGTCATCACAAAGACTCTCGATGATTTTGGAGTGGTTTTGGGAATCTGGAGAGGTTCCCACATGACTGGAAGCTGGGGAACGATGTCCCAGTTTCAAAGGGCAAGGAAGGAGAACCCTGGAAACTACAGGCCTGTCAGTGTCACTTCAGTGCCCAGTAAAATCATGGAAAAGATCATTCTGGCGGGTACTGAAAAACACCTGTAGGAGGGCACAGTCACTGGTCACAGCCAGCATGGCTTCATGAGGGGAAAGTTGTGCTTGTTGAACATGATTTCCTTGTACAACAGGGTAACCCACCTAACTGACCAAGGAAAGCCAGTAGCTGTAATGTTTTTGGGCTTCAGCAAAGCTTTTGACACTGTCTGTCCCAGTATTCTTTTGGACAAAGTGTCCAGCTTGCAGCTGAATAATCCTGTTACACAATGGGTGAGCAACTGGCTCACAGGTTGGGCACAAACAAAAACTTAGAGGGAATGGGGTGACATCAGGCTGGTGTCCAGCCTCTAGAGGGGTTCCACAGGGCTTCACCCTCGGCCCAGTTCTCTTTAAGATCTTCTTTAGCGACTTGGACTCAGGACTTGAAGGAATATGAACAACACTAAACTGGGAGAAGCTGTCGACTCCATTGAGGGCAGAGAGGCCCTGCTGAGAGACTTTGACAAATTGGAGAGATGGCTAAGCACCAGAAGTTTGAAGTTTAACCAGAGCAAGTGACACACTGCACCTTGTACAGGGCAGTCCTGGTGGTACTTACAGACAGGGGATACCAGCCTGGTTGATGGCAAGTTCATATGATATGATCAGCAGTGCCCTGGCAGCCAGGAGGGCCAGTCCTATCAGGGGCATCAAACACAGCATTGCCAGCAAGGGAGGGGATTGTCCTGCCCTGCTCTGCACTGCTGCAGCCTCACCTCAAGTCCTGGGGGCAGTTTTGGCACAACAATATAAAAAAGACATTGAACTATTAGAGAACATTATTCAAAAGATCCCACAAGGATGGTAATGGGACTGGAATCGAAGCTTCTGAGAAACAGTTGAGGTAACTTGGTCTGTTCAGCCTGGAGAAGAGCAAACTGAGGGAAGACCTCATTGTGGTCTTCATTCAGCACCCTCATGAGAGGAAGCAGAGGGGCAGGCACTGATCTCTTCACTGTCATGACCAGTGACAGAACTCGAGGAAATGGTATAAAGCTGAGTCAGGAGAGATTGAGGCAAAATATCAGAAAAAGGTTTTTCACTTAAAGGGTGGCTGAGCACTGGAACAGGCTCCCATGGGCACTGGTCATGGCATCAAGCCTGTCTGAGTTCAGGAAGTGTCTGGACAACACTCTCAGGCACATGGTGGGATTTTTGTGGTGTCCTGCACAGGACTGGGAGTTGGACACGATCCCAATGGGTCCCTTCCAACTCAGCAGATTCTAGGATAGCAGCACCTCCCACATTGCACCACCCAGAGCTGGCTCCTGGCCACAGCTGTTAGCCAGGTCAGTGACTGTGACCCTTCCTGCAGGACCAGGAGCTCCCAGTCCAGTTCCTCTGCTGCCCTGTGCAGAAGTGTCGCTCACTCAGCAGATCAAGGACCCAAACTGCCCCTTCCACGCCGAGGAAATGACAGGCTGAGGGGAATGAAGGTGCAAGACAGGACACAGTGGAAGCCCAGCTCAGCTCCCACTCAGTGCTGGAGCTGCACCTCAGTGGAACTGATCCAGCTGTCAGCCAGCTCCCACAGAGTCCTGTGCTCCAAGTCCTTATTGCTGTGGCTGATCTCTGCTGTGAGGAAGGACATCACCAGAGATTTAACCAAAGACTTGTTCCAGGAGCTCTTTAGGAACTCCAAGAGGCCATCAGCACTGTCTCACCCAGGCTGATGGGCATCACATCCCCTCTCCCATGGTCTACTGAGCATTTCCGTCTGCAAGAGCTTCTTGTTTGAATTCAGCACAGCCAAGATGTGCCAGCAGGGCAGCTGGAAGGCCAGGTTGAAGTGGCAAGTGTAGCTACTTGGGCCTTCCTGGAAGAGGCCCACAGATGCTGGATCTGTACACTGAGCCTGTCCTACCTGGTGCAAATCAGCTGCCTGGACTTCCAAACCACTGCCTTAGGCACAGCCTGGCAGCAGCCTCTGTGCAAATGCCACTCAAAGACTGCCTGATGCTGTCTTCAGTCCTCTGGGTAGTCTAATCTTCACTGTCATCCTCTGAGGTTTCTGTGGCCTCCAGTTTTGCCACGGGAGACAGGATCTAACAGGGACTGAGCTTGCTGGCTCACTCTGGAGAAGAGCATGAGGTGTTTCTGGCTGACACTGAAGGGCCTCAGGGAGCTGGTGGACTCTGGAGAACAATCACAGGACTCTCAACAGCCACAAGAGAGGCTGACATGGGCTGCTGCTTCTCGTGAGCTGCTGCCACAGTGGGGGAAGCCTGGCCAGAGCTCTGGGACATGTTACCATGGCACACCAGAGAGGCAAGAGGCAAGTCTGAAGTGGGCAGACTTTGGGGAGCCGCCTGAGCAGCACAGTGATCAGGATGGGGAGCAGGAGGGATCTTAGAAACACACTCTTCCTAGTGCCAGGCCAAGGTGGTGATGCAGCTCTCCAGAGAGAGCCCAGCACTGAAAATTTGACTTAACCCTGGATGACAATCTCCAGCTCCATGAAGAAGTCTCTGCTCCCCCCCCAGCTGCCCAGCTCCCATCCTCGAGCAGTCGCTAAAGGTGG
>NW_005054337.1:3117288-3118616 GCF_000277835.1 Geospiza fortis | reverse complement strand
GTGGCCGCTGTGCATCGCACCGGGAACACCGAGAACACCGGGAGCGCCCCTCGCTGTGGCCGCTGTGCATCGCACCGGGAACACCGGGAACACCGGGAGCGCCCCTCGCTGTGGCCGCTCCCCAGGGCGGCGTGCGGGCATCGGTTCCTGCCTGGCTGCCTCCCCCTCCTCCCTCCGCACCGCTGTGCAGCAGCTGGGGGCTCAGAGACTGCGCTCTCTCTCTTGTCTCTCTTCAGCAACAAGTGCATTGCTTTCCACCCTCACTCCTTGCTCCCCACAAGGAAGGCGTAGAGGACTTGTCTCCCTTGTCCTCCTCTCAGCAACTGCTTGAAGAAGCACTTCATCACATTGGTGTGGAAGCTGATACCCATGTGTTTGTGTCTTTATCCCTAAACCACACGGTTCTGCAGCTCTGGAGGAGCAGGCTAGAACCAGACAAGAAAAGCTTCAAAGAAGGAGGTTAAATTGTATTTCAAGAAGGCAAGTTATATTTTAAAAGGGCAAAGGGAGCAACTGCATAACTAGTGAGTGACCTTGTAGCCTTTGTGCACACAAGCAGATCCACCAGCTAAGATGGAAAGGAAACAGGGTCACTACATCTGCCTGGAGAAGTGAAGGCCGTGGAATGCTCCCTGAGGGAAACCTGCTATCACCTTTCCACTGCAGTGAGGTAAGAACAGCTGGAGAATGCTGCAGATGCCGATGCTTGGACTCGAGCTGGAAAAGGCAGGAGCTATACAGCGAACACAGCAGGTGTGTGACACAGCTGGCGGTGCCCCGGTACCGGGGCATCCCACTACCGGGATCTGCCCGGTTATCAAAGCCAGGTACGGGACAGGGCCTGTGCCCGGGGCAGCGCTGGGCTGGGCCCAAGCGGCGGCTCCACGGGGCCCGGCGGTGCTACACCGGGGGACCGCGGGCGCACGGCCCTGCCCACAGCGGTTGCTGCGAGCTCCAGACGGACGCGGCGGGCGGGCCTTACCTGGCGTCCTGGCGGACAGCGGTGCTGTGCTGCCAGTTGTGGCTGCGCACCGGGCCGCAGCTCCGCAGCCCGTAGGGGCAGCCCTTGCAGGTGAGGAAGCGGGCGCATGGCGAGCGGTGGTCGCGGAGGGACGCCCGGACCGGCTCCGCTCAGCCGCCCAAGCCCACCCCGCCATCCCCGTTAAACCAGCCGGGCACCGCCCGCATCCTGATCTTGACCAATCAGCGCCGTCGTCTCCCGATTGACAGGAGGCGAACCAACTAGCTTAGAGCATCCTGACAAGACAAGGGTGACTGACAGCTCTAGCGTCCAATCAGATGGCGATCTTTGCCCAGCGGATGGGCGG
>NW_005054337.1:3114184-3116863 GCF_000277835.1 Geospiza fortis | reverse complement strand
CCCGCCCGGGCCCGGCCCCTGCGGCGGGGTTCCGCCGGTGCGCGGTGCACTGTGGCCCGTCCCTTTCCCGTCCCTTTCCCGTCCCTTTCCCGTCCCAGGGGACCCCAAGGTGCCGGTGCTGTACGAGGTGGAGCGGACCCGCACAGGGAAGAGTTTCTCTGTTCGCTCTGTAAAGGCCATCCAGCATGGAAAGCCCATCTTCACCTGCCAGGCCTCCTTCCAGCTCTCGCAGGGAAGCCCAGTGCAGCACCAGTTCACCATGCCAACCGTGCCACCCCCCGAGGAGCTGCTGACACAGGAGGAGCTCATCCAGAAGTTCCTGCAGTGAGTGGGGTGGAAGGGACATGCCGGGGATGCCCATTGCTGCCTGGGGCGTAGGGAGGTGTGGGAGAGTATTGTCTTGTCTGAGGAATTCTCAAATGTGCCTGGGAGGGGAAGAGAGGAGCAGGACACAACAGGAGCCATGCCCCTCTTGTCTTTCTGTGTGCCCCTGGGTCCCTGGCCTGGAGCTGCTGCTAGTAGGATGTGTTCAACCTGCCTGTCTAGTGTTAACCTTGCATCTCTGTGCTGGGCTGCAGGAATCCTAATGTGGCTGAGGGATACAGGAAGCGTCTCACCAAGATCCAAGCTCAAGATGTGCCGATTGACATTAAACCCGTGAACCCACCAGATATATTCAGCTCAGAGTCACAGGAGCCAAAGCAGCTCTTCTGGGTGCGAGCACGAGGCTACATAGGTGGGTCCTGCTGAGTTCAGGTGCCTCCCAATCCATGGGCTTAAGCACCAGCTCACACTGTGGAGCACTGTTGCAACAGAGTGGGCTGGGAGGGCTGTGATTAGGGGGCTGCCTGTGCCCCAGCCTGGGCACTTCAAGGCTGTAATGCAGGTGTAGGTGCAGAGGTGATGCTGGGACATGGCATGGCAAAGGGAATAAGTCTGGAAGAATCCCAGCTGTGCTTGGCAGCTGGTTCCAGGGGAGTGGAGCACCCCAGGCATGTCCCGGGGCCCCCACGGGATGGGCAGCGCTGGTTGCTCTGCAGGAGAGACTGACATGAAGGTGCACTGCTGTGTGGCTGCCTACATCTCTGACTACGCCTTCCTGGGCACGGCACTGCTCCCGCACCGGCAGTACCGCGTCAAGTTCATGGTGTCCCTTGACCATTCCATGTGGTTCCATGCACCCTTCAGAGCTGACCACTGGATGCTGTACGAGTGTGAGAGCCCCTGGGCTGGTAAGTCCTTAGTGTGTTTTTGGGAGACCTTGATGGGCAAGGCCAGCCCTGCCTGTCCTGGGGGCAGTGGGCTGTGGTCTGACAGTCTCTCTCTGCAGGTGGGTGCCGGGGCTTGGTGCAGGGACGGCTGTGGCGCAGGGATGGGGTCCTGGCTGTCACCTGTGCACAGGAAGGTGTCATCAGGGTGGAACAGACACCAACCCAGAGCAAGCTCTAGCTGAGGAGACCCTATAGACTGGAGCTCAAGTATGCTGAGGGAGGGACCCTGAGATCAAGGCAGGACCTGGACAGGAACAGGAAGGAGACCAGGTGGGACCAAGCACTGCAGGAAGTCCCGGTGCCAGAGGTGTCTGTGACAGACTGTGTCCAACAGAGCATCGTTGCAACCAGCTGCTGGCTGCACAGCATGTAAGCACATGCTGCCATCAGCTGTCCTTCACCCACCTTAAAATAAAGCTGTTGGGTGAAGAGCTGGACTCTATCCCTGGAGTTTGTCCCCTTGGACCTGTGACTGGGCTTGCACGAGGGCAGGCAGTGCCAGGAGCACAGTGGATCAGCTCTGCCCCCATGCTAGGCGGGGTCACAGGAGAGGAAGGTGCTACTTTGGCACACGTTGTTTCCTCTTCTCACTTCTGCACTGCTTGTACTGCCCTGGCTCCTCAGTAGCTGCTTCTGCTTGTCCTTGGGCTCCTCCCTAGGATTGGGCTTGGGCTTGGGCCCAGCTGGGAGAAGGGGATGAGGCAGCTCCCACCTCTGTGTGGAGGCTTGAGGCCTCCCACTGATGATGCCCTGGGGTAGTAAGGCTAAACAGACACAGCAGGCGCCTTGCTCTTCTTCCTGCCAAGACTTTATTAAATAAAGTCCTTTCTATTGTGTAAGTTTTATAGGAAGTTCCCGGCAAGAGCCCTGGACCCTGCCAGAAGCTTTCCCGTTCCCTTGCAAGGTGCCAGTATGTCCCAGCTAAAGTCTCAGCCACTCCAGAATCCCCTGCAGAGGGGGAGCAGCTTCTGGCAGCACCAGTGTGGGTGGTGGACCCCCATGAGTCCCCAGCCCCGCCAAACAGGCTAACCACAGAGAAAGTGCATTCAGGAGGCAGCTCCAGGCATGGACTGTGCTGCCCATGGGTCTGCAGTGCTGCTCCCCTGCCCCATTGCCACCCAGGGCATTTCCCTCACTATTCCCAGCTGCCACAGGCGTGTGAGCCCCCCACAGCCCTTGTCCTCCCACCCATGTGAGCACAGGTGGCTCATTCCAGAGGTTCCTTGATCAGGCATTCCTTCAGGGAAGGCTGCTGCTGCAGGAGCAGCCCAGCTTCCCGCAGGTCCTGCAGCCGGGCCTCCGAGCGCCGCTTGTCCTTGCCCACCTTCCAGGCCAGGTGGACGTGGGCCTGCAGGAAGGGTCCCAGGAGCGGGTGGCTGCCCTGGGCCTCCAGCAGCTGCAGCGCCTG
>NW_005054337.1:3113801-3114117 GCF_000277835.1 Geospiza fortis | reverse complement strand
GGGGGCCGGCGGGACGCGGCGGGAGCTGCCGCCCCCCAGGCGGTCCGGCAGCCGGTAGGCGTTGGCCCAGGTGGCCAGGGCCTCGCGGTACATGCCCGTGCACGTCAGGCGCTGCGCGGCCTGCAGGTCCGGCAGGAAGAAGAACTCGAGGAACTCAGGAGAGCGGCGGATCTCATCGATGGAGTGCAGGTGGGACAGGAACTGTTCGAAGGCTCGGCTCCGCTTAGCAATGGTCTCAGCGGTGAAGTTCCGGCGCAGTCTCTTCCTGGGGAAGGCAACGCTGGCCATGTCGCAGCTGAAGCGGCAGCGCAGGCGG
>NW_005054337.1:3109689-3112578 GCF_000277835.1 Geospiza fortis | reverse complement strand
CCTCTGCCTGCCCCTGCCCGCAGCCCCTGCCTAGGAACCGACCCCGCCCTTCCCGGTCTCGCCTCCTCTGTCCCCTGTCCGGGATGTCGTGGTCGGGCCGAGCCCCAGATATCTGCCCTGGGGCCACAGGAGCCACAGGAGCCCCACACTCCGATGCTCGGCGCTGTAGTGTGCCAGGGTCTTGATACCCCAATACCCTGGCACCGTTGTGCCCTGACAGCCAGGTTCACCAACACCCCTGTATCCTGCTACCTCAGGCTCCTGATGCCACAGGGATGTGCCCCGGGCCACCTTGGCACCCTGCCACCCTGGCCTCAGTCGGCCTCACCACGCGCCCCATGGCCAGGCTGCACCTCCGGCACTTGCCCAGCCTTTTTTAGTGTCTGCCCGTTCACTCCTCACTGCTTCCTTGGGAATGTCTATAAATATCGAGGAACCAGCCCAGCTGCTGCCATCGCTCTGTCCATTGCTTGTTCACTGTGCCCTGTTCCAGCACCCTGCACCCCACCCAGGCTCAGATGGGACCCCTGAGCTTCCCTGGGCAGGGTGGGATGCACTAGGGACCGGACTTGTTCCCAGTTCCCACCTGGTGAATGGGGGTCCCAGCAAAAGCAGGAGCCAGAAAACCCCTGGGCATCCCTGGCACTGGGACCTTATGGGACAGAGATTTGTCACCCTGACCCCACTGCAGCCCTGGGGCTCCGAGCACCACAGGGAATGGGCCACTTGGCCAGTGTGTCCCCAGAGCCACGGGACCCAGCCGGGCCTGGCAGCAGTGGCTGGCACGGGCTGTGAGTGTGAGGACTGAGCCTTCGAGGAGGCACCGGGCATAATTCCCACTCCTCCGAAGCACGAAAAAATGGAGCCATTTCCGGAACAGGTGCCAACAGCACTAGGGACCCCAAACCATGGGGCTCATGCTTTAAATCTCTCCAGGGACTTCATGCCCAAGGCCCCACAGGGGACCCCCTCCTTATCTAGGGTGGGGGAGCTACAGCACTGCTCTGCCTGGGCCCCCTGGAGCAGAAAATGGGGGTGCAGGGGGGGGACGCTGTGTTGGGGAAAACCAGCTTGATATTGGGAGCTTGGGCCAGGAAGGGCTGCATTTTCAGGGGTCAGTGGGTGCTAGTCCATGCCCCTTGAACAGGGGAGACCCTCTCCCCCTTACTCGGGTGATGCTGATGGCTCCAGGGCTATTTTTAACCCCCTCGTTGCTGAGTTGCCTTGGGGGTGTTGGGGGTGGGCAGAGTTGAGCTCCTGCCATAGCTTTGATCTCCCTCCTAAAGGGCTTGAATTTCCATCCCAGCCTCATCCCCATGTTAATCCCAGCCCTTGACCAATAAAGCTTTGGCTAAATTAGGTAAAGGCGCCAGTTGCCAGTGAGAGGGGCTGGGTGCTGCCAGAGCGCTGATAGGCTGAGGAGGCCGGGGGGCAGTAGCTGGAGGCACATCCCACAGAGGAGACACTACAAATTGGGGTGCCAGGGGCACCACGAAGCTTCTGGGAGTTCCTGCTGCAGGAGCTGGTGTTTCTCTGGGGGTGGGAAGCTCCATAAATTCCCAAGATGGTGAGTATTCCTGTCTGCTGTGTGCCATGTGCTGTGTGCCAGGAGGAGACCTGACTGGGCAGGAGGCACCAGGGGGGTCTGGGCTGTGCCTCTGCAGCAGAGGACAGCAGGGATATGGTCCCCAGTGCTGGGCTGACCATGGCAGTGAGGGCAGGAAAGCGTTGGGGTGGTGCAGGGTCCCCGCAGGACAGATCTGAGGGTGAGTGTGTGGCTGCTGAGGGGGTGCAGGTGCCTGGGGACACCAGCTCAGCCCTGTTTGGATCTCAGGGATGCACAGAGGCAGGGGCAGCAGGGGGTGGCTGAAAGCCGAGTGCCGGGTCATGCGACACGGCCTTGCTGCTGGCTCCACAGCCGGCCTGCGCCTCCAGGAGAAACTCGATCGGGGTTGACAGGTGCCACGGCTGTAGCCCCAACGATCCCTACAAGGGGAGCTGAGGAGTTCCCAAAAATAGCACTGCATGCCCAGGATGCCAAGGCTGAACACAGGGACCATGACCCCAGCACAATGGAGCCCCCCAGAAAATGGGGGACTCGGGCAGGCAGCTCCCTGCAGCCCTCCATGTTCATGGATGGCCTGGAAGGCATCGGAACTGTAGGGATTGCTGGTGTCTGTGGCTTATGCCAGCACAGGATCATCCTGCAGCAGGGCAGAGGCTCTTCCCACAGCCAAGCACTGTTGGGCCACACTGTTTAAGGGGTCTCTGGTCTGATATGGGTGACTCCTCTCCCTTGCCTTGCAGACGGACCAGCAGGCAGAAGCCCGTGCCTTCCTCAGCGAGGAGATGATTGCAGGTGACTGTGGGGACAGCAGGGACAGGGGCCAGATATGGCCATGGTGCAGGGCCTGGCTCTGCCCCACTGCTCAGAGACCTGACCTGTGTCTCCACAGAGTTCAAAGCCGCCTTCGACATGTTTGATGCTGATGGTGGTGGAGACATCAGCACCAAGGAGCTGGGGACGGTGATGAGAATGCTGGGCCAGAACCCCACCAAAGAGGAGCTGGATGCCATCATTGAGGAGGTGGACGAGGATGGTGAGCAGCCCTTGGTGGTTGGTGGCAGGACTGGGTGCTGGACCCTGGGCAGGCAGCGTGACCCACGCTTGGCTTCCCCCCCACAGGCAGCGGCACCATCGATTTCGAGGAGTTCTTGGTCATGATGGTGCGCCAGATGAAAGAGGATGCCAAAGGCAAGTCTGAGGAGGAGTTGGCCAACTGCTTCCGCATCTTTGACCGGTGAGTGTGGGGGCAAAGTGGCCCATCCTGTCTGTGGGAACAAGGTCCCGTCTGTGGGAACAAGGTCCTATCCCTCCCTCACCCTCCT
>NW_005054337.1:3106515-3109679 GCF_000277835.1 Geospiza fortis | reverse complement strand
ATCAAGGAGCTGGGTGAGATCCTGAGGGCCACCGGGGAGCCTGTCACTGATGAGGACATAGAGGACATGATGAAGGACTCAGACAAGAACAATGACGGTCGCATCGACTTTGATGGTGAGCAATGGCCCCAGCCAAGCATTCATGTTGTGCACCCAGGCAGGGCCATGGGCTGAGGCTGCTGCTCTCTTGCAGAGTTCCTGAAGATGATGGAGGGTGTGCAGTAAGGGACCAGACATTCCTCAGGCCAGCTGCTGCATCCAGCCCTGCTCCCCTGCTGTCCAGGGAGCAGCAGCTCCACAGCATCTGGCCCTCAGCACTTGCTGGGACCTTGCTCTGTGCCAGGGTCCTGGTCTCATCTCACCACCGGCGGCTGAGTTTTTCCTCCCATCTGTCACCTATGGCTTTGACTCGAGCCTCAATTAAAGAGGAAAGGCTTGAGCTGCTGGTGCAGGATTTCACTGGGGGTGCATGGAGAGGGGGGCTGTGGCAGCGTGTCCCTGCTCTGCTCCCCAGGGAGGGAACGTGGGCAGGCTCACACCACGGGGCAGTGCTGCAGGGACAGCCCAGAGTTGTGGTTCCCACGGCCTCCTGGGCAGGCGCCAGCGCTGAGCTCAGAGTTTCCGTGCAGAGCAGCTCGTTCACACGCCAGAGACTGAGCCTGGCCCCGAGGCTCTTGCTCCGGGGCAGGGCTGTGGGACCACAGGGGTTCTAGAGAGCCACCACTGCCCGCCTCACATCTCCCACCCAGAATACCTGGCTATAAGGTGGAAGGGCAGGAGGAGCCCCTTCCCTACAGAGGAAAGGTGACACTTGTGTCTGCATCCCTCTGTGAAGAGGCTGTGCCAGCCTGCTGGAAATCACAGCTCCCTGGGGACCAGCAGGGGTGGAGCACAGCAGGGGGATGAGGCGGGGTGCAGTCCCCAGCCAGGGTGGGTGGGACCACCGAACCAAAACACAGCTCAGAGCGGGTCACAGCACAGCGCAGCGGCACAGAGCAGAGCCAGCAGCCACCGTGGCCATCCTGCCCCTGCCCTGTTGTCACGGGCTGTGATGGCACCAGGCAGAAGGGATGCGTGCCGTGGGCGGGGGGCAGTGGGAACGTGTGCCACAGCCCAGGCTGCCCTCTGCAAGGCCACGGCCGGACACCGGCAGCTGGTGCTGCAGCTCGGGGGGAGCGGGGACGGCCCCCGGCTGCGAGAGGAGCGACGCAGGAGGAGCGCAGAGGCCTGTGAGCTCAGCATGGGTAAGGAGGGCACTGCTGTACCGGGCAGCAGCCACGGGAGCCTCTGGCCAGCCCCCGGGAGTGGCAGGAGCTGGAGCGGCTCTGGGTGCTCTTCCTCTCCGCCCTGGAGCTCTTCCTGCAGGACCTGCACAGAGCCCAGCACCTCTGCCAGCTCTTCTCCGTGCAAGGGGGCGGTGTTGCCCCGCTGCACACTGGGCTGGGGGGCTGGGGGCTGCCCAGCCGGAGAGGAGGGGGTCCCACGCAGCCCCCGACCACCCAGAGCTTGGAGGAGGAGATCGAGCAGGTGAGGGCCACGCTGGCAGTGATGGAGAGCGGAGCCAACATTCCACCATGGACAGTGGAAGCCACGGAGACCACACAGCCGGCAGAGACAAGCGGCACCGCAGAGAGAGCGGCCTGGGGAGGCGCCTGTGCTGGGCACTGCTGTGGGGTGCTGTGAGCTAGGGGGGCAGGAGAGGTGGCACCCCTGTCACAGAGCAGGGGACAGAGGTACCCCTACAGTCCTCAACCTCTGCCTTTGCAGGTGATGGTGAGAGCTGCTCCCACCCTGTACACAAAATGGGATCACTCCAGGTCCCCAAAGATTTATAAACTCCTGTTACCCCACAGGGGTCTGTATCCCTTCCACCCTTCCTGCCCACACTTGCAGAGGGGCCTCTGGGCACTCTGGGTGTGCCAGAGCTGCCACAGAATCCCCTGCAGAAGTTATAAACCTGCATTTATTTATACATTAACCGTGGCTTGGACTGCGACATTAATTTAAAAACAGCCTATGATACAGAAGGCGGGGGACGGCCGGGAGGGAGGGAGGGGCTGGGCTGAGGGGCCGTGGTGACGGTCAGGTCTCCTGGCTCTTGGTCTGCTTGTTGTACGTCTCCCGCACATACTTCTTGTAGGCTGAGGAGAGAGGGGGAACATGACACCACCTGAGGCAGTGGCCAGGGCAGCTGTGGGGCCAGACAGGCACTGGGGGATGTGCTGCTGCCCATCCCGCTGGGGAAGGAGCAGGAGGGTTCTACTTCAGGCACTCACCGACTTGGTTCTTCCAGAGCTCGGCTGCATGTGTGTTCAGAGGGCTCTCGATGTTTGGCTCTGCAAACAGTGGCTGGGTCAGCTGGTGGGAGGTGACCTGGACACCCCTGAGCCCTGATCTGGGTAGGACAGCCCCACCACCACCACCATCCCTTCCCCCAGCACTCCATAGCAGCTTGTCCACGAGACCCACCTGCCAGCAGGCTCTGTATGGAGAGCAGGATGGTGCGGACATCATACAGCGCTGACCACTTCTCCTTGAGGATGTCGAGGCAGATGTTGCCCTGGGTGTCGACGTTGGGGTGGTAGCAGGGGGTCAGGAACCGCACGGTGGGTGCTGTGTAGGGGTACCCGCTGGGGAACTCCAGCGACAGCTTGTACCGCAGCTCCTCGTAGGCCTGGGGGTGGGAGTCAATGGCACAGGAGTCAGGGGGGGCTGGAGCCCCAGAGGTGCGGGGAAGCCTCGGGGAAAAAGAGAAACAGGGGCAGGGGAGGGCTGGGGCCACCCTCAGCTGAAGGGAGGAAAGTGGGGCACGGTCAGGCCCCCAGACCGGGATCTCGCCTCTCACCGTCCCGGCGGCGCCGTCAATGGTCCCGATCCACTTGAACAGGTTGTCGGACTCGGGGAAGGCAGAGATGCCTTTGTCACCGGACATCTGCGGAGGCAGCGTGTTAGGGCGGCCCCGGACACCCCCCATCCCAGTTCAGCCCCAGGTGCCTTTGGGACCCCCAACCCCCGGCTTGGTCCCAGGATCCCCAAATCCCGACTCGGCCCCGGGGTCCCACTCACCATCAACGCCATCAGTTCTTGCTGCAGCCTGCGGAGAAAGCGCACGTTACCGGCCGGCTCACCGGGGCAGCCCCCGCCCTCAGCCCCGGTCCCGGCCC
>NW_005054337.1:3101723-3105839 GCF_000277835.1 Geospiza fortis | reverse complement strand
ACCGGTGCCAGGAAGCGGCGAGGTGGGAACGAAGCGGCTTTATTGGGGGGCATCAGGGTTCGGGGGGGTCCTCGGGGGGCGGCACCTCCCCCCCGCGGCGAAGCGTCTCCATGTGCTTCTGCATCTTCTCAGTCATCCAGGCTGGTGGAATGAAAGGCTTCAGCTCTTCCAGCCGCAGATCAACCGAGTCCCTGGGGAGGAACGAGGGGGAAATGAAGGGACTCCAGCACCCACTGCTGACCCCAAACCCACCATGTCCCCTGGCACACATCAGTACCAAGCCCAGACCCACCAAACCCGCCATGGATGTCAGCACTGCAACCAAACCCACCATGGACCCCCAACCAATACCAAGTCCACATCTTTGTCACCAACATGGTCCCCTGGGCACCAAACTCCAACCATAACCAAGCCCCACAGCCATCACACAGAGAGCCCCTCCAGCACAGGACACCCTTGCATTGCAGCAGTGAGGAGGGACTTCGTGGGGCCCCCCAGGAAGCAGCCCCAGGCCCAGCAGCACTGTCAGAGTTTCTTCTTTGCTCCTCACCTGTAATCCTCACTGGCGGCCAAATCCCGAATGTCCTCTTCAATGAGGAGGTAGGCCTGTGGCACAAGGGGGGGACATCTCAGGGTGCCTGCGAGGGGCAGCCAGGGCAGGGCCACCCTCCAGCCCCTGCTGTGCCAGTGGGAGCCAGCTGTGCCTCCTGGCCATGCCCCAGTGCTGTGGGCAGGGCACAGACCTCGGCAGCGCAGTGTCCCCGCCCCTGCGGCGGGCCCTGCGCTGGCTGTACTCACCATCTTGCCCCCAATGGCCCTCATGTGCTGCTGCTCTGTCAGCCAGTGCTTATCCTGCGGGTCGGCTGCGTACTGCAATAAAGCACCAAGGACCGAGCTGAGAACGAGGGACAGACCCTCCCCTGAAAGCCCCTCCTCCTGCAGGACACTGCCCCCGCTCTGCTCTGCCCTGCTCCAGCCCCAGCCCTGGCTCTGCCAATCCCGCCGCCTGGGCAGGCACACGACACCACTGGCTCATGTTGCGTGCTGGCCAAACCTTGGGAATGTGCTCTAAGACAACAAACAAGGGCATGGGGGAGGAGGTAAACAAGGGAGCTGAAGCACACACTCCTAATTCCCATGGGAAACCATCTGGCTGTGGCACCTGACCTTAAAGAGGTGGGGATGCTTGATGTAGAGTCGCCCTCTTGTTCCTCCCATCCCGAGAGCTCTGCAACAGGAACACGAGGGGTGTTAGGGGTGTGGGGGGGGCAGCTGCGCTGGCACAGGGACACCCCTCTCCTCCCCAAGGCCTTTCTACTGAGGCAGAGAAGCGAAGTGACGGGAGGAGTGTCACGGGCTCCTGCCTGGGGACACCACCCTCCATCGACAGGGCCGTTCCTTACTTGTTTGCTCGAGATCCCAGCACAAAGGTTGTGGTTTCAGTCAGTCGGGATGGATCCCACTACAGAGCAATTGGAAAAGGGGCAACATTAGAAATGAAGTTGCTGCTGGCCATGCTCCACAAGCCTCGGCTCTCTGACAGGGAACCTTGGAGCTGCCTCCAGACTGGGAGGGAGGGAGCTGGCCAATGACCTCCAGCCTTCCGCAGGGGAGGGACGTTACATTCCATCTGGGCTGATCTAAGCAGTTTCCCTCGTGGGAAACACTTGTGGGATTCTCCTGGCTACTCCCGGTCTCCTCAGGGCTCCCCCAGCGGCACCACACCGCAGGGATACAGGTTACAGTGCCTGGGGAGACCAGCAAGGGCCTCCGGGCACTTCGCTTCCTCTTCTTGCTCCAGCCCTGCCCAGGGCCCCGTGAGGGCACAGCACAGCCCCGCTGTCCTGTGCTCCTGCAGCTGCAGGGCTCTGCCAGTGGGAGCAAAGGGGAGGAGAGAGGGAGCCCAGCAGGGTCGGACAGCTAATACCTTTGGTCCATCCCTTTTCACAGTCTCAGAGACTTTGAGCTTCCACCTGAGGGGAAGGAAAACACAGTAAGAATGAGTCCCAGTGGGATCAGCTTAGTCACCACCAGCAGCAGGGACTGAGCCCAAGCCCTTCCAGATCCACTGTTTTTCACACCCTCCATTCCCTCACATCGCCCAGCTTCAGACCCTCAGCTTTGCTGCACATTCCCCTCTCCTGGTTGCCCAGATCCCACCACCCCCATGTCTCACCACTCACTCTGGATGATCCATCTGGACCTTTTCACCCCTTTGGGCCTGTTTGAAATCCCTCCTTCTAAGGTCTTTGCCTCCTGAGGAGAACACCTCAACCTAGCCCTGCTTTTGCCCACACGCAGAAGAACTCCCATCACCCCTCTGCAGGAGATGAGTCTGTGGGGTTTCTGTGTTCCCCACAGGCAGCCTCATTCCCCCTGCCCTCCCCAAACAGGGGCTGTGGCTTGGGGTTTGTACTCACGCTGCCATGCCTGAGACTCCACGGTCATTTGACAGGCTCTGTCCTGGAGGCCGCCCCTTCCTCTGCATGGAAAAAACCCTTCTGAGACCCAGCTGTGCTGCCTCAGGGAACCCTCTCAGCAACCCTCCCTCTCCCAGGGAAGCTGCTTCTTTTGTCACAGGCAAAAACACTACCAGAATGAGCACCTCCAATGCCTCAAAAAAGCTGCCTGTGCACCTCCCTGCACTCTCACTGTGGGAATGGCCAGGAACGAGGGCCAGGCTCCCCAAAAATAAAATCTCTTGTGGGGAAACCATTGTACCTTTTTTGGAATGGGGCTCCCTCGACGGCTCAGCTCCTCATCCATCTGTCGGGCACGCTGGAAGAGGAAGGGCAGTGGGATGAGCAGGGCTCTTCTCCCTACCTGGCCAGGTGAACACTGACCCCAGCCCACCATGAGCAGCACTGAACTGCAGCAAGCAGCACCCACACCTGGGATTCTCCTTGCCCTGCATTCCCTTCAAACCAAACATCCCCCGCTCTGCCTCTGCACTGCTGCACTGGCAGCCAAGAAAAGACAGAGAACAAAGTGATCCCAACTCTTCTCCCAGCTCTCACAGGTCATTTAAACCTCTGTGTACAATCACAACAATTACCTTTGGCACTGCCTGCTCATGGGGCAACCTGGGAACCACCTTTTTGCCATCGGAGAACAACAGTTTGGCCTGCAGGAAGACAAAGAAGGTTTCACGGATTCTGGGCTCAGAGAGGGCCCCATAAGCAATGCCCACCTCTACCTATCTGCCTAAAAGCCCTGCTTTGCGTTTGGACTGCTACCAGGCCATGCTTCCACAGACAGGCAGATGCAAAAGCACAATCTGAGCATGATAAATTCTGGTGAACTGGCAGCTAAGCAAGACGTGAAAGGAAAATCCCTGCCCTACCCTGCCAGGACCCTCTGACAGGTGCTGGGAGCCAGTTTCTGTGGGCCTCCAGCATGTGTCATGTTCCTACAGCAGCAGTGACAAGAAGCAGCATGATCTGCCCAGCCCTGACTGCTCCCTGCTTCCCAGTGAGAATGAATCCCAACAGCAGCCACACAACAGCTGTGGGTGTCCCCTCAGAGTGACAGCAAAGCTGTTACGAGGG
The DNA here is from genome assembly GCF_000277835.1 of Geospiza fortis. Lineage (NCBI taxonomy): Eukaryota > Metazoa > Chordata > Aves > Passeriformes > Thraupidae > Geospiza > Geospiza fortis. The sequence goes on along the minus strand of NW_005054337.1, from coordinate 3,102,291 downwards.
ACACATTCTAGCTAGGCTGCTTTGCTTGGCTGGGCACCCAAGAAACACTTCACCAGCACCCACCTGCTCCAGGCAGCTCCTACAGGTCTCCTGGATGAGCTGCTCTGGGTCCACCTCCTCCCCAACGTTATCACGCACGTTGATGGCTGCTGTCTGGAAAAACTGGAGAGGAAAAGGCAGGAGAGGGTGACAGCCTGTGCAGCGCCAGCTCAGCTCCCACAGCCAGGCGCGATGGCCTCGGTGGCAGCCGAGCTGTCCCCAGCACCTTCAGGCTGCTGCCCACCTGTCCCAGCGCTCACCTTCATGTACTTGTTGAAGATGCCCTGGATCTCCTCGTTGATGCTGGGCTGCAGCACAGCGCGCAGCAGGTCCATGGACACGCTCGGGTCCGTGAAGCTGCGGGTGGAGGGCTCAGGAGGGCGGCGCGGAACCCCCTGCCCGGCCCGGTCTAACCCGATCCTCCCTGTGCCCGGGGCTCATCCCGCAGCTCCACCCTTCCCCTGCATCCCCCCGTGCCCTGGCCGCCCATCCCGGCCCTGCGGTTCCACCCTTCCCCTGCATCCCCCCC
>NW_005054337.1:3086816-3101515 GCF_000277835.1 Geospiza fortis | reverse complement strand
ATGGGGCCGGGCCCGGGGGGACACCCGGGTGTGCTCACGGAGCCCGGGCTCACGGCGTGCCCGCCCGGGAGGTGCCGCCGGGGCGCTGGACGGTGTCACTGCCGCCGGTGTCCCCGCCCCGCCCTCCCCGGGGCTGAGCAGTGCCGGAGGGCGAGGCACGGCATGCCGAATCCCCTAAACTCACCCTGTCCCCTCCAGAGCAGTGCCGGAGGGCGACGTAGCGCACCCCGAGTCCATTAAACTCACCCTGTCCCCCCCAGAGCAGTGCCGGAGGGCGAGGCACGGCATCCCGAGTGCCTTAAACTCACCCTGTCCCCCCCAGAGCAGTGCCGGAGGGCGAGGCACGGCATCCCGAGTGCCTTAAACTCACCCTGTCCCCCCCAGAGCAGTGCCGGAGGGCGAGGCACGGCATCCCGAGTGCCTTAAACTCACCCTGTCCCCCCCAGAGCAGGACCTGGAGCTGGACACACGCGGGCCCTGGCCCTGAGAGCCGAGTACCTGCTGCTGGAGTGTGAATGGCAGTCTTTCATGATCTCTGTGTTTGCTCGTATAATTCCTCTTTCTGGATTCTCATTGCCTCTCTGAGCAAACATCCCAAAGCATTTCCTCATCTTGTATAATGTGTGCAGAATAGTCAAAACAACTTTTCTGTCGTTTTCCAGATAATCTTACCCCATGTTGTGGCCAAAGAGAAGCTTTTCTGTTGAATCAGCTGGGTAACAATTTGCACTGATAAAACATTTACCGTTTTGCTGGTAACGTTCTTCCTCATTCCAAGATGATTCAGTGGGAGAAACCAAGCACAGGGGATTTGCCAGAGCTCAGGGTGGGTCGCGCTGTGCAGAGCAGGGGTGTGCTCCAGCAGCCATCTCCAAGTGCTGTCCCTGTCCTCTGTGCCAGTGGGGCAGCCCTGAGCCCAGCCGAGGGGAAAGTGGCATCTCCTTCCCACCAGCTTTGCCAGATGCTCAGTCTCGTTTCATTTGTTTCAAGGGATGAGTGCACGTGGCACTTGGAGCCACGATCTAATTGGCAGGGTGGCGATCAGTCAAAGGTTGGATTCGATGACCTCAGAGGTCTTTTCCAACCTAAACCATTCTGTGGTTCTGTGACCAATGCTTGGGGGCTGTGTCGGTGCCTCCAGAGGATGTTGTGCTGCTGTTTCTCAGCACCTGTCACTGCAGCCTGTGCCTGTGTCCCCTCAGTGTGACTCTCCTGCTGTAGCTGTTGGCTCTGCAGTGACCACACTGGGCTCCCATGGAAGCCTGGAAGAAGACTTAAATCCTGGAATAAATTCTCAATGACGGAATTGCTGTTTTTTGCAGGGATAACTTTTCAAGAACGTTTCAGAACGACATCTCTCAGGGATCACCTAAATCTAACTGATGTGGTGCCTTATTTGGGTCTCCTCCAGGCCCCGGTTTTTAATGGTAATTTTTCTATGGATCTGTGTGGTAGGTGCATGTCTGCCAGACATGAACACCTGGTTCACAGCTGAGGTTGCCCATGTTCCTGCTTGATTCTCAGGGAGACTTTGGACAAGTCCCCGTGACCCTCAGTATCCCCAGGTGTTTATTTCATCAGAGCAATTTGCTTGTCAGACATTCTCCCCCATTAGCTCCCTAAATGTTATCCAGGATTATGGTCTGCTGAAACAGAAATGTGCCAGAATCAAGGTGTTGCTCCCAAAAGGAGGCACCACCAGGCGAGCACAGGGACAGCAGCAGCGCTGAGCTCTCTGTCGTGGCACTCCTGAGGTTGGAAGGAGCCCTGCCATCCCTCAGGTTGTTCCAGGTGGTTTTCCAGGTGCGTGGAAGGGAGCTGGTGCTGCTGACACGGGCTGGCCAGCAGTGCCTGCCCCGGGGTGCCCAGCTCAGGGGTGATTAGCAGCCACAGGAACCCGTGATAAGCACTGGGCCGGGCGGGTTCCGCCAGGCGGCTGCAGGTGTGGAGCACCACATCCCATGGACATGGGTGGTTCGGGGAGGAATTGCATCCACCTTGAGTCACAGCAGGAGGAGAAGGATCAACCTGTACTTAAAGCATTTTTCTTGCCATGAGCCCTCTTCCCACACAGATTGGTGGAGGTTTGTGCAGAGCTGTGCTCCTTCCCTTGCACTGGCCCTGCATTGTCTTGATGTGATGTTGGTGGAAAGCTCTTTGAGCATGACTTTGCTTTTCCAGCCCTCCTGTCAAGTTCCAGCTTAGAGTTGTAGTAATAATGTCAATCTCAAACCAATTAATTTCATTCATCCCACAGTTGCAAATTTAAACTTTGTCTATTATCCAGAAACTCCAACCCATTTGTGCTTGGTGCTGATGTGTCCTGGGCAGACCAGTCCTTAAGTTCTCCTACCCTATTCATTGCACATTGCTTTGTGTGTAATTCAGAAAGAAATAATTAAATAGAGAAGTAAAAAATTGGAAAATTAGATTCCAACTTGCACTTCTGGATGACTGGAGAATAACTTGGTTTAAATGGGTTAGCACTCACAGAATTGGATCTTAATTAAGCTTAATCTGGTGTCTCAACACATTAAATATGTCTTTACTGTGAGATCACATGCAGAGGAAAGGGGAGGGAGTGTGGCAGTGCATCTAATTTTTATTTACTCTGACTGTGGGTCTCTGGTGCAGGCCAGCAGTGTGGCTGGCAGTTTGCAGACAGGTTCCTGTGCTCTCCTCAGCTTGGGTGAGCTCTCATGCTTGAAGTCCCCTTTTCCTCCAGAGAGGTCTATTTTAGTGCAGCACTGTTTCATTGGAGCAGATGTTCGTTGGACAGTAACTAATTTGGAGTTTGTGCATGCAGTAACTGTGCACTCCCATTGCAAATTCATGTGGTTATTGAATGCTTGTGTGTAAATTAATAGGGCTCTCATGCATGGACACTAAATCCTGCAATTCATGTTCAGGAGTTCCCAAAAGCTGCATGGAGGCGACGTTGATGGGGTCTGGTTGGTCTGGGGAAAAGACACACTGAGCTCTGACTTTGCCTAGAGTGTGCTGAGCTGTGTGGGCTGTCCTGTGATAACGGGGGTCCTGGGGAGGACCATGGGTCTGGGGACAGCATTAACTTGCTCAGGAGACTTTGAGCTCATTTGTGTGCCTAAACCTGGCAACTGACAGTAGGAACTCTGCAAGAGCTGGAGCACTCTGCTCAGGAACGGGATAGTTCAGAGACAGGTGCTCAAATGAAGCCTTGAATATTTGACCTACAAAAATCTGCAAAGAATCTCCACGTGTGAAACAGGAGCCTTGAATGGAGGGCATTTTGCATGTGGAAGGAGAGAGCTGCTGGTGCTGCTGGCAGGTGCTCTTGCCCTGATCCTGTTCCATCTGGGATGGCAGGGCCAGGACAGGCTCCTGCCTGCAGCAGAGCCCAGCACTGGGGCAGAGCCTGGTGCTGGGGTCACTGCTGTTGATAAAGGTCATCATGGGGATTCCTGTTGAGAGCAGCACTGAAGAATCTGCCTCTGTGCGCTCCTGGATCCCCCTTCTGTCCGTCAGTCCTTGTGCTGTCCTCCTTGGAGTGCGGCCAAGTCTGGATCCTGCTCCTGCCTTGGCTGAGGGTGGAGCTGCAGTGGCTCTTCGGTAAACAGAATTAGAGGGAAATGTGGGAGGTTCCTGAAGTCACCTGTGGCCTGCCTCCTCCCATTCCTGCACCCGGGCTGCCTGCAAGCCCCTTTAAATTGCAGGTTGTCAGAGCCCTGGACACAGACACCATCAGCATGGCACCGAGCATCCTCCTGCTGGGGCTCCTCACCCTGTGGGCACAGCTGCAGGCAGCACCCATTGCAGGCAAGTACGGGTGGGTGGGAGGAATATTTAAGAATGTTTTTTCCTTATTTTCATAGAATCACAGGTGTTTTGCAGGTGCTGGCAGGCGCCAGGTTGCTGCCTTGTGAGGGCAAAGGGAGGCACGGGGGGAGCAGGGTGGGATGAGCCTGGGCCATGTGGCATTCACTGCTGTGTCACAGTGAACTCTGCACAGTGCCACCTCTCCCTGCTGGCCCCAGGGCAGAGGTGCCCAGGAGAGACCCCCAGGCACCAGCCCCACCATGACACTGCCGTGAGCTGGAAGGCACCAGCATGGGGAGTTGCCTCAGCCTTGAGGGCAGCAGGGGTGAGGCAGAGCCCTGAAAACCCACCAGGAAAAGCTGCAGAGGAGAAGACAGCACAGCATCATGGTTAACTGGGCTGCTGGGTGGGAGCATGGATGGAAGGGCAGCATGCTGGGGCTGATGCTGCTGCTTTCTGCTCTCCTACAGAGTTCCATGGAGTAGCTCCAGCTGGATGGCCACCACCAGGGCAGCTGGGAAGCACCCTGAGCCTTGAGCCTGGGAGAGAGCTCAGCACGGTGCCTGACAATGACAGAAACAGCTCCAATAGAAATGAAATGGGTGACTCCAGTAGCCGTGAAACTGGTGAGTCCAATAGCAGTGAAACTGGTGATGATGGCAATAAAAATCAGCTTTGTGATTGCAATGATCGTGATCACGGTGGCAACGACAGTGATGGTCATGATGATCACAATCATGGTGTCAACAGTGACAGTTCCAATGGCAAAGAAGATGGTGATGATGGTGATAAAAATGGCCTTTTTGGTGGCAAGGACAATGACAATGGTAATGGTGGCAATGACAGTGGTGATGGTGTCAACAGTGACAATTCCAATAGCAATGAAGATGGTGATGATGGTGTTAAAAATGACCTTTCTGATGGCAAGGACAATGACAGTGGTGATGACAGTGATGATGGTGATGATGGCAATGGTGATGCTGGTGATCTCATCAATGATGAAAATTCCAATAGCAATGAAGATGATGATGATGATGGCATCAGTGATGAAAATTCCAATAGCAATGAAGATGATGATGATGACATCTACAATGACAGTTCCAATAGCAGTGAAGATGATGACTCCAATTACAATGAATATGATCACCCCAATAGCAATGAAAATGATTCTTATTATGGGGGGTGGAGATTTTAGATTGTAAGGATGTAATTGCCCTGGGATTTTCAGAGATTTTTGAGTTCCTCTTTTGTGGCATCCAGCTCAGGCTACCAAATTTCATGCTTGATCTGTGCCAATAAATGTATCTAGTGAGTATGAGAGCTTAGTGTCAGAAATTTCTTTACCAGCTTGGCAACTCAAGCAGGGCACTTGTTCACTTGCCCATTTTCTTCCAAGCACCAGATATCCAAATTTGCAGCAGTGGATGGTTTCACCCAGGAACTCTGAGTAAGGAAGTGTCAAATCTCTAAAGGAGGTTCAAGTCCTACCTTCTACAAGTTTGAGTTTTGTGGGTTTTGGGAAAGATGAGCTATGTACCTGGCATAAAGAAGGGGATGCCCTTAGCTGAGGCACTACAGAACAGGGGGAAGATAGTTGGCATTGCTAAGTGATCCCTGAAACTCACAGTGATTTTATGGCAGGAGGAATGGCCATATATTACTTGACATGCTGGGGCAAAACCTGCAGAAGTGTGGCCCACACAGGGGGTTTCAAAGAGACTGTTTTGATTTGCCTTCAACACATGGTACAGGACTGGTACACAGGGCAGATTGATATGGATGGGATAACTGAGCTTGGGAAAAGCAGCATCTCAGGAGTGGGGTTGGTACATGATATCCTGAGGTAAATTCTAGCCCAGACCCTGCTCCTCTCTGTGTGCCCACTGAAAAGGATTTTCCACTGTCTGTTCCTGTTGCTTTGCTTTCTATGCTCACTGCTACTTCACCTGCAACTGCCCCACTCCAATCTGGACAAATTATGTGAGTCCTGTTATCAATGGGCAGCCAGCAATTGTTTTAATTTATATCCATTGACCCTGCATTACAGGAGATTTAGTGTTGTGGGCTACTGACATGCCAAGGCTGAGGGAAAAGGCAGAGCAATGTGTTCAATGATTTTCTTTCAAAATTGTGCTCCACATAATGAAAACTGGCAGGATTGGAAAGCTGTGGAAGAAAAGCTAAAGGTGGCCAGGGACTGTATAAAAGATGAAAAGAGCAAAGGAATTTTTTGTAAGATATTAGACACTTGCACAGAAGCTGCCTGTTAGGACAGGAAAAACTATAGCACAGAGAAACAAGATCTGAGAGAGAAATAGAAGGTTGGAAAGAAGCTGTATTATTGTCTTTGAAAATTGAGAAGCTGCATAAACAGGAAGAAAAGCTACAGGAAGAAAAGAAAAAAAAAGTCAGAAGAAAAGACTGAAGTTATATTTATGTGAACTCTCTGTCCTTTCTAATATATACAATGTCCTCTGACATTGTCTAGATTAGAAAACTAACTTTTATCCCCTGAAGAATGAGATTGGAAACATTTGGGGTAGCCCTGACCATAGTGAACCTGGAGGAGATTGTTCTTTGTTTCCTTCAAATCCCCCTGAATATGAAACCAGGCTCATTAGAGAAACAGAAGAAACCAGTGGACCTTAGGATAGAGTGGGAAATTATATCCAAACCAGCCCCATTTGATTTGATTTAGATGACTGATCTGCAAGAGCCCTATGGCTGTAAGCCAGGCCAGACTGAAATCTGGCAATCGAAATCCTATTAAGGCAGACACAATAATGGTCCAGACATTCTGATGCTATTGGACAAAAATTAATGCAATTTTTAACAGACATGGGAGCACGAGATTCAATTTTAACAGAATGTTGTTGGGTGTTCAGCCTGGTCAGCAAAGAGTAAAGTTACTGGAGTAAACAGAACAAGTGCCAAAAGCCAAACCAGCCAGGGTAATTCACAGCCCCTGGGCAAGAGCACGTGTTGGCATGAAGTGTATGTCAGCCACTTGCTGTGCACTTAGAGATCCCAATGAAACATTTGGGTTTTGGTGTTCTGAAAGGCCAAACCTGGTGTCTGCTGTCCAGCAGGGCATGGCCCTGTGGCTCAAATGCCAGCCCTGCCCCTGAATTCAGGAGGCTGCAGTGTGTGCTCTGTGCAGCACCTGCACTCCCTGCTTCAACAATCACTAATGTTCCACAATACCCAGCTTCTGCTGCAGCACAAAATGGGATTTCTGCAGCCACACACCCGTGGATGGCAGCACTGGATATGAAAAATGTGTCCTTTGTAGGCCCCTTATTAGAGGAGAAAACAAAAATTGGCATTTCCTTGAGAAGAGACAGTATACCTTTAACAAACTCCCAGTGGAGTGTAAACACTTGCTGATTGTTTATAGTAATTCCCCTGGCAAGGAACCAAATTAAGGGAAAGAAACCCCAGAATGTGAAGCAGACTGTGACTCGGGAAAAGCTAGAGGTTGTAGGAAAGCTGGAGACAGCAGAGGAGCTGGGGGCTGGTGGGAAGCTGGAGGCATCTGGGAGAGGTCTGTGCTGGGGGAGAAGCCAGGGAAGCCTGAGGAGGGAAAGAATCCTGGATCTGACAGGGAGGCAGATGATGGCGATGATGATGATGACAACAGTGGTGATGACTGTGGTGATCGTGACTGCTGAAAATTTTCTATTATTTGAAAGTAGCTGAGGGCTTGTTTGATATCAGGAGCTGGACCTGTTAGGTGCAAGTTGAACTTTATCTGAACCATAGTGGGTGTGTTGTGTAGGTAAAAGGGAATAGTGAAACCCAGGGCTGACGATCTCAACATTAATACTAGAATAGACAAAGCTGTAGCTTAAATGTTGCTTAAAAATGAATAGCTGGAGTGGACAGCCCATGGATCATGGTGTATGAACTGTTACAACCATATTGTAACATGGACCACAGATCTGAGTGAAACCCCCACCAAAACTGACCTCAGAGGGTGTGAAAATGACCCCATGGCAGCCACTTGGTAACAAAACAGTGAGGAAAGGAAGAGTGAGAAGACCCCAGAGCCTAACAAGACTCTTGATCTGGACTGTCACGTGGGGGATGGGGAGTTTACACTCTAAGGGTAAAATTACCCAGAGATTTCTTTGTTTGGGGTCCTCCTTTTGAGGCTGCAGCTCCAGCTACCAGATTTCATGATTGATCTGTGCCAATAAATCTATCTGATGGAGATGAGAGCCTGGTGTCAAAACTTTCTTTAACACTGATGATGATGATGGTTACAGTGATGGTGCTGGTGACAGTGATTACACTTGTTGACTGATGCCAGAAGGTTACAAGGAGCGTGTGAGGTGAGGAGAGCCCACAGAATGTGGGTGCAGGAACCTCTTCCTCTGCCTCACTCTACCAGGGCTGGTCCTGGGCACCAGTGGTGTCTTGGGCAGGACCTTCTCTTTCCTAATAAACCCCACAGTGGCCACTGGCTGGGTGTGACAAGCTGTCCTTGGTCAGTGCCTGCCCCAGCCCTGTCCCTGCACAGGGACCCTCTGGTGCTGCTCCTGCCCAGGGTGGGCTCAGCAGGGCCCTCTACACAGCAAAATGCTTCTGTTCCCTGTGGGAGACCCCCAGAGACAGCCCCAGGCACACTCCCACCCAGGACCCACAGAGCATCTCTGGACCAGAGGAAACCTCCCCATAGGGTCTGGGGCTCCCTGATGCTCCCCAAGCTTCCTCCCAAAGCTTGAGCAGGGACCCCATCCCTCCCACAGGGACTGATGGTCTCTCAGAAGCTGGGGGCTCACCAGGAGACAGATGCAGCAGGAGCCAGACATTGTTCATCAGACTGGGTTTACTGGGGGTGGGGGGCACAGAGACCCCTATGGCAAGCACAGAGCTGAGGGTGCTGAGGTGGGATTGGGAGGCTGGGTGATTATCCAGCAGCTGATGGAGCCCTCCATGGCTGGCTGTCCAGCTGTCCAGCTGTTGTCTGGCTGTCTGGTGTGGGTTGGCTGCACAGACTGGGTCCTTGGTCCAGGTCCAGGTGGGGGCTAGGTGAATTCTGGGAAAGACAGGAATCCGTGTTCAGGCCCTCACTCTGTAGCATGACTGGGCACATCTGGCAGCCCCACAGTGGGACCCTGAGGGTGAGGGCTCCAGAGACCCCAGACACCTCTCCCAGGGAGCTGTGGGGGGGTTGCATCATTTCTGCAGCATGCAAAGATGCAGGGGAGACAGCACAGGTGGGATGCTGCACTCCCAGCCACAGTCACAGTGGTCTCTGTGCCCATGGCTGCACATCCTCCTGCAGCATGGTTCCATTGGCTCCCACAGCCACCTGTGCCCACCTGTGCCCACCTGCACCCACCTGTGCCCACCTGTGCCCACCTGTGCTGGTGGGAGCTCCCACAGCACAGCACAAGCGGTGCCACCAGACAGCCCTGGTGCTCCCCAGCAGCACAGAGCCCTTGCTGTGGCAGTCTGCGTCGCCCCACGTGCTGAAATGATCTGTGCCTCTGTCCTGCTGTCTGTCCTTGTGCAGCCAGATTCCCTGGGCAGAGTCAGAGATTCTCCCACGCTGGGTGAGCATTGTGCCAGGAGCTGTGTGGGGCCAGACCCCTGCACCAAGGATGCTGCAGAAATGGGTGCATGCCCAGGACCTTCAGCAGCGACCAGAGGAGAGCCTTCCCTCCCCCCTTCCTCCTCAGTTACTAAATCTGTTTAAACTAGGGGAGAGGGGTGAGGAAGTGAGACCTTTTGGAGAAGTCACATAGAGTTTGTTTTCCTTGGGGGTTTATATCAACACTGGTCTTGACATTTTGCCTCTTATTATGTGTGGCTCTTTAAAAGGTGAAATAATATTTTCTTTTGCTTGAGAAAAGGACAAAGTTCAGACAAGGCGCTCAACCCCAAATCATTTTCTTCTTTCCCAACAGTTTACACATTGTCTATGCTATGCTTCTGCATAAAGCACCCTCTGCAAACAGGAGAGTGGCAGGGAGACCCAGCTGCCCCAGGCCCACCCAGCTCACCTGTGCCTGGCAGCCTGCACTGCTCCACGGGCAGGGGCACACCACGAGCCTGCCCCAGAGTGCAGGTTCTGACTCCAGCAGGGCTCAGAGTACTGCCCATGGAGCCTGAGCTCAGCTGCTCTATGCTATCCCAGCCCACAGCCAGCACAGCCTCTGTGTGCATCCCCAGTCCCAGCCCATCCCCAGCTCCATCTCCATCCCCAGGTGTGGACACTTGTGTGTGCCCTCCAGGCTCCCTGCGCTCCTGCTCAGCCCCTCGGCTCCGCTCCTGCCTGGCCGCAACATCATCCCCATGGCACAGGCTGCCTCTGTCCCTGTCCCTGTCCCTGTCCCTGCTGGGTGCCGCATTCCTGGGAGGTGCCGCATTCCTGGGTGTTCCCCGGGCACCCCGTCACTGCTTTCCCATGGAGGAGGTCTGGCGGGTGGCTCTGCCCTCCCGGCTGTGCCCATCGCTTACCCTGTGTCGGGGCAGGACAAGGGGGTACGGCACAGGTCCTCCTCTGGAAGTGGTTTTCTGTCATGTGAAACCTCAACATCTACCTGGGAGCAGCCCCCCTCATCTCTGGCACCGTCCCTGCATCCACCGTGGTGTGGATCCATCCATCCAGCCTGGCCATGCTGCTACTGCCGGTGCAGGGACAGGCAGGGCTGCTCTGGAAGACCCAATCCGTTCATCCAGTGATCACCTGCGATTCCCCGGGGAAACAGCAGGAAAATTCAGCCCCTTGGATTTTGGCGCTGGGGCCACCGAGGGTGGCCGCTAAGTCCCTGTGCAAGGGTATTTTTCCCACTGCCCACCCTGACTCTGCGCCTCCGGCACGTCCCTCCGGATTTGCTCCCACTCCTGCTCAGCACTGGCCACGTCACCGTGTCCCGAGCGGAGGGCGGGCAGGAAAAGCGGGGGTGGGGCGTGGGCCGGGGGCGGCACCGCCCTCCCAACCCCAGCCGACTCTCCTGGCCCCTCCCCACGGAGCTTTCCTCGCCCTCCGCTTCCCCCTTGGGACAATAATTACGGCAGTAATTAGGATAACAATTATTCTTGCTGAATGGGAACATCTCAATGTGCTTCTGCCTCCTTTGGCAGGTTTCACCCCACGCCCACCCACGGGTACCGGCGCCCGGGGCCCCTCGCCTGGAAGCTGAGCTGGCCGCGAGCCGTGTCCCAGCCCCGAGGGCCACCCAGGCACGATGGAGCCCCTGGACCCCCGCCCTGCTGCCAGGAGCTGGGATCTGCCGCAGGGCGCAGGGCACAGGGCACGGCACCACGCTGCTGTGCCGCGGGAGGGGGGCGGGTGAAGGGACGGCCCCAAACCGAGAGAGGGTGATGAAGGAGGTGACAAAGGGACAGGAGGGAATGGATGGGAGCATCAGCGGGACGTGCCTTCCACAGGCACGATGGTAGGCAGCGAGGTGATACCCACAGGCTCAGCCCTGAGCGTGGGCCGTCCTGCCTGGGATGCTGTCTGCCAGACGGGAGGGAGCACGGGGGAAAGCCATAGGGGATTCAGCACGGGGGAAAGCCATAAGGGATTCATCACAGGCACAGCCTTTCCCCAGGACCTGCACCACAGGGAGCACAGGGAGAGCGGTGCTGCAGCGTGCTGTGCCCCAGCCCTTCCCTGGCTGATGGCTGCCCCAGAGCTGGCAGCTTTCCATGCCCTGGCATGGCACTGTCATCATCCCCAGCAATGGAGAGGCCAGTGCCAACCTTCCCCAAGACAAGCTTGTCCTCAGGAGGCTGTGGCAGCCGCTGGTGCTGTCCCCAGCCCAGCCTGGCTGTGCTGCTGCCACCCAGCTGGGCTCCCTGAGGGCTGTGCCGGGACAGCTGTCCTGTCCTACCGGTCCCCCCAGCTCCAGGGCTGTGGCCAGGATGCCACCAGGGAGACCAGGCCCTGCCCGGGTGTGGCTCATTACCTGCATGGCAGGTATGAGCTTGGTTTAGGCACCAGCCCTGCTCCCTCCGCCCCTCCTGCACACCTTAAATCCCAGCCCACCACACCCGGGGCCAGACCCGGCCATCCAGGGCACCATGGAGCTGCCACCTGGCTGTCTTCTCCTCCTTGCTGCCCTGCTCCCCCTGGCCAGGCGGTCCAGCCCGGCCCCGCACCCAACGGGACGAGAGGAGCTGGGGATGGGTGAGTGTGGCCAGGTCATGGCCTGGGGATGGGGGTGCTCTGGGTGCCACTGCTGCCCAGTGCTTCCCACTGCCCCATCTGCTGCCAGGTGCCTACAAGTGTGGGGCTGTGGGAGCCTGGGGCACTGGGGGGCTGCTGTGGCCCCTGCTGTGTGCCTCTCAGCAGCCTCCTGGCCACTGTGTCCTGCAGCAAAGCCTGGCTACTGCTACCACATCCCAGAGGTGGAGGACCTGCTGGACAAGGACTGTGGCTCCTGCCACATGGGTGCCTCCTGCTCGCGCTGCACCAGCGATGCCGACTGCCAGGGAGTCACCAAGTGCTGTCCCAGCAAGTGTGGCCACACGTGCCAGGAGCCAGTGCTGGGTGAGGACTCTGTGGGGCTCTGGAGTGGCAGCGTGGCACTCACAGGGGTGGGTGACAGGAGAGGTGTTGGCTGACATGGGGGAGCAAACTGGGAAGGGAGGTGGGGTCCCTGGGGTGCTCCTGGGCAGTTCCTGAGCTCTTGATGTGTCTTGCAGACCCTGGGGGGGTCAGCACACTGTGCTATGGGGAATCTGCTGGTGTGTGGGGCTGGGGGCAGGTGGGAGCAGAGCTGTGTGCTCTGGGCACCAAGGGTAAGGCAGTAAAAGGGAACCAGAACTGTGCAGGGCTGTCTGAGGGCGTGAGAGCGCTGAGCGTGGTGATGTGTCCCCCTGCCCTGGCTCAGCCTGTCCCCTTTGGATCGTGCAGACTTCTGCTACCTGCCCTCAGTCTGTGGCAACTGCAAGGCTCTGTTCCGCCGCTTCTTCTTCAACGCCTCCAGCCAGCAGTGTGAGGAGTTCATCTACGGCGGCTGCGGCGGCAACAGGAACAACTTTGAGACCAAGGGCGAGTGCTTCCAGGCCTGTTCCCACGTCAGTAACTAGCAGTGTGCTGTGGGCCATGGGCCACAGGTGGCAGCTGCTCCCCTGATGCCCCAGCTCTCAGTTCCAGGTGCCCGGCAGGGCTGGTCTGGGCAGTGGTGGCTTCTGCACAGACCCTGCCTGGGGGAAGCTGCTGCTGGTGGCCTCATCCCCAACCTTACAGGCAGCCCATGGGGCTGGTGGCAATGAGGTCTGTGGGTCTGGGTGGCCATGTTGGGGGCTGTGGCTTGCCTGGGAGGTTCACTGGCCTAAAGACAGGGACATGTGCCCATGCCAGCATGGATGCCCCCTCCTATTCCTGGTGCCTGAGCCGAGGAGCCTGTCCCTCCCCTTGGACTGTGACAATACACGGACAGGTCCCTGGATGAGCACGTCTGGGTCTGGTCCTTCCTGCCTGTGCTGGCAGGAGCAGACAGTGCCCGTCCCTCTGGGCACTCCTCCCTCATGGGGATGGGTGGTGGGTGCCTCCAGCAGCATGGCACGGCAGGTGGCACCCAGCCACCACCCTGCAGCCTCCATTGCCACGGACGGGCTCCCAGCCCTGCCCTGCCTTCCAGCTGCCAACATGACCTGACTGGGAGCTGAAGCCACTGAATGGAGGAGGAACAGCTCCTGCCTCAATGGACACCTGGGGTGGTGCCTGTCCCCACCTGCCCTGCCCCTGGTCTGTGTCTGCACTGCTTCACTGGTCCTGTGGCACCAACTCTGGCTGAACCTCCTGGCCCTGGAGGCCTCAGGTGATTTCAAGGTCACTCCAGGACCACATGGGGCAGCTGGGGCCAGTCAAGCACACACTTTATTGCTGGAGGTGGTGGGGAGGGGACAGACCAGCTGGGGCTCATGACTGTCCCATGTCCCCTAACTTCCTGCTGCAGAGGAGCTGCTCTCCCATCATGCAGCATCTGAAAAGGAGGACGTGCTTTTAGGGAGCAAAGAGACTGCAGGAGTAAGGGACCAGCGGCCACGATTGCAGCCACGCTGGCCAGCTCCATCCCACTCTGCATCACTTCAGATCCCCTCGCCCTGCAAATGCATCTGCTGGGGCAGCAGTGGGAACTGGCCTCACAGTGATGCTGAGCTGGCAGCATGCCGAGGGCTCTGCCCTGCATACAGGTCAGCTGGCACCCTGCATGACCTGGTGTTAGCCCTGGGGGTCTATGCTGGCCACAGGCCTCCTTACCACCAGACACCCGCATGCAGACGTGACCACAGCCGTTGCTGCAGCACTTGTGACCCCAGGGACATTCCTCATCCAGGCTGCACAGATCCAGGCAGGTCCCACCACCCCCAGGCATGGGGCACGCTCCAGCTCTGCCTGTAGGGCAGAGCATCCTGCCATGGACCACCTGGCTGAGACACCCCACGTCTCCTGGGGCAGCACTGGGTCTGCTGTGCCTCACCTCCAGGAGCGTCCATGCAGACACGGCCGCAGGAGGTGCGGGTGCACCTCTGTCCCCAGGGACACTGAGAGTCGGCCTCACATTCCTCTGAGCAGCGCCCAGCACTGGGCTGGGGCACAGCCACAGTGTCCTGCTCTGTGGGCAGGGCAGCATGGTCACCTGGTGACTAAGCTGAGGCTGTGTGTGCTCATCACTCGCACAGAAAGAAGGGGAGGCATGGAAAGAAGGATGGGGCAGATCATATCTGTGGAGGGTGTGAGACCCCCACAGGCACAGCTGCCTTGGCAGAGCCAGCTCAGGGTTCCAGTGCGGTCATGGTGAGGGGTGCTCACTGGGGATGAAGGGCCAGGGTGCCCCGGGGTGGGTGCCAAGGGGACCTGGGCTCTGTCCCTGCTGGGCTGGGCGGTGTGAGGGGCTGACCTTGCAGAGAGGCTGGTGTGCAGACGTGGCCACAGC
>NW_005054337.1:3084619-3086192 GCF_000277835.1 Geospiza fortis | reverse complement strand
ACCCCTTCTCCTGCGGGGAGCAGTCCCTGTCGTGGCTGCAGGAGTCCATCTCCGTGCACGGCTCCGATGCGGGTTGTGGCCTCACCTTTGGGCACTCACCGGGTTTTTCTGAGAGGGGCAGGAAGAGACAGCAGGAGGAGGGACCACCCTGTATTGCAGGCACCTCCTTTTGTGCCTCGAGGTGCCCTGAGCCGGGGATCTGAGTGCCTGCCCTGCGGCAGCGCTGTCCCATCCTGTGCCCAGGAGCTTTGACAGCATTCCCGGTGGAATCACTGCTCTAGCGACCGTCTCCTCACCTGGTTCGGGGGCTGAGCACACGGAGCCGCATCTGCTGCTGCCGCAGCACTTCTCAGCCCCCGGGCACTGCCAGTCCTTGGTGCAGGCGGTGCCACACGGGGCCAGCGAAGCCTCCTCAGCCAGAGGGCAGAAGCCTGGTTTCTCTGCGGGCAGGAGGCAGCGGGGCTGGGGCTGCAAGCAGCAACAGCGGGAGTTCCCACCCAGTGTCACAGTCCCTGGAGCTGGGGGACAACCCTGCCCGTATCTGGCACCTTGGGACGGGGGCAGGCAGACGGAATCACAGCCACGGAGGCAGCACTTCTCCTCTCGGGGGCACTCGCCATCGTGCCGGCACCAGGCTCTGCAGTCGTAAGTGGGGAAGAGCCCGGCACGGACCGGGCAGAATCCATCCTTCCCTGCAGGCATGGAGTGGGGTGGCTGCAGTGCCACTGCTTGGAGACACAGCCGTGGGGACCAGGACACGTGAGGCTGTCGAGATTTTGGGGCGGCTCGCAGCCCCCTCACCTTGGCTGCTTGTCCCACAGTGCCTGGTGCACAGCTGGTGACAGCACACGTGGGCTGGGGGACAGTCCTCGTCCTTGAGGCATCCCCACTGGTGCTGCAGCGGCCTTTGGGTCACTGGGGCAGGGCTGGTGTCCTCTGCACCGTGGAGCAGGATGAGAGCACGATGGTGGCCTCACCAGAGGCTGGTTGCATTGTCCCCTTCCCTCCCCGCTCCAGTGCCCACCTGGGGGCTGTGCAGTGTGTCTCCACCCCAGACCTGGCAGAGCCCACCCTGGCAAGCATGGGGTGAGGGGTCCCGTTTGTGCCACAGCTCTGTGCCATGGTGGCTGCAGCCCCACGGCGTCATTCCCGGTCTCTGAGCCGTGTCCCCGCCCTCGCTGCCCATCCTGTCCCATGCTGTCCCGTGCTGTCCCGTCCTGCCTCACCGGCCGGCACTCCCCGCGGGCACTGGGGGCCGCAGCTGCTGTTGCAGCATTTCTGCGCGTCGGGGCAGTCGCTGTCACCTCGGCACCGCTCCCGGAATGATCCTGGCTGCACCGTGGGGCCCTCGCTGGGCTTGGGCTGGTCTGGCAGGGCAGAAGGGGTGTGACGATTCAGCATTCCCCACTGGCCGCCCTGCCTGCCCCGGGGGTCCCTGGTTCCTGCCATGACCCGCACATTCCTGGTGCCTGCGCCCACGTCCCTGCCTTGGGTTTTCCCGGCAGCTGTCGGGAGCCGCCGGGGCAGGGAAAGCACCATGTGCTGCCCCAGGGGCCAGGGCGGCAGGGGGGCA
>NW_005054337.1:3076756-3084506 GCF_000277835.1 Geospiza fortis | reverse complement strand
GGGGGCAATGAGCCCCTCGGGGGCTGCTGCCGGGCAGGCACCGGGCTTCTCTGCAGCGCCGAGGGGCCGAGAGGTGAGGCGGCACTGCGGTGTCCTAGGGCAGCACCAAGAAACCTGCCCCTGCCAGACCCCTGTGCCTCGCCCTGGCTGCAGCCCTTCCTGTGTCCCATCCCATCCACAGATCCCAGCGGCGCTCAGGAGGCTCTAGCAGCGCACAGGAGGCTGCTCCATAGCATACAGGGAGAGGGGTGCAGCTGCTCCGGGACAGAGGTGTGTCAGCGCGGTGCCGTACCTTCTGCCGGGGGGATGCAGCGGAGCCGGCACTCCCAGAGGCAGCACTTGAGCCCAGCGGGGCAGCTGGAGTCGTTGGCGCAGAGCGGGGACTCCAGGCGCAAGCAGCGCATGAAGTCCCGTGGACACCGCCCCGGTTTCTGGGAGTCCCCTGCGTTGGGATGGCAATGTCAGGGCAGTGCCAGAGCCCCTCATCCTCCATCCCTGGGAAAGCAGGATGCGGGTCTCTCTGCAGGGAGCTGCAGCAGGGATTGCAGCCCAGGGGCTGGAGACTTCTCTGCACCATGGCCCGGGGCTGCGGGACCCCCACACCGAGACCTGCATGGCACAGCACAGTGTGGCACAGTGTAGCATGGCATGTCATGCTGCGGGGTGGCACGGCCCATGTGTGCCCTCACAAGTGCCACGAGGAGTGTCACTGGCCCTGTCAGGGTGAAGCCAGCACCAGCTGGAGGTCAGGCTCTATTCTTGAGCATCCTGCTGCAGCAGGCATCCCCACTGCAAGCAGCATGCTCCTCACTGCTGTGTCTCCTCCTCTTCCTTCTCCTCCTCCTCCTCTTGGCACCCTGTGCTCCTCTTGGCCATGTTGGGAAACCTAGGGCAGCCCTGCCTCTGGTACAGGTGAGCTCCAGCTGGCGCCTGTGCCCGGCTCCCGCTGCCAGCTGGGGCTGTGGCAGAGCCGCCTCTGCCAGCAGCCGCTCCGGGTGTTTGGGCTGCAAACAGACGCTGCCGGAGTTTCCCTGCAAACAGCAGCTGCTGCTTCAAACAAAGAGGCACCGGCCATGCCTCGGTGGGGGCAGAGCCACACCACAGCTGGCACCCCCGCCCCGGGCACTGTCCCCCGGCGGGGGGGTGGCAGCAGGGGTCTGTGCCCGGGATGCAGCAGCGACCCTGCTGCACGTAGCACCGCTGGGAGCTGATAGATGCTGCGCCCGTGGGGTGCAGGGGGTGCCCACGGGGCTGAGGGCATGCACGCCTGCACCCTGGGGTGGGGCAGGGTCCCCCAGGCAGCAGGGCTGCGGTGCAGGGGCTGCAGGCAGCTGGGACATGTCCCCAGAGGGGACACAGCAGGGACACAGGGGCCGGGATGCGAGGAGCTGCTCCCAGGCTGCCTGTGCCTGGCAGCTGCTGGGTTTGACTCCTGGTACTCACCACCCTTCTCTGGTGTTACGCTCGGCTCTGCCCTGAGGATGAGGAGGCCCAAGAGGAGGAAAACTCCTGGGCTCATGCTGCTGCTGGGGATGTTGTGCATGTCTGGAGCTGAGCTGGGGCTTGGTTTAAAGTCTGTAGCAGGGGCGCCTGAAGAGGCAGGGCAGCTGAAGTTGAGCTGCCTGCTGTGGAAGCTGGCTGTGCTATGGGCAGGAGGGGCAGGAGGAGGGGCAGTTCCCAGAACCCACCGGCGCCCTGCCAGCCACCCCGCTTATCTCTGCCCAAGCCCTGCTTTGGGGTCATGGTGACCTGTGGGGCTGGGAAGGCCAGGTGGGGTCAGGCACTTCAGCGCCTCACGTTGCACTGCCCCATCCTTGCTGGAGCTGGCTGTCACTCCCTCTCTGGGTTTCTTTCCAACCCCACTCACCCCTCTGCTCCCTGGAGTGGGGGCTGTGGATAGACCCCAGGGCTTGGTCCTGGCATGGCCGTGGGAGCAGCGTGAGGAGTTCTAACAGCTCTGCTGCCATGGTGCTGCTCCTCAGCCAAGGGCAGCTTCCATGCATGGGACTGCCTGGCACCCAGCACCATGAGTAAGCAGGTCCTGCCACGGTCCCTGGCACACGGGTGATGCTCCCTGCCCCCGTCCTTGGCTGGGTGCTCCATCTGGCCTGACCTGTGACTGCTTTTCCCACCAGGTTTTGACACTCTGGGATGCAAAGAAGCCTTTCCTTGGCACAAGGAATCTGAAGAAACTGGTTTTCCAGTCCATGACTGCTGAGGGGACATGATGCAGCCCCCAGGCCCAGCAGGATGGTTACCATGGAATGATCATGCCTGGAAGTCACCTGCATGGACCTGGGACCCTCTCCCTGCCCTCGGGTAGCGCCTTCCTGCAGCCCAGGCTGCCAGTGCCTCTGGGAGCCAGAGCACAGAACAGGGATGGTGACCCAGAGCAGAGGTGCCTGTGGGATGGTTTATTGTGTCTCAGTGCAGTGGGGCAGAGGGGCTATTGTGGATGCAGGGTTTTGCCTCATGCAGGGTTGCTGGGAATCTTGGCCATGGGTAGTGCAGGCAGCATGCAGCCCTTAATGGCATGGCTGGGGGTGCCAGGGACCCTGACCAGAAGCATTGGAGTCACTGCTGGTGCCATCCTGCCAGGGAACAGGGTCCAGCACAGGGAGAGGTGTGGGGTGCACCAGCACCTCTGCTCAGCCCAGGGGTCCAATGGCAGTGGGGTGGAGGATGACCCTGAAATGGCAGCTCCTGGTGCAGCCTTTCCTGGCCACAGCTATGCTGTACCTGGAAGAGGCAAGGGAGGTGGTCAGTGAGGATGCCTCAGTGCTCCTTCTCTGAGGGATGGGGAGCCCTGTGGTGCTCCCACCCTGGCCCCCCTCTGTCCCCTCCAGGCTGGACCCAGGAGGCAGCAGGCTGGAGGGGACTGTACCCCACAGTGGGTGGATGCAGACCCGGCTGCAGCCCTGCAGGCAGCAGGGGGACAGGGGGACAGTCCTCGTCCTGCAGGCACAGGACGAGGCGCTTGGCTGCCTGATCACCCTCTGCTGCAGGGGGACAGAGTCCTGGCCATGCTGGCACATGTGGAGAGAGAAAGGGGTGAGGGGCTCAGGGCACCCTCCAGGGTGGGGGAGCTGCCCTGCCTGCAGGGGTGAGCTCCTCACTGAGCTCGTGTCCCATTGGAGAGCAGCTCAGTCCCCAGCTTCCCATTGCCCCCCGAGGGTCACGGTGACAGGCAGGGAGGGGGCACAGGGGTCTCGTCCCCACAGGGTGCTGATGGCTTACCCTTGGTGGGTGGTTTGCAGATGTGGCCACAGCCAGTGGTGCAGCACTTGTCGTCCCCAGTGCAGTCACTGTCAGTGTCACACAGCTCCAGGCAGGGCCCCAAGGAGCCCCGCAGCACCACGGGGCACACGCCAGACTTCGCTGTGGCACGGTGGCTCCCTGGTGACAGGGAAGAGTGCAGCTGTGCCGGGATTCTGACCCCAGTCCCACTCCTGGCACAGCCTCAGTCTCCATCCTGTCCCTGTCCTGCTCCTCCATCTTCCTTCCCCAAGCACCATGATGACCTTGGTGACCAGCCTCACACCCGTACCTGTCTGACCCAGTGAGACCAGTCACAGCTCAATATGGGATGCCAGCTGGTAGCTGGAGTGGTGAAGGACAACCCTTGCTCTGGCTGCAGTCTGAGGGGGTGCAGGAGGGAGGCTCAGGAGGGGTTCAGCCTTTCACACACTCAGAGCCATCTCCTGCCCATCACGGAGGAGCTGGGCATGGGGATCCCTTCCCACAGCACCCAAGGGCCAGCTCTGAGGGCTGGGGCTGTGCCCAGGGCAGGCGTGTGGCACAGCCAGTGGCACACACTCCCTGGGGCCTGGATGAGTGCCACCAGCTGCACACCTGGCCAGGCACAGCCGCTGTGCCTTGTCCACAATAGGGCTGGGCACACGCTGTTCTCTGCCAGGGGCAGCTGGGCTAGCACCAGTGCAGTGGTGGGTTGGACATGGGGACCAGAGAGGGCTGGCAGGGCTGTACCTGTGTCTGGAGGGGTGCAGGCCAGCCCACAGCCGGAGAAGCAGCACTTGTGTTCCCCAGGGCAGTCCCGGTCATCGGTGCAGCGGTTGGGGCAGGCAGCAGCTCTGCTCTGGGCACGCTTCCGTGGGCAGAGCCCAGGTTTGGCTGGAGGAAAGGCTCAGGGTTTGGCCTGCAGCCAGCCTGGCCCCACTGCCCACAGCCCCCTACAGTGCAATGGGGGCTGCAGACCCCTGGGGCTGCCCCAGGGCATCCTCAGCCTGGTATGGGTGGGATCTCCAGGACACCTCACCTGGCTCAGCCAGCACGCAGCGGGTGCAGCAGCCGCGGGTGCAGCACTTCTCCCCCGAGGGGCATGCGGTGTCGTTGTGACATCTTGTCCCACAGCTTGGCCCGATGGCACTGCCAGCACGGGGGCAGTAGCCCGGGCTCTCTGCAGAGGGAGATGCTCCATGCAGCCATGCAGCCATGTCCCAGGGAGCAGGGACACCCCCTCCAGCAGGGGCACCAACACAGGCACCAGCCCACATCCCACCCATTGCCCGACCCTCGTGCTGGCATCCCTTGGAGTGAGCAGCAGTACCTGTGGTGGGCAGGAGGCAGGTCCAGACCTTCCCGATCTGGCAGCACTTCTCAGCACCAGGGCAGCCATGGTCGGAGAGGCAGTACAGGCTGGGGGGCCAGGGGGCTCTGCTCGCCCCCGCCGGGCACTCACCCACTTTGTGGGGGGCAGGAGGGGCACTGGGGGTCCAGTGTCCCTGCAGGGCCCCGTGTGGGGATGCAGTGAGGGTGAGAGCAGTGCCTTGGTCCCTGGGGCTGTGCTGCTGGGCCAGGGTGAGCAGTGCCAGGAGCACCAGAAGGGTGTGTTGGCCCAGCATTGCGCTGCAGTCGATGCACTTCTGGGCAATGGGCTGGGATTTAAACCCTGCTGGAGCGGGGGCTGGCCAAGCCAAGCTGCTCCTTCTCATGGCAGCACGGTTCTGGGACTGTGGGAGTGCTGGGCATGAACAATTCAACTTGGGGGAGACTCCTGGGGCAGTGCTGGGCTCGTGGCCCATGGCTGACACATCTGCAGCTCCCTTTCCAGGTCACTGGTGACCTGTGAGCAGCTGTGCCAAGGGCTGAGCAGCACTCCCAGAACCACACCATTGAGAGCATGGGTGGGACACAGGAGCAGTGTCCTGTGCCAGTCTTCAGTGTCCATTGGATCCCTCCTGGCCCACATGGAGCAGGCAGAGCAGCTGTGGAGCTGTGGTGCTGGCACAGCCTGCACCTGCACTGCAGAGGAGGGGGAACCAGCACCAGACCCTGGGCAGTGCTGGGCAAGGTGTTGGGCTCACTCAGTCCCAGGGGATGGCTCTGCCAAGGGCAGGGGCTTTGGAGGTGCCAGCCCCTCCCAGGCAGGAGGGACATGCTCTGATCCCAGGGGCGGGGAGCAGGAGCTGGCAGGTACAGAAGAAATGGGGCCCCTGGAGATCCGTGGAGAGCAGGAAGTGCCAGGGGAAAGCAGGACAGGAGCAGGAGCCCCCCAGATTTGAGCAGGTGGGGAGGGATGTGGCAGGGGCAGGCGTGGGACTGTGGCATGTGGCTTGCACTGCCAAAAGCTCCTTCAGGCTTCTGCTGTGGGCAGGGTGCCATGGCCAGGCTGGGAGGGCAGAGATAAGGAGGAGTCTGGGTGATGCTTGCATACGAGCACACACTGCACACACAGCACACGCTGCAGCCTGTTTGTCCCCTGGCCATTGCAGAGCACGGAGCAGAGAGTCCCTCTGCTCTGAGGGACACAACTGCACCTCGACAGCTGTGCTCTGAGCATGGTGGAGGACCCAAGGTGGAGGAGCCAGTGTGCAGGGACAGCTGGGGCCATGGACCCATGGGACAGCCCCAGGCATGGCACAGGACCCTTGCAGGCATGACAGAGTCAGTCGATGCTGCTGCTTGTGTGAAGCCCTTCCAGGCATCCCTGGCATGGGATGGAGAGGCAGCCATGGCTTGTGATGGAGAGGTGGCCACAGCATGGAACAGAAAGGCAGCAAGGAGAGGCAGCCCCAGCAGGTCAGGGAGAAGCTGCTTTATTGGTGAGAGTGCAGGGGTCTTGCCCTGAGCAGAGAACCCCAGGGAGAAAACTGAGGCTGAAGGCTCCAAGTCGGGGGAAGGTGCAGGGCCACGGCCAGGGCATGAGGGATGGGCATCAGGCAGCAGCTTCCCTGTGGCTGGGCTGGCAGGAGGCGGCTGCACCTGCAAAGGAGCAGAGGCTGTGAGCAGGATGGCTGCATAGGCACTGGGCTGAGGTGCTGTGGGATCCCTGGGGCTGGAATGCACCCAACTGACCTCACTGGATGGGTGTCACACAGGAGACCTTGCCACAGCCATTCCTGCAACACTTCTGGATCCCGGAGCAGTTGGCATCGGTCTTGCACTGGTTGGAGCAGACGCCCAGCATGGGGATGCCCGGGTTCACGGGTGGGCAGGTGCCAGGCTTCTCTGAAAGGCAAAAGAACATGGCTGAGACCTGCTGGCCCTGGCACGGGGGGCAGGGCCTACCCTGCAGCTCCCAGAGCTGCAGGCATGGCCCTGGCCCTATCTGCCATGGAGGAGGGACCACCGCGGTACCCAGCATTTCCCCATCCCATAGATCCGCTTGTTGGTGCTCCCTGCCAGCTGGACCTGATGGGGACATGTCAGGGAGGCCACATAGCATAGTGGTCCCCAACAGTCCCTGTGCCCAGTGCTCCCTCTCAGGGACACAGGGCTGGCACAGGATGCACAGCTGCAGTATGCAGACATGATGGAGGCCTTGGCCCTGCTGTCCTCTACAACTGCCATGGATGGCCCAGGCTGTTTGTTCATAGCATGGGGGCGCAGCCTAGGCCTCAGCCAGGATCACAGGCCCCCCCAAACAGCCTTTTCCCAGCAGTGTGGGGCCCCTGCCCCGCTGTCCCACTGCCTGCCATTGGCACTGAGCTCTGGCTCTGCACCACACTGCCCTCCACTGTGGTGCAGCCAAGCCAGCGCTGTCCTGCAGGCAGCCATGGAGGCACTGGAACCTCCAGGTCACATCCATCTGTCTGCACCTGCGGATTCCAGCTCCTGCACCCATCTCCTTGGGTCACTGTCCAGGACTGTTGTGGTGAGCAACAGAACAGTGCCCCCACATCCTCGGCTGGCAGCTGCCCACAAGGCTGAGCAGGCAACAAGGGCTGCAATGGGAAATGGCACAGACCCCACCCTCCACCCAAGCCCCAGCATCATTTAGGGCTGTCCACTCAGCCCCTGCATGGCTGAGAGGAGGAAGGTGTGAGCACGGCCCAGCAGGAGCACACCCGGAGCCTGCTGGGCTTCCATGCAGCCCTCAGTCCCCGTCCTGCAGCTGAACACACATCGGGCACCCAGGCCTGTGGCCACAGCTGCACCCTGGAGCACCCGTGCTGCTGGCTGGGACGGGCTGGGTGGCAGTGGCAGTGACTCTGGGCAGCACGGCCAGCAGCAGGAGGGAGTGTTACCGTCAGGCTTCTGGCAGGCCTTGCCGCAGGCTGCCGGGCAGCACTTGAGGGTGCTCTCGCAGTCGCCATCGGACTGGCACCCCACCGTGCAGTTCACCGCATCCGTCGCCGGGCTGGGGCACACGCCGGCTTTGGCTGCAAGGCAAAGGTGGGGCCGTGGGCAGGCGGGGGCGGCCGGCGCCGGGCAGGGCGAGGGCTGCGTCCCTTTCCGGGAGATGCTGCCGCGGCCCCAGGGCTGGGTCCAGGGATGCTGCCGAGCCCAA
>NW_005054337.1:3071646-3076184 GCF_000277835.1 Geospiza fortis | reverse complement strand
CCAACCCCCCCGGGCCACGGCCCCCGCACGCCGGACCCCAGGCAGGCGGCCCGCGCTGAGCCCGCCGGGCCGCTGGGTCGCCATGGCCCTGCCCTCAGGGATCGGCCCTGGGCATGAAGTGGTACCGCTCGCCGAGAGTGGGGCATGACCCGTCCCTGCTCAGCTCACCCTGCACCGCCCCGGCCACGGGCATGAGCTTGAATGGAGCCCCTGGCCTGGGTTGCTGGTGCCCCGAGGCCGGGAGGAGCCAGCAGTGCACACAGGGTGCCCTGGCTCAGCTCTGCTGCTGCCCACCCAGCTCCTGCGCCTGTTCCAGCCACTGTTCTCCTCCAGCTCTTGCTCCTCAAGTGAAGGGTGCTCCAGGCTGCCTGTGCCTTGGGCAGGTGCCTGCCCTGGGGCTGCCCTGCATGTTCCCACAGCCACGGGAGCTCCTGCCCAGCTGCAGCCCTGTCCCACGGACCCTGCCATCCTCACAGCCTCCCACAGCACTGGGGATGCAGATGGATCATCTGACCACCATTTGTGCAAGGGGCTGTCAGGGAGTGTCACTGACATGCACTCCCAGTGCTCCAGGGCACGGTGGTACTGGGGCTGTATAACCCCAGTCCCTTCAGCCTGTCCGGGATACCCTTCCCATGGCACATCTGGTGGCTCAGGACACTTCACTGCCCCTGGCAATGTCAAGCTGGGGATGGTTTGAATGGGCCCAGCTCGCCCACCTGGCATGGCTGCCCTGCTCACATCAGCGTTTGCCACTCTGCCAGCACCCATCCTCCTGCAGGAAGATGAAACCTGCCCTGTTCCTGGTGATGTGCTTTTGCTGCTGGTGGAAGCAGCCCCAGCTCCAGGCATCTTGTAAATTTGCATGGGCTAAGGGTGCATGGGGCCGGGACATGATCCCTGCCTGAGTCACGAGTTGGCGTCTGCTCTGCCGGGGTCCGTCTCCAGGTAATTTAACCCCACAGTCAACAATGTGGCACGGCGGCGTGGCAGTAAATCAGTAACTGTTTGCCTTTGCCTGTGGTCCCCTCCCTGCCGGGTGTTTATGCAGGAACAGGAGCCGGCGCTCAGCCGCCTGCCCCACTGCCGCACCTCATGTCACCGCTGACGGCAGTGGGAGTGACACACGGGCAGAGGCCTGGGGTGGCAGGGAGATCATCAAGGCAGCCGTTTTCCCTGTGCCCTCCCGGATGGGGACCTGCTGAGGAGCTGCAGGGACCTGGCCATGCTCAGGCTGGCTGGGATGCTCCCACAGCAGGCCCGGGGCCAGCATTGCGATGCCAGGAATGAAAGCAACCATCTTGCAGCCCAGTGTCCCTGCACCAGGGCCAGAGCACAGTGCTGTGTCAGCCAGAGGGGGATAGGGGTGGTAACAGCTTGGAGGTGAGCACACTGCCCGCCAGGATGGAGAGGAGGGACCTGCACCATCCCTACCGGTGCTGCACAGGGACAGAGCCCACCCGGACCCAGCAGCAGCTTCTCTAGAGCAGCAGCACTGCTGCCAGTCCCACACCCACCCAGGGTCACTGGTGTCCCACTGTGACATGGCTGTGGCCCTGTGCTGGTGCTGTCTTTGAGCATCATTGCCCTGGTCTGACCCTGTGACAACTCTGCCCGAGCATGGGGTGACCCCAGCGTGGGGTGACCTTGGTGCTGGCAGTGAGCAGCCAGCACTGGGAGGCTCTGAAGGAAGATGCCAGCACAAGAGCAGCTGGATGACAGCAGATGGGAGCCCAGAAATGGAAGGCTCATGGAAGGAGAAGAGGGGAAAACCACAGGGGAAACTAAGAGTTGATAGGAGCAGTGTGTGCACCAGTCTTTCTGCCCACACTTGTGCCCTAGATCCAAGGTGCCCAGCTGGTTGCTGAGGGGACAATCCAGCTGAAGCTGCCCCCAGCCAGCTGGAGCACCTGGAGAGGGACTGAGCAAGCTGGCAGCAGGGCCAGCAGCTCCAGCCCACACAGTTGGCATCGCCTTCTGGGAGACAGGAATGCTTTGGCTCCTGTCCCCAGTGTATGGCATCCAGGATATTGGTGTCCCCGCCCTGGCTCTGCCAGGTGCTTCTTCAGCAAAGGCTGAGGATGGCTGTGGGGAGCACAGGGGTCTGCCAGCTGTCCCCATGGCCAGGGAGGATCCTGGCTGTGCAAATGGGATCAGCAGCCCCAAACCAGGCCCCAAAGGCTCATTTCTGCTGCATTCCTCGGGAGCTGTGCCCACCAGCACTGAGCCTGGTCATGGTGGCTGCGCCCAAGCCTTGCGGGTGACCGTGGCTCCTCCATGGCAGCAGGGAAGTGCTGGAGTCACATCACCTGACTGCTGTGGTCAATGATTAAAAGGGGCACACTGAGGTGCCCCCGAGCAGTGAGCCAGCCTCCTGCTGCTGGCACAGAGCAAGGATAGCAAGTACAGGGATACAGAGGGATAGCTCAACTCTGGAGACGCTGGGCCCCTCAGTCAGCAGCACAGGGTCCCCACACCATGGGCATGGACTGGTGCATGGCCCCTCAGGTCCAGCTGTGCACCTGCTGAGGGCTCCTGCCACACTGGCACATCCTGCCACAGCCGAGCCCCCCTGCCCACGCTGTCCCTGCGGCGCAGAGCTCGGTGGCCCTGCTGGCACGGCCACAGCTTCAGTGGTGCATGGATGCTCTGGAGCCTGGCATGTGCCTGGCTCTGTGCTCTGGGATGGCTCCTACCTGCTCATCCCATGTGGGACCCCTGCCCCAATCAGCCCCGCAGTGCTCCAGGAGCTAGAACAAGGCACCCACCCCAAGCCCTCCAGCACTCACCTTTCTCCTGACCAGCCGTAGGGGCTGCATGCAGCTGGGCACACAGGGCCAGGATGCCCAGGAACAGAACCATGGTGGTCTTCATGTTGGTGAATGCCAAAGGTATGGATGAGGAGTGCAGGTTGACGGGGTTTATATCTGTGTGGAGCTGGGGAGGGGCCATGCACACAACCTTCGTGTGCCAAAACACTCACTGCTGCTGCGTGTCACAGTTGTGCCCGAGGCAATGACGGCCTGAGAAATGATTTACCTGGCCTTGTTGAGCCCTGGCAACCTGGCTGCAGCAGGGGAAAGGACCCTCAGCACTCTCATGGGGAAAGGGAAATGAGGCCATGGGCTGGGGTCACCCTACAGCCAGGGGGAGCCCAAAACTACCCAGCTGTGACAAGTGATTAGATGAATTTGTGGGATAGGAACCCAGAGGGGGCTGCTCAGGAACATGTTCCCCTGGGGGCTGCTGTCCTGGCAGGGTGTTACTGGGGTGACACAGGGCTGTGGGTCTGCTGGGCTGTGCCCATCCCATAGACCCAGCACCTGCCTGTCCCAGTCCTGGCCTGGTGCCTGCTTCATGCCACGTCTGCTGGTGGAGCCTCAGGGGACAACGGGCTGGGTCCCCGCGGGCAAGCATGGCCTCAGGGGGAGCAGAGCGTGGGAAGCCTCCATGAGACACAAGGCTGGGTGCACCCGTTGCTGAGCACCATTCCTGCCTCAGGACAGGCTGGTGGCTCCGTGCCGACCTGTCACTGGCTGCAGACATGTCCCAGCAGATGGGTGCTGTGGCGGGGTCAGCACTGCCTCTCACCTCCCCATGCTCCCAGACTGGTGGAGATGACCCTGGGATGCCCAAGGTCAAGGGTGTGGGGAGTCACAGGGAGCCCAACTGAGCATGTGAAGGGTGACCATGCCAAGGGTGAGGTGTGCTCCCTGCTCTTGGGACCCTGCTGTGCTGCCACTACTGTGTCTGAGACCCTGCCGAGCAGGACCTCTGATTCCTGCATCCCATTCAACGCAGACAGGGGCATGGTCAAGGGACTGCAGCCCTGCCAGGGGGCTGTTCTGTGGCTCCTCTCATTGTTGAGCTGTGGCCATGCAGGCACAGCTCTCTGTGCCTCGCTGAATGGCAAAGGGCACCTGAAGGTGCTGCCAGCAAGTTGGGCAGAGGCAGCCTGACTTGGGGGACAGGGCAGGGGTCTGGCAGGGCTGCAGCAAAGCACAGGGGACAGCCAGGGCTGCAGTGGGTGGAGAGGGACAGAACCAGGCTTTTTGAGGGGCTGGTGGAAGAGACTTTTCCTGGGCTGGAACTGGAGAATGGCCCCAGCTGGGGTCCCAGTGTGTGGGGGGACACCAGGGACATGCCCTGCCTGGGAAGTTGTGACAAGGCCAGCCTGCCAGGATGCAGGCATCTGTGCTGAAGCCAATGTGACCTCTGTGACCTCACCCAGGCTTTTACAGCTCAACGATCATACTTTCCCCCTTGGAAATTCCTGTGTGCGTCATCCCTGTTCCGAGCAGCCAAATGCATTTGTTGCTGGCAGAACTCTGTGTCTAAATCAAAAGGAAACATGAGCAGGAACAAGGGGCTTTGGGAACAGCCTGATCCCATGCATGGGGTCCCTTTGCGTGACACCTTTGCCCCAATGTGGCATGTGCCACAGTGCAGTGGTGGTGATGTGGGGGTCACCTGCCTCTCCCGAGCAGCCCTGGCCCTTTGGCTGGTGCCGGGGGGGGTGGGGGGGGGGGGGGGGGGCG
>NW_005054337.1:3062914-3071356 GCF_000277835.1 Geospiza fortis | reverse complement strand
CCCAGCATGAGAAGAATGTGGAGCTGATGGAGCGGGTCCGGAGAAGGCCACGGAGATGCTCCGAGGGCTGGGACACCTCTTCTCTGGAGCCAGGCCGGGAGAGCTGCGAATGTTCAGCCTGGAGAAGGCTCCGTTATGGAGCCTAGGAGTTATGGCACCTTCCAGTGCCTAAAAAGGCCCCAAGGGAGCTGGAGAGGAACTTTGGACAAGGGCATGGAGTGACAGAACAAGGTGGAATGATTTCCCACTGACAGAGGACAGGGTTAGATTAGAGATTAGGAAGGAATTTTTCCCTGTGAGGGCAGTGAGGAACTGGAACAGGCTGTCCAGAGAAGCTGTGGCCATCTCATCCCAGGAAGTGTTCAAGGCCAAGTTGGATAGGGGTTGCAGCAACCTGGTCCAGTGGAAGGTGTCCCTGCCTACGTGCTCTCGGACTGCTTGGCCCCGAGCTGGCACTGTGGCTGCTGCTGGGTGCTGACATGAAAGTTCCTGTATGTGGGAGCCAGGGGGCTGGCACCTCATCCCCAGCACACTGTTCCTGGAGCTGGGGGAGCTGAGGGACATCAGGCAGGCCCAGGGTGAGCAAGGTGCCCAGTACAGGCAGGGTTCTGCCCACTGCAGCCCTGCTCAGCCCTGCCTTGAGCTGTCCCTCACCATCTGGGGGTTAAACAGCACTGGCTGCCTGAACACTTGCAGGGACTGCTGCTCAACAGCAGCTCTAATAGCCCCTATCCATAATGCAGTGAGGCCAAGACAGGATGCAAGGGTCTAGGCTGGGCTGGTGCTCATGGCTCTATGCCACGCATGGCACCCGGCTGGTGGCACGGCCGCGCGTGGCGCCCAGCTGGCGGTGTGGGAAGGCAGCCTCCCAAAATGGGGATTTTATTACAGCCATACATCACAGCAGTGCCTGATGCGGGCGGACGGCGGTGATTTTTCTTCATGGTTTACAGACAAATGAGGGGAAGGAAAATTGATGTGAACTTTGCTATAGCGAGAGGTCGGGCGCGGGCAGGGAGCTGGTTATGGATGAGCCAGGGACTGCTGGGGCTGCCTGTCCCTGGGGCCCCTCCTGGCCCCCTGCTCCAGGCTGGATGGATGGGAGCACTGGCAGAGACAGGGCTGGGAGCATCGTGTCCAGCATGGAGACCAGGCTGCTGCTCCAGGGGTTGGGAGAGCAGGGGCTGCCATCCCTGTGGAGGGATGCTCTGCTGCTCAGGGGAACCATGTGAGCAGAGTTATTAATTCCAGCGTAGTTTGGCCCTGCAGTGACAGGTGGGCTGCTGTCACTGGCTGCTGGTGAGACCTTGGCTGCTCTTACCACAATTAAAGTTGCCTCCAAACATCACAGTCCTGCCCAGTGTAAGATAACAGCTAATACCCTCCAATAGCAGTTATCAGCTTCTCCATATGCTCCATAAATATTAATACAATTCCAATTAGTTCCTTTAAATACACTGCCTATATAAAATGTTTCCAGGACAATAAATCAGGAGCAGGTTGTCCACTCACCCTGCTCATGCCCATTGCACAGGGACTGATAAACCTCATGGTTTATCATTAACCCCTCCCCTTAGATCCTGGGAGAAGAGGGGCCCAGGTGCAGTGTGTGAGCAGGGAACACCCTGTAACCCTCAGCAGCAGTAATTCTTTGATGTATTTCCCCAGGTGCACCTGGTTTGCATTCCCAGTGATTTGCTCAATACCAGGACTGCCCATGTCTCATCCTGGCAGACAGTGGCTCTGGACTGATGGCTGTGTGTTGGTGTGCTCCTCTGGAAGATCTGTCCCAGCTGCAGCAGTGCCACGTGTCCCCTGGCCCAAGGCAGTCCCTGACCCACGAGGCAGGAAGGTGCCTGGGGGGCTGTTGTTCTGTGCAGACCCTGGCCTTCACCCCCACCTCTGATTCTTCCTTCTCCTGGGAGGTGACAGAGGTGACCATCCTGCTCAGAGCTCTCCTGTGAGCTGGAGGAGACGGGATCCCCTCAAAGGTGCTGTGTGTGGGGGTGAGTGTGCACACAGGGTGACATTGCTCACAGGGGTGCAAGGGGCACAGAGTGCTGGCTGGGGCACAGGCATTATGTCTGAGGGGAGCATGGCATTCGTCCTTCCAGCACTCTGGCTTTGGCAGTACCGGAAAAGAACAAATACCAAACTCATTTGCTTGAGGAGGAATTAATATGGTGTGAAGCCTGTAGTGGATGATTTAGGAAGTGAATTTAAAATCTCAACACAAATAGATTTTTTTATAAGGTCAGAGGAAAGATTAAACGCTACAGACAAGCACAGCACTTGCCATTTCCAGCATCACTTTCACCATAAATATTTTGGGCTGGCGCTGTCCCTGCGCTGTCCACGTGGGTCTGAGGCTGCTCATCACGGCAGTGCTGGGTGAGCGGGGATGTCCCCATGGAGGCCAGGATCCCTCACCATCCCCTTCCTTACCAGGCTGCTGCCAGCACATGGAAGCAGCCAGTGATGCTCCATGGTGAGAGAAAGGGGAGATGGTGTGTGTGGCCATGCTGCTGGTGGTACTGGAGAAACCAGCTGTAACTGCTCCAGCTTGGGCAGGATCTGTTCCCAGACCCCTCCGGTTTTCCTGCCAGTGGTGCAGGGGGAATCCAAACTGTGGTGCTCACCTGGCATGGTGTGTGCCCATTTCCAGTTCCCGGCTCCTCCTCCCGGTGCCTGGCAGCAACCAGGATTGATGGCAAGAGATTTGAAAGGCTCCAAATGTGGAGGTTATAGCACTGAGCCACCCCCATCCATCACTGGCCATTCATTACCAAGTAACACCCTGCACGCTGGGCTGATTTCACACCTTATCTGAACCCAGCAGCTGTGCCCTAAATCCTGAGTGCTGAGACTGTCTGGAGGAATTCGGCTGCCTGTGCTTAAAATTAGTGTTAGCATCTATCATTTCCCTACCCCAAATGGCTTTTGTGTCGGCACTTGGCAGCACTCATCTGTCACCGGGGCTCCAGGCTGCCCAGCACCATGCCCTCTCTGTCACTGTCACAGGACCCCTTGTTGGCAAAATGTCACCCAAAGAACAAGTGCAGCGGCTTGGCCTCTCCTTTCAGCTGGCCTGGTTGGCAGTGCCAGCAGTGAGGGTGTCCTTTGTCCCCTCAGCATGGCAGGCACCAGCTCTGCTCTCCCTGTCCCTCCAGCCCTGCCACAGCCAGGCATCTGGCACGGGCACAGCCTGACACATGTCCTCTGGCATGGTGGCTCGCTGCCACAGTGCCACGATGTCAGTACAGCCATGGGGCTGTGTGCCCGTGGCTGCAGTGCCCTCAGCCATTCCTGGTGAGGTGAGCTGCTCCTGCCAGGCTGGTGCTGCCGGAGCTGTCGGCATGATGAAAAGCCTCCCGCAGCAATGCAGATAACATACAAGCACAGGTCAGGCGAGGGCCCTGTAGCCCATCCATCAGGCGCAGCAGCTACAGGCGCTCCTGGTGCCACCATCTGATGCACGTTATCCGGCACAAATGTGTTTCTTCCCCCAAGGTTAAACGGATGAGTGAGGTTCAGGCGCTGACAGCTCCGCCTGCCCCGTGCCAGCGATAAACGAGCTGCAAGAACCAGAGGGAAAAAAAAGGTTTGTTTTCTGTCAAATGCTCCTTTTGATGGTGCTGGCACGGTGATGGCAGCAGTGCTAAGGTGAGCATGAGGATGGGACCTGCTTGTGGTATGGCTGCAGGGCAGGCAGGGATGGCACTGTCACAGCTGTGTTGGGTGATGGGCAAGAGCAAGGGCGTCGTGAGCAGGAGTACTGAGTGATGCTGGCAGCAGGCACTTAGTGTGCCCCCAGCGTGCTGTCAAGCCATGCCGGGACTGGCAGGGATTGGATGGGATGGTGGCGAGCCTGATCCTTCCCAGGGTGCCTGCCTGCCATGGATGCTGCCCCAGATAGACTGCCAGATGGGGATCCCCCACCCTTTGCAGGGTCCCTGCCAGGCTGCTGCTGCCCTGCTCAATGTCACACTCAGGGCCTGTCAACGTGAAAAAAGGTTTGCAGGCGATAAGCGATGGGGCTGCGGCCGCGCCGCGCCGCCCGCGCGTGATTTACTGCGGCGTTGCTAACGGAGCGCAGATTTTTCTTAATCTAAATTGAAAACTACTCAAGTAGAAAAATAATTTCATTGCTTCATCCTGAAGGGGCGGGGGAGAGGGAGGGGAAGAGCTGTGCCCGGGCAGGCAGGGCCACAGCTGCCTGCACCCCCTGGGCCACCACTCCCCATGGCCTTGGGCAGCTCCTGCGCTGGGGACGTGCGGCAGCTGCTCCTGCTCAGGCAGAAAACCTGGGTTGTGTGGGGAGGGGGCAGCTGCCAGGACTTAGCTCTGGGGTGCCAGGGCACACCCAGTCCCTGCTGGGATGCAGCCCCCCAGTGCAGGTTGATGCTGGCACAGGTGGGGATGTGCAGCCTTACAGATAGATTGGTAATTTGGAGCACGAGTGAATTCTGGGAGCATTTGCTGAGCTGGATAATAACGTGCCCAGTGAGCTGCATCCCATGCATGCTGCCAAATTAAAGAAATTTTTTTCTCCTTTAATTTAAAAGTCACCGTTGGGAAATCTCCACTGGCCACAGAAGTGATTTCCCCTAGGCTGCCTTTCTGGAGAAATCTTTAATTTTGATTGTCACACTTTGTGGAGTTTATCTCAGGGAAGCAGAGCCATAAATAAGGTGCTGCTTCAGCACCCAGCCTCCAACTGTACCAGGACAGTGAATGGCATTGCCACAGGTGGGGAGCAGGGACAGCCTGACCACAGGCACCCTCTCCCCTTGCACCTTCCTCTTCCCTCCCCCCTCCAGCCCCATCTACCCTCAGCACACTGCCTGACTTCTCACAGCCTGATTTCACAGGTCAGCAACCTTTAATTACCCGGGCCTGTCCCCACCCCTCCCACCAAATGATTCACCGGTTCATGAAAATCTCATTAACCGTGAGACCACAGCTGGGTTCCTGTGCTGGCACTGGAGCCCTCCGGCTCCTGCCGTGCTGTGGGCTCAGCCAGTGCTGTGCCCTGGCATCCAGCACCACGGGACCCCAGGACCAAGCATGCAGGGATCCTGGCCAGGAGTTGTGCCAGGCTTTCAGGGTGGGAAGGTGGCACTGGAGAGGGAGGGCACAGGCTGTGTTTTGCTCCATGCTTACACCTTCACAGCTCCAGCTCAGCTGGTCACGGTGCTGTGGGGCTGGAATGGGTGTCATGGTCAGACTGGGGAGGTGGCAGCTCCGAGGGCTTCCCTGGCACCTCCAGGGAACCAGCAGACAACCGTGATAAGGGGGCTGTCCTCTCACTCCTGGGGCCTGGGGAGGGCATCTCCCAGCAGCTTTGGAGCAATTAAAAAGCAGAAAGGGATTCAGGCAGCTCCCTTTGGCACGGAGCCGGCACAGCAGTGCCGGGTGAGCTCAGGAAAGGTTACACCATTTGCATTTTACCCTTCAGTAATTCCAACACTTACGGGTGCAATTAAGCAGCAGCCTGGTGTTATGAAGCTATCAGGGCGGAGAGACCTGAATCCCAACGATCCTGCGTGCGTGCCTGTCCCAGACTGCTCCATCTGTCTGCGGTGACACTGCCGCGATGCCGGCGGCTCGCAGGGATGGGCTGTGATTCCATCTCATGCCCATTGTCCCCTTGCTGGTGGCTCAGCCCTGTCCAGGCATCCGGGTTTGATACTCTCGGAGGGTGAGCACGTGGAGGGGGGTGAGGTTGGGATGGTGGAGCAGGTCCAGGCTTGTGCCATGCTCGTCACTACAGCAAAGCATGTGATCTGATGGTGCCCTCCAAGGAACAGCCCCTGGCCTGCTTTGTTTAGTGTGTGACCCCCTGATGGGGCAGAGCTGGATGGACTGAGATGTCTGTCCCAGTGCCAGTGGCACATCTCTGGAGGGTCCTCAATGTTTGCTGGCCCCTACCCTCTGTGGGAGGACAGGGGCCATTCTCCTTCCCTACTTCAGTGGGACAGCAGGCTGGGAGAACTGCTGCCTTCCCCTTTAAGCATCATCCCAGCTTAATTCGATGGTTTTGAGTCCCGGCTCATGATTTCTGCAGCAATTTGGGCTGAGGAGGGGAGCCCTGTGAGAGCCTGTTAAAATGCATGAGCCTGTGGCAGTCGCTCCACTGCCCAGCCAGGCTGAACCGAGGCAAGGGGCTGCAGGCAGCAGGGCTGTGGTGGGGAGCTGGGGACTGTGGGGGTCCAGGGACAGGGTGCAGGTGCTGTGGGGGTGCCAGTGTCCCCCTCTGTCAGCATGGGGGTGTCCTGGCCAGAGCTGAGCCGGGGGGGACCCTGTGAGGTGCAGGACCCAGTCACCCCCACATGCCAGGCTGTTGGGTGGCTGAATCTTCCCCCATGCAAAGGCTCATTTCCCATTCCAGTTCTGACTTGTTCCCTTTTTCTCATTTTAATAAAGACGAAAGCATCCGGAAACGCGGCTGCACCCGCCAAAGAGCGAGATCTGACATAATTAAAAAGTGGCTTCAATCAGGCTGTTTTCCTAATGGTTTGTCATATCAGCCCGCACGGCCCTGCACCCCCGGTGCTCCCAACCCCCTGAGGCATCATTTACATTTCTTAATAACCCCTCATTAATATTCATGACGTGGGGAGGGTAATAACGGCTGAGTGCACACCACTAATTCAATTTCAGCGAGCCTCAGTGTGTTTAGTTAATCACTGGGGGACCTGGGTTACTCAGTACAATTATTTATTCGGAATTAGATCTCGAGGCATCTGGGTTGAAACCTGAACTCGGAATAAAATTAAAGCAGGATTCTCCTCCTCTCCTCCTCCCACCTCAGCTCCCGTCCATGGTTCTGAGCAATCCCCTGCAGCCCTGCTTTGCTGGGATGAGGATCTGCTGTTTCCATGCTGAGACCATTGCATAAGCCCCATCTGCAGCTGCTGCTGGGTCCTGGCTCCTCTGTGCCCATCCAGGGAAAAGTGTCAGGAAAGGCCTGGGGACATGGTCAGCCCTGAGGGTGGTACCCCATGCCCTGTGGAAGGTGGGTGCCTGGGAAGAGGAAGCCAGGAGTCCTTGTTCTCATGACCAAGCCAAGTCCCAGGGTTTGCTCCAGCCTATCCAGAGCCTTCAGGCCTTGCCCAGCTTTGCTGCATGTTCCACCTGGGAGAGCCTGGTGCCAGCCCTGTGCAGCACCCACCCCCAGGGGAAGCTGCTCATCTCCATCCTTCATTTATTTCCTTGAGAGCTTTTTTAATACTTTGATTTTGCTCCTGGTTTCGCTTTTTAATTCAGTATTTTGTCCCTGTGCTCCAGCTCACCTTATTGGATAAAAATTCTGTTATTGCATCCTGCCCTCTAGGACTGGATGAGAATTTGGCTTCCCAGGCAGCAATGCGGTACCTGGGTTCTTCAAATTCCTGCTTTTGTTTTTTGTGTGTGTTGCCCCTGGCCTTTGAGTCCTGTCAGGGAGGTGAATTGAACATTTTCTATCCCTTTCTTTAACAAGAAGCTCGAGGCGAAGGTGCTGGCCTTGCTCGCTGTGCTCAGGTTGGGGCTTTTCTTGTCACTGGTGGTTTTTGCCTTCTCCTAGCTTCTCCCAGAGCTGTTCTACTCACTGGGAATGAGGTGGAGGGGAAGCCTCGGGGCAGGAGCAGCTCATCATATTCTGTGTGTCTGTGGGTGGTCAGTTCTTATCCCCACTTGTGCTTATCCCCGGGTGGGGGTCAGGCTTCCCAGTAGCTGAATCCCGTTCCCAGTATGTGCCAGTACCCCGCCAGTGCCTCCAAATGGGGAGGTTTCACAGCTGGGGAACGATCTGAAGACTCAATACCCCACAGCCAGATGAGCTAATAATTATGTTCTATTTATCTCATCTTTAACATGCAGATTTGTTGAGTTAATTTTGCCATGACCGATCTCCTATATTTTCTTGAAACAATGGGGGGATGCGAGGGACTCCTTCAAAAACATTATATATTTTTTTAATTTTCTGAGATTTCTCAAACCAGACTCCTGCTGAGATAACTGCGTAATAGCTGTGATCATTATGAAAAATTATTTTAGCTCAAAACTGTTTTTTAAAGCACAGCTGAAATAA
This sequence comes from Geospiza fortis, assembly GCF_000277835.1. Lineage (NCBI taxonomy): Eukaryota > Metazoa > Chordata > Aves > Passeriformes > Thraupidae > Geospiza > Geospiza fortis. Next base: position 3,063,282 of record NW_005054337.1, on the reverse strand, counting down.
ATTCAGTACGATTTTGGCCGAGTTGACTCTCTCCTAATTATTCTTATTTGTTAAATTGAGAAATGCCTCAGTCTGTCTGGGCTTCTGCATCTTGTGGAATTACAGAGCGATTTGTCACGACCTCAGCAAGCAGAGGAGCCGTCACGCTGCCGCGCTCAGGGCCCGGTTATTGGCGTGTTTTCAAGGTGACAGCGGTTAATGACGCCGGGTATAAATAGAAGTGTGTTGTCAATAACCGCTGGCAGCGCCTTGGCAAGGTTATGGAAAACGTGGCCCGTAAAACGCTGATTCCCGCTGGCCCGGGGGCAGCGCTCGGGGGGCTCTGCCGGGTGTCGCTCCCCCCCGGGGCACAGCGGGGGCGGGCCCCC
>NW_005054337.1:3049597-3062454 GCF_000277835.1 Geospiza fortis | reverse complement strand
GGGGCTGGTTAAGGTGCCGCTAAATTTTGGGGGTGTCTCCCCTTCTTTGGAGCGGCGGTGCCCGGTAGGAGCCGATTACCGGGGACTCCGCGGCTTTGCCGGTGTCGCTTCGGCCACAGATGGGCAGATTGTGCCCGCCTGTGCTGGAGAGAAACCTGAGCTCCTTCCGTGGCTGTTCTAGCTTGTCTATTTCTCCCCGTTTTATGCCAAAACGCCTTTAATTTCATTTTTATCAAAATATGTTTTAAAAAGTTTTCCTTATGAAAGTTTGCCTTTACTCGGAGCGTGTGCTTCCCTTGCCCTGCGGTCACTGATGGCTCGTTGTGTGCGGGTATCGAGTGGTTTATTATTTATTGAGTGGTTTATTATCCAGGAGCAAATTTCAGGTGTTCCTGTGAAACAGGGCATGAACTGCAGGAACATTTTGACACCTTGGCTGGGATAACGCCGGGCTTTGCTCCAGTTCCCACCCGGCTGCAGCCGTGGGGTTTCCCTGGGTGAGGAAAACATCCCGAGGCGTTTTCAGCCGTGTAGGTGTGGCCAGGTCTGCTCCGAGCTGAGAGCAGACAATTCCTGGTGGAACTCGGTGTCCTCCTGGTGTGCCTCATTCCGTGGGGCACAGAGGTGAAGGGAATGTGTTGCTGTTCACTCCATGTTTGTGCTTTGGGAATGTGGTGTTTGGAGACGCTCAGGGGAAAAGGGGAAGTTGCTGTTGGGTTTGAGAAGTTTCTCAGCAGCTTTCCCAATGCTATTGAAGTTTCTGGGGCAGTCTGTCTTTGAGAGCTGCACTGGATTCTTCCTTGATAATCTCCAGGATGTTTCCCTCTGTGGATTGCTCTGTCTCAAACATCCCTCCACATCCTGCTGCATCCAACAGCACAGCCCTGCTGGTCTTAGATCCACTCCACCTCTGTATTTCTCTATCTTTTTCAAATGTGATTTTTCAACATCAAATTAGAATTCTCATTTCTTATGTTCCTATGATTCTTTGGCCTTCTCCACCCCATCTGGGACTTAGCAATGTCATCCCTTACATGTCTGGGATGCAGGTTAAGGCACAGAGAGGTAAACCTGAATGAACTTTGTCATTTTTTAAGCAAGTTCCAGTTTGGGGTTTTGTTAGTTGGCTTTTCTCTTGCTCTCAGAATGTGAACTCCCTAGGATTCCCTCCGCTCTGGTGGGAAGTGTCCATCGACTTTGCTTTGCTCACTTGGATTTTGTGCAGCTTTCCCTTGGATGAGCTTTCAGCACGGGCAGGGGGTGATTGCTTGTGACAGTGGGGGCTCTATTCTCTCAAGGTAAAGAAGTGCTGCTTAGCTGCAGGGTATCTAAATTTTAATTCCATTTCTTGCTGCTAAAATTGTTCTTAGCTGTGGGGAAAAGCATTCCACAGCTTTCAGCCAACTGCTGAAATAGTTCCTGAGGGATTTGTCCTGGCTCTGTGCTCTCCTGGGCTCTCAGCTGAATGCAGGTGGTTCTTGTGTCACTGGCTGGGGTGATGCTTTAGGGAGCATTAGAAGTCAGTGGTGCTGAGTTCAGACCTCCAGAACTGGGTACAATGGTGGGTACAGGTAAAAAAAGTGGAGGAGCAGAAGGCAGGAAAATAGCTCTGGTTCTGAGAAAATGAGATTCCCTTCTGTGAGGGCATTTCTTGCTGAGAGGTGAGGAAAAATAGTTGGAAGCAGTAGATTTCACTTCCTCCCATCCTATGGGTCAGGCTCTGCTTTTGGGGAGGGTGGCTTGAAGAGGATGGCCAGGGGAGGGTGGCTTGGCAGCTCCCCCAGCAGCTCCTGGCCCACTCAGCCCTGGATTTGGGAGCTTCCCTGCTCTGGGCTGTGGGCTGGCTCAAGGTCTCCTTGGCTGTCCTCATCGCAGGGATGGTACCGGCTGTCGGGGAGGTGGTGTGATGCCTCAGCTCTCTGATTTTAATCTCTTGCTGCAAATGAGTTGGTCTTCTCAACCTCCCTCAGCACAACCCAAAATAATTGCTTTCCTCTTACACTGTTTTGAATTTTCTCCTCTAAATGTGTAATCTGTGCCCTTGCTTCGGCAAGAAGATGTTCTCCCTCAGAGCCAAACTTGGCGTGGAAGAGACTGCAGGCACCGTGCCACCAATCCAGCACCAAGTGTCTGCCAGAATGGGAAAAGAAACCTCTTGCAACAAAAAATACAATTAAACAGCACCTGGCCGTTTATCCAAAGCTCAGGAATCCATAAACTTTACGTGTTGCTGCAAAACAGTTGCAGATGGTCTAAAGTGATGATTAAATATTGCTGCTGTTTGCCCAGATCCTCCGTGTTTGGTCTCTGATTACAGAGGGTAATTAAGAGGACAAAGCCAACTCCAGGGCTATTCAGTCTTCTTTCAGTTGTCCTGGGAGGAAATAAGGGAGGTTATTTGAATTCTCATTAACGGCAGATTTCATCAGTGTGAGTGATCATTGCAAAGCCCTGATTGTAAGATAGAGTAGCAGAGGAAGCAGTAACTGTGGGGTGAGATCTGCCTTCAGCACCCTGGGTGATCTCCCTGGGGTCTGTCGGTGTTCAGTGCAGTGTGTACCGAGATGGATCTCTGTGTATCATCATTTCTGCTGCTGGTACAGATAATTTGCTGTCAATTTGCAATGTAATGGATGCATCTGATGGTAGGGGCAGCTCAGCTGAGCTGGTTGTTGGCTACTCACAGCATTATTACCCCAGTAGCTCCTCTGCTGCCAGCAGTTAAAACAAGGAGCTGACATTGGCTCAGCTGTCTGCCTCATCCCTTGGTTCTGCTCCTGGGAGTAAGCCCCATGCTGCCAGAGCTGTGCTCTCACAGGGTGACAAGTGAATCTCTAGTTTACTTCCCAATGTATTGTCTTTGACCACCAAACCAGGGGATGTCAAGAAAGATCCCTGTCCTGCACCTCCCTGATGTGTTCCTTGGGTGGTTCAGAGCCTTGCAAGGGAGGCTGGAGGGCACAGGGGTGCATTCCCTCTGAAATTAATAATCTGTATTCGTGTGGGTACACTGTGCACCTGTCATTGCATTTGCCTCAGACTGTGTGATTTTGGAGCTCTTGGGTCTCTGAGATTTCTGATTTTCCTGGGGTACCAGTTCTTCCAGTTTTTAGCACTCAGATCCTGCGCCATTTAGAAGGGCTGTGTGTCATGCCTCAGGAAGAAAAAGCATGGGAAAGTGAGATTGATCATAGCCTGGTTTATCACAAACATTGGAAACAAAATTAGGAAGTCATTGAAGATTCCTCTGGAGATTAGGATCCCAAACTGACAGCTGCTGTGCTGCTTTCTGAGTGGCTCTTCGGAGCGGGCTGGGATCTGGGCACAGAAGCTGCATCATTTATGAAGATTCATTTCAGATTTCATTAACGAAAATTCCTGAGCTTCACAGTAATGACGTTACTTACAAAACAGATACCTTAGTAATATGAAACTCCTGAGTATTTCCTGAGTAATATGAAACTACTGAGACCTCTCTAAACCTTCCTTATGTTTGGCAAAGGCTGAAGCAATCAGGATTCTGAGAAATGTGTGTTCAGATTTTGTGGTGTACTTAACCCTGATATTAATGTGCAATCACTGCTTGGAGGGAGCCCAGAGGCGCTGGCAGATTATTGTGCTTTGATTTAGGACGTTGTTTCCCTGTTCCTCATGTGACATGTGGCTGATGCTGCTCCTGCTGCCCACACTGAGGTCAGGCTTGGCCTTACCACCCCAGGACCTGTGTCAGGTGTGTCTGGGGAAAGTCTGTACCAAAGGCTGGGCCCCAGGGAGTGTCTGTCAGCTAACAGACACAACCAGTACAGGAGGACTACAAGAGAAAGGGAAAGATAATCCTCCCGTTCCCAATTACCAGCTTCTGTTTACTTTATCATATTTTATAAACAGTAGCTTTTTTTTGAACCCTTTTGTATTCATTGGTTTTTGTGTGGTGCTATCAGTGTTAGATTTAAATGAAAAGGCCTGCTGAATAAATTACTGTGAATGCCCTGCATTCATCAGGAACAGAATTAAGCTTAGCTAACATAACAATTGAAAAATGCTTTTCTTGTGCATTTTCAAATGAATTCTAACTTCTTGCCAGATTCACCTTAGCACAGCTAAGTAAAAAACCCCACATTTTGTTTATCAAATGATTAGCTTTCTCTTTTCTACCACAAAGGCACAACTTGTGCAGATGTCTGTGAAGCTGTGGAATTGGTTAAATAAATGTGTTTGGACACAATCTGTGTGTTTGCTGAGCGAAATGCACCAGGCTTGGTGCGGCAACCTATGAGCTTAATTCTTGCTAGTTGGTAAGTCCTTTGCAAAACACAAATGCAAACCCAAGATGAAAATCAATGAACAGAAAGTAATGCCTGCCTTAAATCAGTTGCTCATGACTGTGCATCTCTTGTGGAATGAGCAGGACCCAGGTGTTCCACTCAGGCCTTGGTTTCTTGGCTTTAATAAGTGCTGGTTGGGAACAGCAATGTTCTTAGCGAGGTTTTTGCATAACATCAATAAGGAGAGGCAAAGCCTTAATGCCTGCTTAATAGCGTTTGCCCGAATTCAATTACTGCCTATTGCCAGGCTCTGGCAGCGTTAATGATCACACACGGGGCACTTCCCTGATTTATCATAATGATTCTGCTCCGTGGTACAGAGCCTCCCCCAGCAATGCATAAATACAAAAAAGGGCAAAATAATTGAGATGGAAGCAAGGGTGTAAATTCTGATCTTGAGAATTGTGTACTCAGAGGAAATGGGGATGGTTTTGTGATGGAGTTTTAGTTTAGGTTTTGTTCTGGGATGCAGTCCCTTCCTATGGCACATGACTTTGCATCTGATAGACCCCCAGGTCCCTCAGCCTCTCATTACACCTCAGGCTCGCCAGGGGCTTTGGTCCTTTTTAATGTTTAGAAATAAGAGTGAGGATTGAGATTCCAATTCCAAATCAGGAGCATCCATGACAAATCTTGTTGAGATTTAGATGTAAATTTTGGGATTTATGTCACTAATTACTGTATTTGTGTTTATGACATTAATCTGTCAAAGATGGTATAGGATGGTATTACCAAGGAGTGAATGGAAGGACATAGGAAGGGCAGGGCCCCTTGTGATATCAAGGACATTGAGTAAGGAGTATGGATTTAATTTTTTTCCTTGGATGATGTCATTTAGAAGAGCACCTTTTCCTTATTCTTTTTATGGGTTTGCTGGTTGCTCAGGGAGTGTTTGAATTATTAGTTGTTGTCAATGACACATTTGTTTCCAAATGGATCTATGTGAAATTATATTTTAATGTACCTAGAAGATAAGTAATAGGAATCTGTTTAAAAAAAACCCCAATCCACAAAACCCTCCAAGCAAATAAATTTTTCATTTCACAGAATCTCTGGGTATGCTTCCACGTCATGGCTATTGAATTATGAGCTGAGTAACTGCTTTAAAAGTGCATGGAGGCACTTTAGAAGGGTTTTAAGTCAGGAATGTACCATCTGTAATGGAAATGGCAGAGAAGATATAGAGAGAAAGGAGACAGATAACAGAGCTTGAACAGGTTTGCCTGGGAGCGAGCAGATACAGCTCTGATTTGTGCTAATCTGTTGTCTGGGAAACTTGATTCTGCGTCTTCCCTAAAGTGGTGACAGGGTGGTAACCCTGAAAACAAGGTGATCCCAGCCAGGCTGCTTTCTGGCCTGCTTCTTAACTATAATTAACTCCTCATGTGCTTTTTTGGGGCTGGCTGGGGGAGCTTTATTTTTTTTACATCTCCTGAAAGCAGCATTTCCTCCGGAGCAGATGATTTACCAGCTTGTCATTGGGCTGTGCCACTGGTGCAGTGCGTGGCAGAACTGGAACCACAGCTGGATTCCCTTAGGAGTCTGAAAGGTTTATTACCCTCTGCAGCCCAAAAGTTTCCAACCTGCCAGGGAGCTGGAAATTCCCATCTTGATGCTCACACTAGTGCCAGACCTGGCAGGAGAATGACACTGTCACATATTTCATCTGCACCTTTCTTTGGATCAAACATGAGAAGGAATCTCAGTCTCACATAAAAACAGGGCCTGTGTTCATGGAAGCCTGGTGTGACTTTTGCCATTTTAGACAAAGGGTCCCACAGAGCAGAAGAGTAGGGGCTGCCTGCCAGATGGTGTTTTATAAATTAGGATGGGCATGTGTTAGACCTAATGAGGTTACAAAATCACCTACCAGGTGACTTGAGCAGTGGTGTAAAGTAAAAATAATTTTGTTATTATTTTATTATTCTTGATATGTACTCTCCTTTTAAATAGTAAAGAATTAAGCTTTGTTTTGCTGTAGTTATAGAGCATAGAGTACTCCTGTTCCAGCTTGGTTGTCCTTCAGAAATGTGAGAGACCAAATTTAATGTCCTTGTAGCTTTTGAGGGGAAAATTTTTTCTTCTGTTGCAAATGCTTTTATCCCTTTCTGCCTGAATGAAAACATCGGATTAGGATTAATGGACTTCTTCTTGTCCTTGGCAAATTACCTTTAATTTTGACAATCAACTAGAAATAGTGGAATAAAATAATAGGAATTGCTTGTTCCAAGCAAACCAGGATGGTTTGGGCACTGTTTAATCCAGTGCCAAGCCCCTGCAGAGCTGCAGCAAGCAGCAGTCCTCCTTGTCCTACCTGCTCTGACTTGGGCTGATTCTGCTTTTACTTGTCAGCAAACTTCAGACAGAAGGATGGGGGTGAAATGGGAGGCACACAGGAATTCAATATAGTCTTGTGTACATTGTGGGTAAAAAATTATCATTCCCTGCTGTCTGCTGAGCATATCAGTCTGCTGGCTGTGAAATGTGGGGTTGTCTGAGCTGAGTCAGCAGACTGGGGTTCCTTGATGGGCAGCTGAGCCCCACTGAGCAGGGCTGCTCGGCCACTCCTTGTCTGTGCACTCCTTGTCCTTGCTGTCTATGAAGATATTTTCCCGTGAATTGTGTTCATAGATCAACGAAGGTAGGATGTTGACACAGCTCTTGGCAGAGGCATTCATCTACTCATGTGATGTTCCACTTCACTAAATTAATTTCCTTTCCAGTTTTCAGAGTTGTTAAGTGTTGTGTAAGCAAATCTTTTAAACTTGTAAGAATTTCCTCAGTATGGTTTGTAATATTGGTATTTTGGTTTGCAAGGGTCACTAAACACTTATATTCGTTCACCTTTTATTTCTGTGACTTCAGCCTAACAGAGGGACAAAAAGACCCCGTGATGAAGAGGAAGAGGAAATCAAAGCACGTCGGAAACAAGCCAGTGCCCGAGAGCATGGCCGTCATAGGGAAGAGGAGTCTGCTGCCCTGGAAGAAACTGATGATGAGAAGAAGAAACTCCTTCAGATAATAGAGAGGGATGGAGAAGAGGAAGATGAGGAAGTAAGTCCTCTGGGAAAGGAGAGGCAGTGGAAATAACCAAACACCAAACCCCTTCTCTGTGATTCCCATTTCTTGCCGTGTAGGTGGTGAGGCTTAACGTGATTTTTCTGTGCTCGTACAGCTTCAGTTTGTGGGTTTGCTTTCCTGCCCTGTGAAGTGTTCATTAATTTCAAATTTCTCAAATATATCAGCTGAAGATTTAAAGTGGGGACAAAAGGGAGAAGGCTTTCAAGTATCTGTTTGGTCTGAGAATACCCAGATCACCTTCTGAAGTATATTTTTAGGAAACAGTTTCTGTGTTCTAACCAATTTCCTGACTGTTGTTCTCATCAGTACCCCCAACCATGCAGCTTCTCCCCCTCTTTGTAGCTCTGCAGCAGCAGCAGCAAATAAACAAACATTCTTCTGCACAAGAAAGGTCTTGGGTCAGAGGAGGGGGGTGGCAGCTGTCAAGGGTAAATGATTTCAAGCCTTGGAGACAGAAATCCAATGCTGCATTGGCCTTTCTGCCAAGGGCCAGGGAAAAGATCACTTTATAAATGTGACACATGGATTGGTATAAATCTAGAAGATATTTGCTTCCTGCTGCCTGTGTCCTGTTTGATAAAAAAACAAGTGATATTCACCACTTCAGAATTGTGTAGCTTTGTAAAATATCATTGTCCTTTGTATACAGCATTGCCAGCATCTGTCTTTAAGAATCTCCCTCTTTTTTTTATGTTGAGCTATTGCCATGACAGTTGTTGCTGATAGCAGAGAAAGATAATGCAGGATTTCTGTAGCATTTCAGCTCCAGGGAGGATGGATCGAGAGAAGAGTCCTCCTGACTGGCTGGAGTCTTGTGGATTCCTGCAGTGTGCCAGTCCCTCATCTCTGTCAAGTGGAGTCCTCCCAGCCAGACATTTTAAGGGCTGAAAGTCCAGGCTTTAGAACTCAAATCTCTTGTTTATTACTTTGGACTGCAGTTAATATAAGTGCTATTAAAATGTGCTTTGTCCCAGTAAATTTGATGTGAGGAAGCTAATCTGTAGGACACTGCAATACTGAATGCAAATTCAATACAAGATATAAGCAGATCCTAATGGAGATATAATAGTGATATGTGTTAGAGGAAGCAAAGAATCAAAGGGAACAGAAGGAAGCAGTGTCAGCATGTGTGGGTTGAAATCCCAATGTTCTTTGGGCACTGTAGTATTGATTGGCTGAATGGGGTGGTGACATGAGTGGGATGGCAATGAGACAGATTGGGCAAAGGAACGGAGGCAATGCAATCATAACTGAAGGCTGAGGGCTGGTGTTGTTATTGTAATGGAGTTTGCTGAAGAAATGGAGGTTCTCTGTCTCATGTCAGTTTGCTGCTTAGAGTCACTGACCAAAGAATCTGCAATACCAGCAGCAGCTCTTGATTTAATCCTGCGGGGCACTTGGCTAAAGATGGGAGGGTGTCTGGTTTGGTTTTTGTTTTGAGAGTTTCTCTTAAATAGTGGTTGTAACACAGTCAGAGGAGAGGGAAGAGGTTACACAGGGAAATCTATACCATCAATTTTTTAATAAAAGAAGTACATTAAAGTCATAAACTAAGGAAAACGTTTGTAGGTGTCAGGGAGGCAGCCGAGGTTGTATTGCTGCTGTACAGTAAATATACAACTCCAGCTGAGAAACACCTTAGGAGCATTTACAAAATAAAGAGAAAATGCTAGAGTAGAATATTGATTTATTTCTTTCTTTAGGAAAAGGCTTTAAGATAACAGTGAAAGCTTATCCAAGTGAAGAAAATGCGGAAGAACATAAATTCAGGGCAGTTAAATGTAGACTTCAAAAAAACAATAGCATAACAAGGGACTTCTGCAGAGAAGCTCTCCATGGGCACAGGCTGTGAGTGCAGGTTTGATCTGTGTCAGAAGCAAAAAAACCTCAATATGAACTGATGGTGCCAGGTTATAACAGGTGTGAAAGAGCAGCTGGAGATCTGAGCTGGAGTGGGTGGTGATGGCCTGTGAGGTGTTTGGCAGCTCTCTGCAGGGAGATTCCAGAGCTGGCTGGAATTCCCAGGGCCCTGGGCCTGGCTGCAGTCCCACCACATTGCTGATGTTTCTCCAGCCATTTAAAGCTCATTTTTCTGCCTTTTCTGATTTGGTCAGGAGGAACCTTTGGATGAAAGTTCAGTGAAGAAGATGATTCTCACCTTTGAGAAGAGATCCTACAAAAACCAGGAGCTGCGGATCAAGTTTCCTGATAATCCAGAGAAGTAAGACTGTGCTTAACTTTTCTCCCTTTGATTTTAGGTGTAAGTCTAAATCAATTGCTGGAATATAGAGATGTTTTCAGTTACATAAAGCTTATGTAACAGCAGATACTGCCTTGTAAATATTCTTCTAAATATTATTTGAAACTGGCTTTGTTAATTAAAAATGACTTTGTTGAGACTCTGGTGTGACCAGTATATGGCTGGCAGCACAAAAACCATCATCAGCAATAATTAAAGATTTCATTCCATCATTTGATGTGAAGGTGTGTGCTTGCATACCAGCCAGAGGTCTGTGTGGGGAGGAAATTATTTCATGTTACCCATTGCTGTGGTGAGCAGAACAGCTGGATGGGCTCTGAGAGCCAGATGTGTATTTGTGTTCTTGAAGCCTCTTCCTCCCTTCAAGGTGTTCTGTTATTCACATTAAAGGGATTTCTTCCTACAGTTCAATGCCATTATTTTTTGTCCAGTTTGCTGTCCTTTGCCTTACCCAGATTATATTTATGGACTTCAGACTCATACAACCCACATACTAATATGTGCTAGCTAGGGAAAGTGCAGCGCTCTGCAGAATTTATTTTAAAAGCAAGTTTGCTTGTGTGTGACTGCAGCATCTTGATTTTAATTTCTTCTTGAAATTCTAGAACTGATTTACAAAATTGGAACAAATCTGCTTGTTTACTCAATGTAAATTACACAGTAGAAATGTTTATTCTGCTGCAGGATTAAACTTCAAGGGGCAGGTGTAGGACAGGGAAGATAGAAATGCTGGTGCCATGTGCACCTGGGGTGACAAGTCCTATGTGGTGGCTCCTGGAAGGTAGTGGTCTCTTCTTGCCTTTTTGTTACCTTTTTTTGTCTTGCCTCAGGTTTATGGAGTCAGAACTGGATTTAAATGACATCATTCAGGAAATGCACGTGATCGCGACAATGCCCGGCCTGTATCACCTGCTGGTGGAGCTGAACGCTGTGCAGTCTCTGCTTGGGCTGCTGGGACATGACAACACAGATATCCTTCAGTTGTTAAAGCAGCTCTCATGGGAGAGGCTTTCTACAGACTTTTCTGTAATCTCTCATATCCTCTTTCCTAGGCTCCTGTAGATGTTTTTCTCCTCTTCCCACCACACTGAATTTATGTGTTGGTTTTTCATTTTTTTCCCAGTGAAAGCCCTCTTTGTTCAAGTAATATTGATTCTGAATTTTTTTCAGTGCTGTTATTCTCCTTTCTTGTTTTATGACCCTTTCATCTAGTTTTGACTGGCAGTGTTAAGAGTGTGAGCAGATGAGCAGCACAGGAGAAGTGAAGGCCTGGGCTTAGCAGCAATAATCTCAGACTGTGCAAACTTTGGAATAGCCCCAATGAAAATTAAACTGTTTTACCCCTTCTTGCTGAGAGCTGAGCTGTCAGGCTGTCAGCTGTTTGTCATGGACTAGCTCACCACATGCTTCACCTTAGTTTGTAAATGTGCCCTCTTCATGTGCCCATACCTTTAGTTTGGTGTGCACAGAGCTCAAGGCTGTGGGTGGCCCCTCTGGTTAAGTACATATCCAGAGACAATTCCAATTCCATGCTCAGTGAGGTCCAGTGTCACTGACCCTGATCCCTCTGTGCACCTGGCTCTTGTACCTCTGGAACTCTGAGGGCATCTGAGAGAGAGCTTCCCATTTATGTAGTGTTGATCAAAACCAGTGCCATTTTTGAGTATCCTGGTGCCTTGATGCTTAGCTGTCAACTGGGAGCTGGCACTATGCCCAGCTTACCACTGTGCAGTCTGTAAAAGCAGACCTCAGACTGCTTTGCTTGTAAAATATTCTACAGCAGATTAAGCTGAAAAATTGTTACATGACTTGGGAGATTGCATGTCTGTGTCCTGAAAATATCTGTGGGTGGAGGGAGCAGTGAAGCCCTGTGGAAAGGGCACTGCATGTCAACTTGAGACTCAGGCAGTCCTTTTACCATTTTTATTGATCCATGGCCTTAGGAAGGTAATTTATTCTTTGCTTCTTTATGTGTAAAGCAGGAGATAACACTTACCAGCTTTCCTGAGGTGTTTTGGAATATACAATGTGAAAAGGCCTGTTAGTGCTGCATGTTGTGGTCTGATGCACAGATCTTGGTTTTCTTTTTTAGCACTTTTCTTTATAGCACCATCTATTGAGAATTCATAATTCATTCTTTCTAAGTGGGTGCAGTGATCAGAAGCTAAAACCAAAACATAAATATTTTATTGCATGCCAGTTTATATTAGTGAGCACTGTGTTTGGGTATTTTGACTTGCATCAGGTGGAACCTTGATGTGCTGAATGCTGGTCCCTGCAAAACAGTAAACCCCACAGCTTCCCTTATCCAAGATCTGCAAGGAAATGGCTCTCAAATAACTGTTAACAATTTATGTTGTACAGGGGGAAGCTCCTCCCATGCAAATCCAATTTCGTGGTTACTGTAGTTTAATTATTTATTTTATACCAGGCACCACAGACTTACTTGTACTATGTGCTTTTATACTGAATTTCTCATTCATAGGGAGAAAAGGAACTGTGGGAGTATTGACTGGGATAGCAGAGCTGTTTTCCAGATAAAGTGCACCAGAGTACAGCTTGCTTTGTCCCGTCTGCCATGGAAAGCTTTGTGCTGGGATCACTGCGGCTGTCAAAGACTTGTCAGGGTTTCCAGTGTGAACTCTTTTTATTTGATTTGCAACTTGCCTGTCAATGAATTTATGGGTAGGAATTTGGCCTGAGAACTGCAGTTTTGGGAAAGGTATATTTCGTGTTATAAAACTGCTGAAGTGTTTTGAGCTCCATTGGAAGCAGAGACTGCTGCTGCTCACATACAGGGTAGAAGCACTATTGAAGCAAAGCATCTAGATATAAAGCTGGATTGATACAGCTCAGGTTTTCTAATGATGTTTTGTTGAAACAAATGGGAAAATATTTTTTTAAATGAGTTCTTCAAGGAGAGAACTAAACAAACGGCTCTTCAGATGCGATTTAATTGTGGTGTCTTGAGGGACTAATGCAAGGAGACAAAAGCAATGTCCAGGGGGAGCAAATAATCTGCTGAATGATTCATACAGTTTTACACAAAACATGTGAATGAAAGATGATCACCAACAAGATTTTATTAATGAAAGACGTGAAAGCTTCAAGCAAGGCTTTACTTTACTGTCTCCTAAATTTTATGGGACAGCTGATACTCTCACTGCAAGCCCCAACAGAAGCTTCCCAGG
>NW_005054337.1:3035104-3049587 GCF_000277835.1 Geospiza fortis | reverse complement strand
GCATGATGAACTGTGCTGATTTCTTTGCTGTGCACTCTCAAAAGAACGTGGTTCAGTTATCTTTGTAGCACCCAGGAGACAGCAGAAATCTTCAACTGATTCCTCCCTGAGCTTTCTCTCCCACGAGCTGATGAAACCCCATTCCCTCAATTTGTCCTCATCCATCCTGTATTAACCCCCAGACCACCTCAGTGGTCCTCTGCTCTCCCAAGCACAGTATGTCAAGGCCTCTCTTTTATTGGGAGAGCCCAAAACTGAACAAAATACTCTGCAAGTTGCCCCATGAGTGCCAAGAAGATAAGAATTCCTTCTGTTGACTTGCTGGTTTTGCTCTTGCTGGTGCACTATAGTGTGTGATTAGCCTTTGTCACTGCAGTGACACTCTGCTGAGGTGACACTTGCCTGAAGTGACACGCTGGTGACTCTCCTGCAGCTTGTCCAGCAGTAGGTCCAGGCTCTCTCTTGCAGAGTTTACCTCTCCAGCCAGTTTACCTCTCTTAGCTTTCCAGCACATGGCTGAGAAAGCTAAGAAAAGACAGATGAAAATACTTTTCCTGTTGCTGCTTGTGTATCTGAGCAAATGCACAAATAGGAGACCTGGGAGCAGCTTTGTCAGCCTGGGCACTTGAGAGAGATCCATCACAGAATGGTTATTTAGGACATTGAGAAAACCACAGCTCCTGCTCTGCCCTTGGGACGCAGGCAGGATTGATCAGTGTGTCTGAGAGAATAGGGAAGTGGGTCTAATGAGCTGGAATACGTCTTGTCGTACAAGGGAGCTGTGCAGCAGGCAGGGGAGCTGTGTGTTATGCAGCCCAGAGTTAATGAGTGAAAATTGGGCTGGCAGAAGCTCTGCTGTTCCTGTGAGGGCTGTGGTTTGAGGAGTGTGCTGCCCTAATTGGGCTGGGCAGAGGGGGGTGATGCTTCTGCTGCCGGCGCTGCCCTCGTTAGGGGGGTGTGTGTATCAGGTTAGCAGGGCTATCACTGAGAGCAGAATACCCAAATCACATTATTGTAACTCATTTCTCTTTGCATGTGTTCAGTCTTGACAATTCAAGATGGTGCCTCCTTAGACCAACTCCAGCATGTTTGAAAAAAATAAGTAACTATCATGAAGAAACAGTAAAATTGATAACAGCCTGATACAGTAAGCACAGAATCACATTTTTTTTATCATTCCTAATTGTTCAGATTCCCTAATTTTAGCACTTCTGGAGAAGGTCTGCTGCAGTAGTCTGTGTGCTCTTGTGTCTGTTATGCTGTGCCCTGCTGCTGTGATTGTAATGCATTGTATCCCCTCACTGGTAATGTATTGCCAGTTGCTTTGGGGTCGTGTCATAAACACACTGGCCTAAGAACCATCTGCTATTGATACTAAACGCATTTGCCTCCCTGTTGGTTGTCCTTAACACCCAGCACATGTTTCCATAGCTGTGGTTGACTTGCTGCAAGAGCTGACTGATATTGATACTCTCCATGAGAGTGAAGAAGGAGCTGAAGTCCTCATAGATGCTCTTGTAAGTAGGAAACCCCAGATTATTTCAGTGCCTCAACATCTGTCTCAACCCAGCAATGAACACTGACCCATCCTGCTGTTTGCAGCTGTGTCTGGGTGTCTTTGCTGCCAACATTGTGATGGAGATAGCCAGGAGAAGCCTGTTCTGAACCTGAGACCATGATGACTGTTTTTGATGAAATGCCAGAGTTTGGGGAGTGGATGGTTGCACCATTTGTACATTGTTGCACCACTTCTTTTTTGGAAGGAACACTGTAATATTGCAAAATTTGTGTAGACTAGGGGATTTTTTGGTGCAGGGAGGGAGAATGAAGTAATAATATTTGTGACTTGGACAGTGTCCCATTGAAAACAGGAGCTTTGTTTGCATTTCCTTTCTCTCCTGTGAAAAAGTGTGACCTGGGTTCACTAATGGAGAACTGAAGTTTGTTGCCCAAAGGACAGTGATGCCCCTGTGATCTTTCAGTCTCACCTCTTGCACAGGAGACTGGTTGTCTTCTACCCAGTAACTCTTGTTTCAAGCCCAAAAATCTGGGCTTGAACTGGGGCATCTGTTGGTGACGGTGGGATTTTTTTCTTAACAAGAAGTAAAAACTTGAAAGTTTTCATGTATCAGAGCAAATGAACTTTAAGGGTGGAGGAGGGTACAGAGGTAAGGATCCCTTTTGGCACAGAGAGTTAACCAACCTAGAAAATTACCTAGGTGGGTAGCAGATGCATTGGTGGGTGTTGTGTTCCTGCATGCCTAACCCTCTGAGTGCCTCTTGGCCTCTATGGGGGTGGATTTCCCCTTTCCCTGGTGTTTGTGCTGGATGCCTCCTTCTCCCCAGCTGCAGAAGGGGAGTACAAACCCCTCAGAGAGGTGATGCCCAGCCAAACATGAGTTTTACAGGTTCTGTCCTACCTTGGAGCTGGTGAATTGCTGCCTTTGAGCATCACTATGTCTGTGTGTGTGTCTGGTTCTGTAACTATTGTGTTGAATTTGGAAGACAGGAAATTACAGTTTTTCTTTTGTTTGCTTTGTTTGGCTGCTCTGTTTTCTCCTACAATCCTTGTCCAGTCACTAGAATGTTACCTTCCAGAGGTTAATGACAGTGCCCAGAGCCCAGTTCCTCCAGCTGGCCTCTGGGCTGTTGTTAATTACTCTGCCTCTGTGGGGAGATTGCTGGGTGAAGGAAATGGGAGAGAGGAGCTGCTAGAGAAGATGTTTTCTATAAAATATGTGGAGAGGTAGTAAATCAAGTGAAGTTCTTTCTGTTTTCATTGTCACCAGCTCACTGATAATAGCCATGTTTAGAGTTTTCATTGTCCTGCTTGAAAGAAACAGGTCAGGCCTATCTTGGGAGAAATGTTTAGATACCTGCTTTTTAGATTACTTTTTTTTTTTTTAAGAAAGTAGGTAAAAGGTTGGAGGCTGTCTGAAGATTGTTGCCTTGTTTTCTGCAGCAGCCCATATATGTGTTTTGCCCACATATTTACTGGGCCCAAAGCTGGTTAAGACTGTTTGAATTGGTAATGTTATTTTGTTTAACTGTTCCAAGCTCACCTCCACAATGGAAAGTTTGACAGAGTCAAGCTAAGACTCTTTCCAATTCCAGTTTTAAAGACTTATTTTGGGTGGGAGCTCTGTGATTCAGGGACTCCCCCCGCCTCTCTAGTTTCCCTTAACTCGCTGAAGTCAACTTGGTGCATTCATCTTGAGAGGATTTAACTGCAGGACTTCAGCTGGTGACAGTTCAACTCTTGGGTTTGGATCTGTGTTTGAATATTGTTCTGTCAGATTTTTGTACCTGTTAGGTGGAAGGTCCAGCAGCAATGTAAGCAGGCAGCAGTGACCAGCTGTGACCAGCTGCTTGCAGAGCTGACAGTTCTCCCATCCACAGTGGTTTGTGAACCTCATGCTTCAGAATTCTGAGGGATTATTAATAAGTCAGGCTGGTTCAGGAAATAAGACTGTGACAAGGTGCATGTTTCCCTCCTGATGGTTTTCTGTTTAATCTGAAACACAAAAGTTGTTTCATTAATTAGGGAAAACGTAGTGGCAGATTTACATGATGATTCCTTTGCTTCCTCTGAGATTTTACAGCAGGGTTGTTCATGTCTTCTGGTCATGTCTGGCAGGGTCTTTCCTTTGTCTTCTTCTCTTCATTCTTGTTACTTATCTCTTTATCTTTTCCATGACCCTGGGGATTTAGGTGGAGGGCCAGGTTGTGGCCTTGTTGGTCCAGAATTTAGAGCGCCTGGATGAAAGTGTGAAAGAGGAGGCTGATGGTGTCCACAACACCCTGGGTAAGTGGCTGCTGCACAGCTCCTTGCTTCTTTCTCTGGTTTGTACCAAGGGGTGTGAATTATCCCTTCCTTTCCCCCCTCCTTTTTTTCTCTTGGACTGCCAGCACTGCAGTACAGGATCTGGTACAGCTTTTATTCAAGCACAGCTTGGAACCGCTTATCCCTGGAGCCAGAGTTTGTCCCTTGTCCCATGGGTGCATGAAAGGTGTCTCTTCCAAACCAGCTGTGTTGGGAGGTGCAGATGCATGGATCACTGCACTGCACCAGAAGCAATCACAGAACTGTTTGGGTTGGTAAAGCTCTCTAAGATCACTGAGTCCAGCTCTTAACCCAGCACTGCCAAGGCCAGCACTAAACCATGTCCCAAAGTGCCACATCTACACAGCTTTTAAAAACCTCCAGGAAAGTGCTCCACTGTCTGTGTATTTACTATGAACATATCTGTGAGCTATACTTTCTTTCTGTGTTAGCAATATATTTAACTTTCAGGTAATAAAACATTTGCAATTCATGGAAGGACATAACTGCCCTTCTGCTGCCTGGTCTTTGCACGGCACAGAACCATTGCAGGGTGGTGCCCCTGCAGGCAGTCACACCATCACCCCACTCCTTGCAGTCCTTTGGGATTGTAATCTCCCAGGACTCTAAGAATGAGAGAGACTGGAAACAAGAGATTTGTAATTTTTGGTGGAGAAAACCATCTGTTTTCTGTGTCTTTCTTGCCAGGAATCGTGGAGAACATGGCAGAGTTCAGGCCGGAGATGTGCACGGAGGCTGCACAGCAGGGCCTCATGCAGTGGCTGCTCAAGAGGCTGAAGGTGAGCTGGTTTCTCACTTTCCTTCTACAGACCAGTTAGCACAAAAACTAGGTTAAGAAAAACCAGTTGGGCTTTTCTGTGTTGTAAAAGCCCAGTTAAGGAAAAAAAGTTATTGTTCAGGGTCTATGTCCTCAGCAATTTTAGTTTAAAGAGACAGATTTAGGTTTTGTCTTTATAAATATCTTGCAGTAGAAATTGTCTCTTTTATCTTTTCATATGATTCATATATGTTGAATTTCCATGTGTGAGATCTGTAGGACTGTGAAAGGTGACCAGCGAGAGGGGACACTTATATTAACCATTTTATGGCCTTTGCTTCCCACATTTCTAACAATTTTTGAGTTTTAAATGATGTCTTCTGTGTTTAAATGCTGCTGGAGGTGGTTTTTGCTTTGAACTCAGCTAATTGCCTTTTAAATTTAAAGCTGCTTTTCATACTCTGCATCCTTTGACAGCGAGTTACACACTTTAACTCTGTCTTGTGTGAAAAAATGCCTAAGCATTCACTGGAAAATGCTGTAGAAAAAGAATGTATAGTTCAGCCCTCTCACAGAAATAGTAAAGGAAATATAGCAAAGAAATTCTGCCTGTTCTCTAACCTGTCAGTAAGGCATTAGCACTTCCATGCTTAATGTCTGCATGATTAGAAAGCCTCTGAGTTGCAGAAATTCTCCATCAGCTGTGTAAGTGCAGGTACCCCTCTGTGCACTTCACATCCTTGTTAGCAGAAGTAATCTGTAATTTCTCACTACAGGTAGTAACATAATTATGTTCTTTGCTTAAAAATAAAAAGTGACGTTAATTTTAGTCTTGGCAGGTAGGTACTGCTGCCTGCCTTGGAATTGCTGTGGCAGCTGAAAGACTGAAAAACTTGGGAAAGCAAAATAATCCCAACTAAGATTCCCCTGCTTGGTGCCACAGAACATGAATACTCAATGGCATTCCAAGCTTGTGTAGGGTGTGTCTGATGTGTTCCCTGGCTGTGTTATCCCTGGATTTGGGATGTAGGATCTTGCCTGTACAGGGTTGTGAGGAGCTAACAAACCCCTCTCCAGGTGCTTTGGCTCTTGGCAGTGCTTGGTCTTGAATCTCTCTCCCTGACAGACGTGTTTGGGATTAACTCAGGATCTCAGCAGCTGGGTAGAGCTGCTGTGGAATGTCTCTGGGATAAGTTTTAAGATCAGGGTTCTGTCTGAGCAGTGATGAGGACATCTGGCACACAGCACAGGGCATGACTTTGTTTCCTGACAACATTTCAGGTCTTGTAATTGTATTGTGACTGTCAGAGCTGCATCCGAAGGCTCAGATGGAGAGCTCATAGCTCACTTCTGCAAACACAAGCAGGGTTTGATGATGTGTGCAGTCTTAGGAGACCAGAATGTTGTTTCCCAGCATTTGCAGGGCAGCAGTTGGTCACCCCATGGCAGAAGGTGGCAGGGCTGTACAGCACCGAGCACCTTCCCCTCTCCCTCATGGTCTGCCTGGAGGTGTCACCTGGCTGCTGTAAGTGCCATCCTCTGCACAGTGGTTGAGGATCATTCTGCAGAGTGGTTGGGGACCATTTGGAATGAAAAGCTTTAGATAAAGTCAATACTTAGTGCTGTTTGGGATCTTCCTGCTTTCTGTGTTTCCATGTGTTGCCTGGTGCTTGCACACCATGCTTTGTTCCTTGGCAGAAGGGTGGGATTATTGGCCCAGCAGCCCTGCATAGGCAGGCAGGACTGTCCGCCATGCTGCAAGGAGTTGTGTGTTTGGGGAAAAAACTGGGTGACAAATGCTGTGTTTTAAGCCTAGGACTTCTGCTTTTTCCCTTCTTGAACAGTGGAGTATAAATAGCTGGTAACTGATGATTTTTAAACTTGTTTTATTTTATGAATCTCTCAGTGAAACAGGTTGCATTATTATCTAATTGGTTAATGTTCAGTCTGTTTCTGTAGATGAAGCAGCTTTGGCAGCATACAAAAACATTGGATCCAGTTCAGAATCTGCTCTAGGGATTTTTTTGAGGGGTTCAAATTCAGCATTTTCATTTCATTATGACTTCTTTAACATATTTGAGGATGGAGGGAATATCTGAAATGGAAGTTATGTGATTGTGCAGGCAAAACCCATCTCATGTTCTTCTGACTGTGACACTCTGATCCTCACAGGAAACTCTGGCAGTTACTATATGATGTTATTGGGATGTATGTTCTGAAATTCTGGTTTTGCTGACAGGCACTGACTTCCAGAGCAGAGATAAGTGCCATGCACCCACTTAACATTGTGGGAAATATATCACAGGAAAGAGATTCTGTGTGGCAAACAACTGGAGACTGTTCTTAGGGGTTTTGAGCTACCTTGGCCAAACCTACTGATGTCAAACCATGTGAAGAATCACAGTGGACCTTCTACATGTGTGCATGAACCCACAAGCACCTCCCATCACCCTGAATCAGAATTGTTACTGTTCTGTCACTGAGGAAAACAGCAGAATTACTGCAGATGTGTTTTATTTTATGTGCTGCTCATACATTTGGTGATTTGGTTAATGTGTTCTTCAAATCAATGAGATGCTGAGGGCCATGCCCTGATGGGTCTCTTGTTCCTTCCCCCACAGGCTAAGATGCCTTTTGATGCCAACAAGCTGTACTGCAGTGAGGTGCTGGCGATTCTGCTCCAGAATAACGATGGTGAGCCATGCCTGCCATATCTCTGTCAGTGAGGGCAGAATCCAGGCTTCTCTCAGTTCACAGCAACCCTGTTCTGCCTCCAGCTCTCCTTTGCTGCCTTAACTCTCCCCCATGTGCTCCCTCACCTCCACCCTCTCTTTCTCTGCAGCTTTTGTGCTCTGTCAAGCTGTATTGATTTTGTTTGCTGATGTATCAGTGTTAGATGGCTGTAAAATCTGACAGTTAGCTTCATTTTTCTCTCTCTTTTCCCCCTTCCCCCCACCTCCATCTAGACAACAGAGAATTGCTTGGGGAGCTGGATGGGATCGATGTGCTGCTTCAGCAGTTATCTGTGAGTAATTCCCACATGCCTTCTCTTCCATCAGGAGACTGCTGGGCTGGGTGGGAGAAATGGAAAATATCCGGGGTGCTGTCCTAGCAGTGCTTCATATTTGGTGAGGCATAGGCCCCACATACCTTCCATGTGGTGTGTCATCCATGGTCAGTGGGATGAATCCCTTTTGTAAAGGTGTTAATGCTGAGGTGCACGGAAGTTAGATTATTACAGTATAGTTTCATGGAGAGTTGGAGGTAGGCAGGGTTGGAATTGGTCCATCCTCAGCATGCTCCAAGCACAGGGCTGCCCATGTTTGAGCTGGCTGAAGGTGGTGTGTTGCTAGCTCACCTCTGTTTCTTCAGGCAGTGCTGCCTGCAGCACCCTCAGGTATGAATTGTGTAGGAGTCTCTGGTAATCAGCATATCCACATGCTTGAGTGTGAATTTGCCCTTCCCCTTGCAGGCCCTGTGTATTATCCTTTAAATCCTGCACCAGGCTGCTGCACATTTGTGGGTGCACAGTCAGGGCAGCAAAGGGCAGCAGCTGCAGAGGATGCAGCAGTGACCTGTCACTGGCTGACACCTGCACGGGCCAGGTGCTGGAGCTTTTGGTGCAAACTCTTCATGGGTGTTCTGCAACAGCACAGCCCAACATCTGGGGGTAATTTTGCTTTCTTTGTCATTCAGGTGTTTAAACGACACAATCCAAGTACAGCAGAGGAGCAGGAAATGATGGAGAACCTGTTTGACTCCCTTTGCTCCTGCCTCATGCTCAGCTCCAACCGTGATCGCTTCCTGAAGGGTGAGGGTCTGCAGCTGATGAACCTGATGCTCAGGTACCTCATTAGCATTGTGATTTCCTTCCTGCTTTTGATGTGCCAATACATATTCCAGCTAGATATTTGTGGTTTTATTTTAAAACTTCTGTGTTAGGATATTTGTCTGTCTTCTTTCTGTTTTTTTTCCAGCAGGTAAGTAAGTTGGACTTTCTCAGACATGGAATCTCCACTCTTTGTCTTTACCTTTATTTCCTAAGAACTGAGGTTGCCACAGTGGCTGCTGGAAAGTGGCAGATCTTTCATCTGGGTGTCTGCCACAGAGAATGCTGTAGGTCAAGTAAACTCTCTGAGGATTTAAACAACCTCTGTAAGGGCAGGAGAGGACCTTTGGATGTCTCTAGGGAAAACATTTTTCCTTTTGTTCCGTATCTTAGGCTCCACTATGTTGTGAAGCCTCTGAGCTGCTGAATTTTTGTGGATGCTAATACAAAAATTACTTTTGTGAACGGGGCATAAGTTTGCATTTCTTGTGCTGTGCTTTGTCACACCCTGAACTTCTGGGGCTTCTCTGCTCTCTCTCCACTTTTCCTTGCTGGGCTGGCACTGAGTTGCGTCTGCTGGGCTGTCTGGCTCCCCAGAGCTGCAGGAGGGCACAGCAGGCTGTGTCTGGCTGTCCCCAGAGTGCCAGGCTGTGTGCTGGTGGGTTAGCAAACACCAGCCAGGAATGCTGAGCTCCTGCAGCTCAGGGCTGGGGAATGTGTGGCAGCAGGGAACTGAATAAATAACCCAACATGGATTATTCAAATAGGAACACTGGGTTTTCTTGAGGCTAATTAACGAAAAGCTCCAAAACTGAGAACGGGAGGGAGGCTCCCTCTGCCTGGAGTCCTAAGCTGCTAAAGCAGCCTTGCAGAACTAATTAGTTGGAGTTCTTGTGCCATGTGGGTGGGATTCAGTATTTGGATTTTTAAGAGCTTTTTACCCATTTTTTGACTCTACTGTTTACCACTCTGCATAGGACTCCAGCTGGAAAATTATGAGAAGAGGAAAATTTCTCCTTGGCTGCATTTTGCCCCCCATAGTAGTTGCAAAGGGGTTGGGAGGGACAAAGTCTGATAGACAGAGTTTCCAAGGCCTCAATCTGTGGATTCTACAGTTTGAGTGGGATTGGTAAAGTGACAGTGGAAAAAAACTAACAATTCACAGAATTTGTTCTAGAAGCTTCTGTCACTACTGTCCACAGGCAGGTACTATACTGACAGCTGATTATTTTATATTTTTTAAACTCTTCTAATCTAGTTGTAGTGCTTAGAAGCTCTCACAATGCTCAGTTTTTCTTGGACAGAGCAACTTAGGTGACCACAATCTGTTGTTGTAAATAGGGAGTGAATGTGGATAGTTGTGGTCTGAAGCTGTACATCTGTGTCTTCTTGATACCTTCATGATAAACAGCAGAGAGCAGACATGCCTTTCAGTTGTGATTGACCACCTTGCCCACAAACAAGGCAGAGTATTTTTCTCTCCTGTTGGTGTCCTCTGAAGGCCGGGGGCAGAGATCTGTTATTTTTTGGTTTTACTTTGGAGGTGGTTAATCACTGTACCACAGCCTGTGCAGATGAAAGGACAAATAGGCAAAGTTGAAAGTGTATTGACATGATGTGAGATAGATAAGCTGTGTGAGAATAAAGATATCAGGCTTGAATCTCCATTACTGTCGTAGGGAACACAGCATTCTGTGTCTGGTGCTGCCCAATCCATCCAGCCAAGTCGTTCCGTTATTGATGGTTGTGCACACACACCTGCAGAGAGCTGCAGCAGCTTTCAATGAGCATTTAATGTGCTCATGATATTCCTACAGACAGTCATGAGAACAGGATGGATTCTGTTGAACTGAGCCTTAAAATGTGTGGCCAACAGCAAAAGGCAATGTTGTATCATGTGAACTTCTCCTGGTTTATGGGGGGTCAGTGGTAATGCCTGAAAATGAGCCCGGTGTGGCTGATGTGTCTTATGTGCATGTCCTGGACTTGTGCTCTGGTCTGGGACTTCAGCTGGCCCTGAAGGAATTGGGGCTTCACCAAGCAGGTACATGGGAGGTGAGCAGAGGGTCTGGGAGAAGAGCAGGTCAAGAGGGATGAAGCTGGTGACAGCAGGAGTGAAGGAGGAAGTTTGGAAGTAGAATGAGAGCAGGGCTACATATAATTATTTAATTTACATCTCTGCACCAAGGGAAGCTTGTTTATTGTATGTTGCATCTTTATCAAAAACAAGATTGTTTTTCAAGGTAGCAGCCACCAGCAGAAAGTTTAGAAATGTATCTAGAATTAAATTAAATTTTCTTTTTAGTTCAGAAAGTACTTCTTAGTGCTCATTCCCTCAGTCTTGCCGTAGAAACCTAACTGCAGTTTAGCCAAAAGGGAGGAAAACAG
Organism: Geospiza fortis; assembly: GCF_000277835.1. Lineage (NCBI taxonomy): Eukaryota > Metazoa > Chordata > Aves > Passeriformes > Thraupidae > Geospiza > Geospiza fortis. The sequence continues at coordinate 3,038,769 of NW_005054337.1, read as the reverse complement.
GCTTGTCCTGTCAGCTCCTGGTGCACTGACAGGCAGTTATTGCTTTGGCTGTAGAGCTGTGTGGGGTTTGAGGAGATGCAGCCGTGCCACTCTCAGGGGATGTGTCAGGGACATTCTCTGTTGCTCAGGGAAAATGATGTGTGGCTTTCCCAGCTATGAACTGAGGAGCATGTGTATGAACAGAGACAAATAGAGCCCAGGGAGCTCATGGGGACCTGCAGCACTTGGGCCACAGAATGTTCTGTCCTGCAGCTATGCTGGGACTTTTCTTGACCCTCAATAAAAGCTTTTGTCTCCTGTACAGAAAACAAGGTGAAACCAGACAATTCCATATGGCTCCCCAAAGCTTTTCTGTAGCTATTTCAGGCTAGATTTTTTAATGATTATTAAAATATTTTTATATTTTCTTGTCCTGCTGTTCCTAATGACCCCTGGAAACATAAGCTGTCTCTTTACTAAATCTTCTGGTTAATTAAATGGAGCCATTTTATGCACACTTTCCCAGGAAATCCAGTGTTCTGCTTTTACTGGTATTTTGGAAAGTTAAAGGCTGTGTTCTGCTAATGTGGAAAGTACAAATAATGTCAGCACCTCTTCTGAAAAAAATAGATGTATCAAAAGAATTGTCTCAGATGTAAAGGTGTTAAAAGGAGGAAAACAATGTTCAGTGAATAAAGTTGTAATTCAGAGTTTCCATGAACACTGAGGCCCCTCTGTATTTGGTGATTCTCATGTTTGCTTGTCTGTGAATTAGTGTTCAGCTAAAAGTTCCTTCAATGAGCACAGATGAGACTAAGATAAACTGCTTGCCCTCTGGCAGAATAAATATTTCAAATAAAATCAACTCCAGACAGTCCAGGCAAGCAGCTATTGATCTCTAAAAGCCTGAACTTAAAACCAATGAATATTCCAGAGCTCAGCCCTGCACAGCCTTCCTAAATGCTGATCAATATGCAATTACTTCCCCTGAAAACATTTCTGGTGTCATCTGGCCTAAGGAGTACTTTATTTTTAGCTCTCTGTAGTGGGGATGAGGGGGTGCCAAACCACCCTCCTGCATAGCCCTTGGTTGCTGCGGGGAACTCAGGGTCCAGCTCCACACTCTGCCCTCCCACCACGGGGTCAGAAGTGCCTGGGGCTGCTCTGGGCAGGGTCACTTTCTTTCAGGCTGGGGTGTTCATATATAGGTATTTTAGTTTGCCTGTTGTTAGGGGCTCATGAAGTTGGGTCTCTGCAGGGAAGCTGTTTTCCACAGCTCTCTGGAGGCTTTGAGGAGCCGCTGCTGATGGACATGGGGTCCTGGTGGCTCATTCTGCAGCTGGGCAGGATCAGAGGAGATTGGCATGTGCTTGGGGTGAAAGGTGGTGAGGCTTGTGACTGTCCTGTCCTGGAGGGAATGTCCTCCTAGGCTGGCCTTTGGGGACACTGGTGGCTTATGTTATCCAAGCTCATGTTAGCTCCTACTGATACTCACTTGGTCTGGGCTGTGTTGTTGACCAGGTTTTCAGTTCAGTTTCAGTTTTCCCCTGGATGGATTATAAATTCCTCTGGTTTAGTTTGTGAGGTACAGGGCAGCTGGAGATCATTTTCAGGGCATCTCTGTGTTACTGGTGTGAGTTACCACCATCAACATTCTGAACTGGCATTAAAGCAGAACAGCCCAGAGTCTGTCAGCCTCCCTCCATTGTGTGGCTCCTGGTGATGGGATTTCATTAAAACTGACCCAGCTGTGCTCACCAAACTTCCTCCTTTATTAAATTAAACTGTTATTAGATTGAAATCCTGATCTTTTTGGAGATAGTATTTGCCTTTTGTATCCAACCCAGCCTCCCCTTCTGTTTTGTGCCACTGTTTGTAAAGGAGTGAAAAAATATCTTCTTCAGTAGCCAAGAAATAAGAAAATAAAACCATGACAATAAAATACATAAAATGAAATAAAAACAGAAAATAAAAAGAAATAAAAGACATTAAAAAAGAAATAACCAAGACAATATTCTCAGCCACAGTTTTGAAAAGAGTTACTGTTAATACAATGTTTTGACTTCTAGAAGAGAAATCTTGCTTAGAGCTTGTGCTCAGACTCTTCATCTTGTCCTTGTCATGTTCCTTTCCTTGTCTCTTTAGAGCAGGGTGCTCCAAAGCTCCTCATGTCCCTGTACAATTTAATTTGCCTCTTTTCACAGAGAGAAGAAGATTTCCCGCAGCAGTGCCCTGAAAGTGCTGGACCACGCCATGATTGGACCAGAGGGCACAGACAACTGTCACAAGTTTGTGGACATCCTTGGGCTGAGAACCATCTTCCCTCTCTTCATGAAATCACCCAAAAAGATAAAGAAAGTTGGAACAACTGAAAAAGAACATGAAGGTAGGTGTGCTTCCAGATCCTTCTTTATTGCAATGGAGAATGGACAGCCAGTGTCTGAGAGGTACCTGCAGGGAGGAGGGAAGGGCACAGCACCCATCTTCACAGCTTTCAGCTCTGGGTGTCCAGCCTGCTGCTCCTGTCATAGCTGGATGTTGAGGGCACACTTGTCCTGCTTGTTTTGGTATCAGCAGCTCCTGGCAATTCCATTTCATGTGCTGTTAATAAGTTATTTTACTCCTGTAGAGTCTGTTGTTTGAAGCTCTTACTCTGATGCAAAACTCTTTTGAAAAGAGTAATGAGGCAACTACAAATGTCACCTCAAAAGCAGTGTTTTCATGGCTCTGAGCACTGAAGTGTGACTGGATGAACATCAGGCATTGCAGAAATAAACTGCATTGCTTTTGAAGTTGCTTTTTTTTTCCTTTTTATATTTTTAACTCTCTACCCTGGAAAACTGCTTTAATAGAGATCTGCTGTGGAATAAAGCTACTATTACTGTGGGACCTTACACTGAGCTGAGTGGTCAGTCCCTCCTGCTCCTGGTAACACTGCCTTTCCCATTTTGTTGGGAAACAAAATAGACTATGGAAGAAATTTTAAATACTGCCAGTGATGCTTAAGGTTTTTTGCCAGTTCATTGCTCAGCTCAGTTCTACAGAGGGTGAATATTGTCAAAAGATGAAGAGGTGTGAGTGGCTCTCACATATGCCTAGGATCCATCCTGAACTCTTGCAGCAAGCCAAGGGAAAGTGGAAGGAAATAGCAAAAACATGGGAGCTTCAAACCCAAATCCCCTGCTTTGGAACTGTCCTGGCAGCTCAGGTGGGACTCAGGTGTTCTCCCAAGGCCAGGAAGGAGGTGCTGTCCCTGTAGAGTTCTCTGAGGCCCTGGCTGGGACTGAGCAGCTCCTTTCTCTGGCAGAGCTGCTGAGCTGGGGATAGCTGCTTGTTCTCCACCCTAAAGACAATCAATGGGCAGTGGCATGGCTGGACATGTGTGGCAGTGGCTGCTTTCCTTGTATAGGTGGAGAGCAGGGGCTCACCTGTCACACATCTGCTGACAGTTCTGGTCGCTTTATCTCCCTTGTGTTGCTTGTCTTGGATAGATAATGGTGAGGGGGCAATTGTGGTCTGGGGTTTATTCAATGGACTTGCAGAGCTAGGCTTGGTTTCTGTAGGTTATGTAATAAAATTGCAGGTTTATGTAATAAAATACACAGTTATGCTTCAATGGATTTAGGGGAAGTTTAGAAATTTTCATTTGCAGTGTGAAAATGAGGTTTGTTTAATTTTTACTGAGA
>NW_005054337.1:3034656-3035094 GCF_000277835.1 Geospiza fortis | reverse complement strand
GGAATGGGAGGTTCTGAGTAGAGGTCTGAGTCTGTGGCTCATGCCATTGACTTAATTTTTCAGTTTTGGAAAGTGAGCTAATCTCTGTCTCATCTGCTTCTTCTGGAGACTGCAGTTGATACCTGTGGGCAGTCCTGGCTGCTGTGAGGATTAGTCTGGAAAGCCCTGACAGGGTCAGTTCCTGACTATTTCTGTGATAGCATGAAAAGGCAATCTGGCCTCAGGAGAATGAAGTGATCCATGCAAACAGGCTTTGTATCTCATCTCCGTCTCATTATCATGCTGAAGAAATGGAGAACATTAAGATGAGTCCAGAAATCAGTTCTATTAAAATAAACTCTCCCTAAAAGGCTGTGGTAGTAAGTCCAATTTTCTTTGTTTTGCATCACTGGGCAGGTGAGTTAGAGAATTTCTAACGACAGGAGGTAATAGAGATGT
>NW_005054337.1:3007732-3034642 GCF_000277835.1 Geospiza fortis | reverse complement strand
CCCTGGGGCCTGTCACACCATTGTCCTGACACGGTGTGAGCAGCACAGTGTGTGCTTTACTCTGCTCAGTGTTGCCCCAACCATGCAGTAGTTGCTCCTGTGGGGAACCCGGCACAGGCTCCTGGGTGCCTCTGGCTTTAAGGGAAATGGTGCAGGTGTGGCATGATGGAACTGGTTCCCTCTGTGCTGTTCTGGTCCTAGGAACATGCTGCTTTTTGCTTATCTCTTTGTTTATTGATCAAAAAGAACTCTCGTGTTCAGTCTGGATCTTTTCTCATAAAAACTTTATCCTGCGTTCAATCTGTTTTAAAAAAATTAATTAGGACAACATTGTATTAGGAGAGCTTTCATGTGGATGCCAAATGAAGGAAGAGATTTCTTTAAAGGATTCTTTGGAATGGCTTTGCAGCAGTGGCACCAGTATTTATTTAAAGCAGCTCTGAGGAGCTGGGCTGTGCTTGCCCTCCCTGCATTGCTGCTGGGATGGTGTTGGGCTGGGCACCCCAGGCTGTGCTGTAAAACTCAAAATCCTCAATGGGCTCTGAAACCTGGGCCCTAATTACATCTGCCTAAAGGCCAGCCTTGCTAAAATGCCCCAGCACTGGGTGAGGCACCAAACAGCTCTGCTGAAGGGTTTGTCCTGCCTGTCCCTCTGTCCCTTTGTGTGCAGTGGCTTAAGTGCCACCAGGCTGTGGATCCGGGCATCCACTGTGGCTCCAGGTGCTTCTCCTCTCCCAGGACATCCAGTGCTCAATCTCCAGAGCACCAAATCTTCTGTATGTATTTGATGCTTGTAGGAAAATATCCCCTTGTCTTTATTTTATAGCAGTGTTGCTATTTACATAAGAGATAGTCTATAAAACCATGTTTGTTTTATTGTCTCTAAGGCAGTGTTCTGAATGTGACAAAATAATAAATACCCCAGTGAAAAAAAATCTCGATGTGACTTGCTGAGCTTTTATTTATTGCAGAAATTTATAATCCAAATTAAATTTGATAAAAGTAACTTCTCTGTAATGTATTTCTTCCTTTCTAAATGCTAGCATAAAGGTGTCAGTGCTGGTTAGCTACATTTTAAACATTGTCAGTGTTTAAAAATTATTTTACTCTAGGGAGCCTGTGAACAATTTAAATCCAAACTGCACATATTCATGCTTTATGTACACTATGTAATTAGGAAAAAAGAAAGGGAAAATTTCTTAACCATCTTTATGGATGATCTGAGCCTGAAGATTGGGCCTGTGGTGTCTAACTGAGTGCACATTATCTACACTTGAATTTTGCCTGTGTTTGTACAGATCATTATATTAGGATATTAGATTTGGGAGAAAAAACTCATTGGAAGCAATTTCCCTTTTTCTGAGGCAGTGAAGCAACTCAAAGCAGAGATATTTTGCAGCTGAAGACAGAAATGGCTTAGAGTTTTCCTGTGTCTGTGGATTTGCAGTACTCATGTGAGTGCCCAGTGGGTTGGACTGCAACAAAGAGAACCAGCCTGGCTGTGTAGGAGGTGTTATAGTTGTGTATTGTGAGCTGGTTGAACAGCAGTGTCCCTTGAATGTCTGTGAATGCAGGGAGTGCACAGAAATCTGCCTCTGGGTGGTTCTTGGCATAAATAGAGGGTAAGATTTTAAATAACAGTTCTGTGTTGTGGCTTTTGAAAAGTGGAGGTTGCTATATAAGCATCTACATTCCAAAAACCTTCCTGCTGCAGAGCTGAGAGTTGGGGTGTCCCCCTGTCCATGAGGGTGCAGCAGCTCTCAGCACAGTCAAGTCACAGCATTGGATGCTGGTTTAAAATTCTTGAACAGTCTCAGTGAGCTAAAAATGGAGAAAACACAAATTCCTCCTGAATTAGAGAGTCTGTAGTGAAGCAATCATAGCTGGCTCGACAGGCTGTATATCCTCCTGCTCTTTCTCAGGATGGTTATTTGCAGCTGAGTTTTGCCCACTTGGAGAGTGTAATGAACTATAAAAGGATGTTTGTCCAATTCATCTTCATTTAAAAGCCTTCTCTTGTCTTAGATGTCGGTTTTACTTAGGAATGCTTAATTTGATAACCTGAGAATTAGTTCAGCCAGTTTCCAAAGGAGAATTCCTATCGCTGGGGTGTTTTGCTTGTTTGCCCTCTATCAGTAACAAAGCCTCTTTTGGAAATCCTCAGCTACACCCTCCCTTTAAAAACAACAACAAAACCCATTTCTTAGTAAATATACTCTTAGTCCTTTTTGACATGCACTAAAAGCAGCAGAGCCCTTGGAATGAATGTCTGCCTCAGAGCCAGGTTCCCTGGGCGTGGGGAAGTGAAAAGGCAGCAGCAGAAACATGGCCTGATAAGGAATTATTGGTATTAACTGAGCACCCTCTGCCAGCCAGCAGAAAATGTTTTTCTTTTGGTGGTCTTGAGGAGTGAGCACACAGGGAAGGCATCAGTCTGTTTAAGCAGAACTTTATTATGCCTATTTGTTATTTCACCATCACCCTCCGACAGGAACCTGTGATTTGAGTGAGCCATGATGCTGAGAACAGAGTTAAATTTATCTCAATTAAAGTGAGCGTGCTCTGTTGCAAGAACATCAGAAAAATAAACTTTCTCAGTCAATAGAAAGAATTTTGTTTTACATTCAGCTTGATGACTGGATCTAGCTCACCAGGGCTGTTGCATGTGGAGCTTTTCCAACCCTCCCAGGCCCCCCTTCACCCCTCCATAAAATTAGTGTTTCTTGCTTGTTTTCAGTATTTTAAGATAAGATTTTTCTTGGCAAAATGCAGTGATACTCGAGTGGGTTACTCTTCTGAAATGTAAATTATTAATGTGCGTGGCAACAAGTCAGGTTATCAGATGCTACACCACTGGAATGGCATGTCCCAGTGCCACCTGTAATGCTGCCATGGACCAGTGACTTCATCCAGGTTTCACTAAAGCAGCCTTGAACCCACAGAGTTGTGTGCCTAGGAGGGGTAGAAGTATCTCAAAGAGCTCGCTTGCTTTTTTCTAGTATTTTCCTGCTTCTAATTAGAAAATACAATTTATCTTAAGTGTTCTTTACAAGACCGAAGGTTCTTAAATGTGTTCTACTGGGTTCACCAGATCATCTGCTTGGCCTCCAATGGGCTGCTGTCCCTGGCATCCAGAACTGCCCACTGTCCCCTTCCTGCAGGGTGATGCTTGCCTCCTCTTCCTCGCTGTTGAGCTTCCTCCCCTGCCAGGCAGATGTCCATTATAATGAGATGTAAAAAGAAAAAAAAAAGCAGGGGATGGGGATAATAAAGGCAGAGGAGTGTAGTGTTACAGCTTGATTTGACAGGACCTCCTGCTGTTGCAGCTGCCAGTGCCAGCCATGGAATAGATTAATCTGTATTCCAACACGCCGAGCTGAAGTCAAGATCGATCTAATTAGGGTGTTTTAAACACTGCTTGCATGCTGAAGTCTCTGTGCCTGTCTGGAGAGAGAAAGGCTCCCAAGAGCTTGAGGTGATGCTGGGCCAAGCAGGACCCTGGTGCTGCTGCAGGAAGCACATGGAATATGACCTCCTAGAGCCAGGGATGGTGCCCTGCAGGATTGGGATCGTGGGGAGTGGCAGGGCTTGCAAGCGAGCCAGCCATGGGGCAGCAGCAGTGCTGCTGGCTGGTGAGAGAGAAGCCTCCCATCTTCCCACATCCGTAAATTTGGGGGATTTTTGGGATGTTTGCATGAAAAAAGTTGTTCTTGATGCATAGTAGCTGCTGGTACCTGTTATTTCTGTGGAGGCACCTTTGTGGTGCTTCAGCAGAGCTTGATTTGGTGTTTGCTTCTCAAAGGAATCATGTTTAGTCATTCCTTGAAATAGAGCCTCTGCAGCCTCTGCCTCTGGCCTTGTCTGTGCCCTCCCTGGAAGTGATGCCTTTTGTGCAGGGGATGTGGACTTTGGCTGAGTGTTACACTCCTATGGAGAAGCTCCCAGAATATTCTCTAGCAGGGAGGCTGCCTGTGGCTTCACCCTGGGGCAATGCACAGCTCATGGCCTCTGTCTGCACTGAGATCAAAGCCAGGCAGCTGCAGGTTCTGTGTTCTGGGGACTCAAAACAGCATCAGCTACTCACCATTTCCCAAAGGAGATCCAACCCTGAGTAAATATTGTGATTACAGCTTTTAAAACGTTGCCCATATGAGATAGAGGTTGGGTCAGTCCATGGTAAAATGGTGCGACCCCATCTGTGGGAGCCTGCACCCCAAGGTTCGTGTTTCTCCCTCCCATGGCTGTGCAAACACTTTAATCCACTGAATCACGGACTCAGCCTCTCATTCCATCAAGCTTTGCCCTCATTTTGGCCAGTGTCCTTGCCTGTGGATGTTGGTATTTATTGGGCCAGGGTTTGTGTTATCAGGCATAACCTTGATTTTGGGGTGTGACATAAAACACACTAGTGTGTTATTTTTCAGGAAGCTGATAAAAAACCAGTTTAGATAGTTCAGAAATATTTCTGTAAAATATTTCTTTGAACATTTTGACTAGGCAACTGAGTATTTCCTGGATTTTGTGCAGTGATATGTTGAAAGAATAACCTTGTTCTCAAAACCTCTGTGTCAGCTCCTTTAGACTTGTCAGTAGTTTTAAAGATTTTATTGATAAAATGGATAAATATCTGCATACAACCACCAAAGCAAAAATGATAGCTAAAATACATTTCCTAGTAAAGGAATATTGGAAAAAAGCAATGAAGATAGATCATTGGTGAGAATACTGCTACTAAAATGCTGCATCAACACTTCCAAAAAAAGAAGGTTGGGGGAAAAAATAGTGTGACATACAGAATGCTGACTTCTTCCTAAACCAGCAGAGCATATGTTGGCATATATGGGGAAAAAATTCCTTCATTTTGTTGAATTTCTTTCTCCTTAAGAAAATGAAAACTTGCCAGAACTTGAAGGTTTTTACAGTGCTTTTAATGTCAACAGTTAATTTGGTGTAGCTTTTAGTGGAGTAGCAGTTTGTGTGCAGTGGGAGCGTGCTCTGCCACCCCGGAGCCATCGTTCAGCCCCGTGGGGCTGTCGGAATGACGGAGCAGCCACACGGTGCGGCCACCCGATAAACCTGTTATCTGCCTGCTCCTCCTGCCAGCCACGCTCCCAATCTCCTTGGAACATGAAAAATTGACACCACCTCAGGCAGAAATCTGTTTCGAAAAGGAAGCTCCATTTATAAGCAGCTAATGAAAAGGGGGGGTGTTCGTGTGCCTGTGCAGCCTCTCCTGGTGCTGCCCTTGTGCGGGATGCAGATAATCCATGCAGCAGGGAGCATGGGCACCCTGGCCAGGCAGCCTGCGTGCCTTCACCTTCCAGAGCCCAGGTATTTGAGAGCAGGAGCTCCCAGCAAACATGGTTGTGTCACTGGTTCTTTGTGCTGGACTGATCGATCAGGGCTGCTCGTGGCTCTGGGCTGGGCAGTGCTGAGGAAATGCATGGTGTGACAGCAATGAGATGGTGATCCCTCTCCTCTGCATGCTGTGTTTCCCCCTCTGAAAATATCAAATCTTGAGGCCTCATTGCTTCCTACCACCATGGCTAAGGAGCTGTTTATGGCCATTAATTTTCATCAGTCTTAATCAGCAAGATTACAGTGAGCACATCTTGGAAAAGCTAGGGTGGCTAAACCAGCAGGTCTGTGCTTAATGCAGTCATGCAGGTGGGAAGTTGTACTGACTGGTTTGGAAAGGGAAGGAGATTCAAGCCCTTCTCCTTTGCTTTGCACTGCTGTGCTTGGGCTTGGGGAGAGTGGCTCAGTCACCTCTCAGAGTGGTGAGACATTGACGCAGGTGTCTCCTGTGGGCTTGCAGCCTTGAATTTTATTTGTCTCCTTGGTTTGTGCTGAAAAATATGACCCCCAAGTGCAATTGAGAAGACTGTAAACATGTTTATTTGGTCGCTTCTGGTTTGTTGTAGACCATTTATATTCATTGATGGGACTTTCTTTAAATGAAAGTGGTTGGTTTGAGAATTTTTCCACTAGCTCATACCTCTTCAGTCTCTGCAGGAGTGCACTTATTCCCTTTCTCCAGCTCTCTTGTTTCAGTAGCTGTCCCTGCTTTGGTGACTTGAGGGTCATTTGGATGCTGGTTTTGGCCAGGGCTCCTTTAGGCACAAAAGAGGAGAAAACCAGAGTGAAACTTGTGCTCTATGTAAGGTGCTTTAGGTCCCTGAGGCAGAGGAGGAGGAGACCTCACTGGAGGGGCTGGAATGAGGAGCTGTCTCTGCTCCCTGCAAGGAGCTACTCTGTCTCCTCTCACTGTGATGGGAAGGAACCAAGGTTCTGCTTATCAACAGCTACATGCTGGAGTGTTAATAGTGAATTTAATGGCTTGTTACAGAGGGAAATAAGCTCCTCTTCCTGATCTCAGCCTGCAATTTTCATTTTGTATTTCTAGAACATGTCTGTTCCATCCTGGCTTCCCTTCTGCGAAACCTGAGAGGGCAGCAGAGGACACGGTTACTGAATAAATTCACAGAGAATGACAGTGAGAAGGTGAGTGCTGAAAGTGTCTCAGTCTCTGGGCTGCCAGGTTGGGAGGGTTCTTGCCCAGGGTGCCTGGTGAGCTCGCTGAGTTACCATCCTTGTACCTGCCTGCAGAGACTTCTGCTGTCACAGACCTTTGTTCTCTCATTCACATTGTATCTACAAACTGAAAAACTGGACATTCAGTGCATGGCCTCCACATCCATCCCCTGGGCTCTTGTTTTCTGGTGCCCTTACATATGGGGGTGACAATTCTCTCCTGGGTTGTGTCTCTGCTGAAACCTGGCCCTAGAAGACAATCTGCAGTTTTACATCGTGCTGGCTCTGAGATCAGGACAGTGTGGAAAGGTGCCAGTGTGTCTGGTGAAGCTCTTTTGCAGAGAGTTTAGCAGTTTCTATGGTACGCATTTAATGTTCTCCACTCTTCTCCTAGAATGTTTCATTTTAGTGGTGTTTGCTCTGGGAAATTCTTCCCAAAATATTTATATGGTGGTGGATAGATCAAAGCTTTGCAGAAAAGAAATAGCTTTTGCAAACAAGGGATCCCAAGGGAATTGTAAATTCTGCCACTGGGAAAATACTGGTTCCTTAGTATTCCTCATTAGTGTGTTTTAAAGGTGTTTTTCATAACCTGTTCTACCAATTGTAGATAATTACTAGACAGGATTTCAGCTGCCCTAACACAATTCAGAGGAGAGTGGGAGAACTGGAACATCCAGCACAGATAGACAAGTCTACTGGGGAAACCAGGAGCCTGGAGGATCACAGCACAGAGAGTGAGCTGGGGACACGTGTCTGTTTGCTGCCATTTATCTGGCACTGATGGGGCCGTGTTCCCATATAGGATGACATCCAAAGCCTGCAGCCCCAGCGTGCTCATCCAACCAGCACTTGTACCCTCCTTCTGTAACATGTTCCTTCCCAGGAGGGACAGAGCTGCCTGTTGCTTTGTGAAGGCTGAAGCTGAGAGGAAAACAAAATTACAGGAAGGATTAAAGATGATTGCGTTGCTCTTTTTTCTTGCTTATGTCTCTCTCTTCTGCCATTGCAGGTTGATAGGCTGATGGAACTGTATTTTAAGTACCTGGATGCAATGCAGGCAGCTGATAAGAAGATTGATGGGGAGAAACACGTATGTATTGCTTAAGTTTTACCAGGTCATGTCTGTAACACCTCTGCACGGCCATGTCATCTGTACAGGACTTCTGGCTCAGCCAGTCACTGTTCTCATACCTGTGCTGTTCCTCTTAATTCCTGTTGCCTCACCTTCCAAGTTCCAGGTAACCTCAGATAAAGTGGGCCAAGAATTTCTCTACAAGTGCTTCTGGCTGTCTCTTAGAGTGAATTTTACTAGAAGTACCTAAGTCTGTCTGTGCTTCAATTTGCCTTCACTTTTGCCTGGCTGCAGTCCTGCTTGGTTTGGCAGATGGAGAGCAGGTGAAATGCAGAGAGACAATTACATGATAATGTGTGAGGCCTCCTACCCTGGTCTGCAGAGTTGTGATCAGCAATGAGGAAGTGTCTGTGTTGATGAGTTGGCTGAGGAGCAGCCAAAGGGCTGTGTGCTCTCTGCACACCAGCAGTGAACGTTTGAGTGACACGAGCCTTGGTACCGCACAGCACTTTCTTGGAACTGAGGCTGGAACAGACCTTTTGAAAGGGAACGAGCAGCTGGAGTCAGGAAGCAGCTTGCAGAGCTGTTAGCCAGCTTGGCTAGCTTCCCACAAGATTATCTGTATCAGTGCTGGGGAGGGTGTGAGATTGAGTAGCACTGATGGAGAGCAATGGCTGCAGCTGCCGTCGCGCGCGCCGCGCTCTGCGTGCCACGGGCAGCAGCCCCCCGCCAGGCCCCGACAAACAGCTGCCTGCCCGCTGCCTAGGCTGCTTCTCCGGGCACTGCCAAACATTCCGAGGGCATCAGGGCACCGCTGCTGCTCAAAGAGGCACGGGAGTGAGTGATGAATGGAGCTGCTTTTGCTGCTGGCACTCAGGCTCCATATGGGCAGTGGCAGCGGCACCACTGAGCGGTGGCCTGGAGGAAAACAGCATTTAGTCTTTCCTGCTTTCCTTCTGTTCTCTGTCCTTCCTCCTCAGGACAGGGCGAGAAATTATTTATTCTTTACATTTTGGTGTTGGTGTGGGGGCTTTAGAACTCAAAAACCAGATTGGATTTTTTCAGTTGAAGCTTTGTAGTGTGTCAGAGCTGCTTGTACAGAGCCCTAAAATACCACATGCAGAGCAAGGGTATGTGCCCTTTATCCAGGAACACCCTGGAGCAGCCTGCAAACGTTAACATCTGTAGCAAACAGCCAGCACAAAGCAAGAGTGGAGGGAATTTGAGTGTGAAGATCCTTTTGTGGAAGCTTTTCAATTAATAATAATAACCCATTTGTGTCTACTAAATGCATAAGAGAAGTAGAACTAAGGAATGTCACATTCTCCTCCTGTATCCAAAATAAATGGACCTCAATTCTTTACCTTCTATTAGAACTAATAATAGGATTTAGCAGAAGGATCTCATGGGTGCAACGTATTGATCACAACAGATATATAAAATATGATATTCAAGTTCATTCCTAGCTTGGAACACTTTTGGAGAATTATGGTTTGCTTTATTTTGTGCATCATCAGATGGTCAGTGGGACATGGTCTCCTGAGATCTGAAGTGGCTCAAGTGTTTTCCCCTCACATAAATAGGCAAAAGCCATCATTCTGTCTGCCACATCATGGCACTGTCTGGCTGTGACAGGATTTATGGGACACTTTAGTGTTCCTTGTTGTGGCACATGAATCACTGAGGTGGATTGTATGAACACTTTAGAAATGGTGTTCTATCGCTGGGGGGCTTTTGACCTTTCCCTTGCAGTAGAGGACATGGTACCCCAAAACTCTGGTATACAGATCCTCACCTTTCTCCCTGCCCCGTGGAAAAATGAAACTTGGTGAGATTTTACAGGTTCAGCCTACACTGACAAGAGTGAGATCTGAGTCTGATGGACAGAGTATCCTGGTATAAGTCTTGCATTACAAGGAGTGAAAAGCTGCTTACACAAGGAATGACTGAGTGCTTTATCTTTAGTAGTGCAGCTGGCATAAGAAGTTTCTGCTCTTGTAGTTCTCCTTTTTATTTCTTTTAGCTTGGCTTATTTTAGTGATTTGGTTTATAGCCCTGCTTTTCAGCCCATAGCAGTGATGGTAGGGGAATAGTTGAGGGTGGGAGGGGGGGGAGGAGTTTCTGAAGCCAGCTGTTTTGAGGAGGAACAGTTGTAATAATCTGCACCCTGCTTTGGACTGTGAAACAGAATGAGGTCATTGAGCCCCTTCTTAGTGTTACCCCCTTGTTTGCTTCAGTGGAATCTGTTCAGAAAGGTTCAGAGGTGATAACTTGGTGATTATCCTGATTGCCATGGGAAACCCAGGAGCAAAGTCCATGAGAGCATTGTCTCCAACACCTGATGCCTATCTTAGCACTTTTCTCAGAGTTTTTAGTTAATGAAAATATCTTGTTCTCCTCTCAATTTCTTTAATTATTTCTGTAGGAAATGGTGCAACATCCTGTGGCCTTTACCTCTCTCTAAAATGAGGCATAATTATGGGTGGCAGCAATAGCCTTGATGATCTCTAAAGATGGTAGGAAATGACAAGAGATAGTTTAATATTTTTATAGTTCCGCGGAAAATTATGCTCATCAGGTTTATTCAATAGAATATTCTCATCAGACACTTTGTGCTATAATGACTTACAAATTACATGCTAATTGTGGTACAGCTCAGCCACTCCATCCTTGAAGAGGTGGAACTCCTAGGATGACTGTGGTATCCACAGGTGGGGATAACAGGTGGGGATTTGTTTCAGCCCATCCTTTCAGTTTGGTGTGGAAAGACCAAATTGCTTGGAGCTGTGCTGAGGGCAGGACATGATGGCTCTAAGTGTGGCTCTTAGCCTGTGGTCTGAAGGCCCTTCCTGAGCATGTCTTGCATCCCTCAGCTCTCCCCAGTAATACCGACAGAAAGTACTAGGAGGAGAGACTCCATCCTTAGAGCAAGAGACATGTTGTGGTGGTTGTTCTGGTGCACTCCTATTTGGAGCATGTTCATTTCTGTCCACCTGGATTGGCCTTGCTGTTCCACGTGGTGAGGGTGTAAAACCAGGATCCTGGAGTTGTTCTTTGTTCTTGGTCAGTATCCTTTTGCTCTGCCCAGCCGTGCAGTGTGTGCTGGAAGGTGAGTGATAGATGAGGAGGGAGGAGGATGCAGAAATCTCCTCCTGTGCCTGTGTGGAGCAATGTGATTTTTGGTACAGCACTGGCACATCCATCGCATCTTAAGGCTTGGAGTCTCTACCTGACACCTCGAGGCCTGTCAGTCCTGCCTCATTAGTGTGAGAGAAGCTCATTTTAGCTTCATAGAAGCCCATCTTATTGCTGTCTTCTCCCATCAGCAAGGGGCATCTCAGCACATATTGCTGGCAGATTAGAAATGGCACCTGAGCGCTCATTTGGAGGTTAGCGACTGACAGCTTTGAAAGAGAGTCCAAGGGGGAAAGAGGCTGCTTGGTACTGTACTGGAGGCAGACCAGCACTGAAAGGGGGGCTGTGTTTTTTTTTTTTTTTAATAAAAAAAGGACTGTGAAAAGGCACCTAAAAACTGTACTTGTCTTCTAATTCATATCTGCTTAATTTACTGGCACAAAATAATCTTCTCTGCTGAGAGGGTCTGTTGGAGCCACCACCGCTGTGTAATCAAGACTGCGGCTGCCTGGATCCAGCTCCTGTGATCACTGTGCTCGGATCAGAATACAGAGCAGACCTGGCTTTTGTTTCTTGCTCTGGAGATTCAGAGTCCTGGCCTGTGGATGTTTTTCTGCTCAGGAATTTAGCACTGTTGAGAAGAGCAGCCAATGAGCCTGTGTGGAGTGTGAGCAGTAGTACAGGAGTGAGCGTGTTGTCTTTCTTGAGTGTTTTTTTAGATAATTCAGTAAGTGTTCAGCTTGCTCACTAGCCAGACTCATCATTCTTCAGCTTTAGAGACCAGATTTGAGCCATTTGGCATGGATTTAGGGTGAGGGAACTCACTCTCTGCACAGAATTAGATTTTTCTACTTACTGGCAAGAGCTCACATGCAGGCTTTGCCCAGTCATGCCTGTGCCTATGATTTTGAGAACCTGGAGTAAATGACAGCCATGCATGTGTTGGAGTCTTCAGGATCTGAAGCTAAAGTGTCACATCTGAGTGTAGCCGAAGCAGTTGATGTCACAACACGATTAAGAAGGCACTGCCTTCTAAACTTGTTCTTTTACTGGCAGACTGGATTTCTAGGAGGAAAGGAGAAGTATTTCACTACCTAAGCTTTCCTCTTCCTTTCAAGAAGAAGTGAGAATCAGCTGTCTAAGTCACTCCATCATATTTCTATCTGGGGAGCATCCATTGCCCCCCTCCGGGGACAGTTGCACAGGGCTCATTTTCCTTCTTACGCCTAAACCCCTCAACTCACCGCTAGGTGCGAGGGCTTGGCTTGACAGAACAGCAAAATTTGACATCCTCAGTCATCTTTGGTGCTGGTGACTGGGTTCCTGGAGCACATGCACCTGAGGAGGCGCGTCCTGCAGAGCGTTGCAGGTGCGCAGCACTCGCAGGTGATGGCTCTAATGAGGAAATATTGCTCCAGTGGTGTGTGCCTGCCTGCCAACTGCTGCAGAATAAATCACAGAGCTGCTTCCTTTGTTTAAGAATGAATCCTGAAGACAAACCCTAAAATGCAGAAGGTGACATGTGACACAGTTGTTTGGGCCTGTCAGTCCCCATGAGGATGGAGCACAGGCACGTCCTGGGGCCAGCTCAGAGGAGGCTGCTCTGAGCTCACTGCTGGGTGGCTCTTGGCAGTGTTTTAAAGAAGATGAGCTCTCTGGGCATGAGGGATGGAATGGAATGGAGGGATGGAATGGCCTCTTTCATTCTCCCTCTGGGCAGGTCTCTCTGGTGAAACTCATGTATACAGAAGAAGGATGGATGATGGGTCATCATTCCCATGGGAGTCTTTGGCTAAAAAACCCTGTCCTGGGTCTACCCTGGCAGCACCCCTTAGAAACAGCTGGAAGAGCCTGGCTGGGCATGGAAAAGCTGTCCTTGTGCAGGATTTTCAGATGAGGCTTCTCATGTATCAGTCAATCATGAAGCTAGAAGCCTGATAGCTCTTAGAGTGTGCTGGAGTCATGTTCTGCACTGCTGAACAGCACCCTCAGATGGCCAGTAAAAGAGCAGGTTTTGTTCCATTCTGACAAAGAACTTGTAAATCACGGATACATGGGTCTGTTCCATAGTCACACACTCTCACCCCTCAATGTAGAAATGTGATTTGTATGTTTAAATTAAAATTTTGACTTGCAGATCGACACACTTCATGACCAGCAAAGGCAAAACTTTTTGAAAATGGAATGAAATGTTTTGTGAATATAAATGAATTATTAAAAATACTTCGGTGAGAAATATATGTCTGATAATGTTTGGGGGAACAAAGCAATTCTTAAGAAACCACAAATTCCACCAACATTTTGCCACTCCTGATGGGAAGTGCTGTGAGAGAATCCTCTCACCTTTCCTTTGCGTGGCTTTACAGGACATGGTGCGTCGAGGAGAGATCATAGACGATGACATGGAAGATGAATTCTATCTCCGTCGTCTGGATGCCGGGCTCTTTGTGCTGCAGCTCATCTGTTACATCATGGCAGAGATCTGTAATGCCAACGTTCCCCAGGTAAAGCTGCATACAAGGTTGGCAGATCATCTGTGTTTTCATTCATGATGCAGACAAGGCTCTAAATCTTTGCAAATGCTGCATTGAGTAATTGTTTCTCTAATTCCCTTTTTGGGAGGAAACCTCCTTTTTATTGCACTTGTGTCCATACAGCTCCATCAAGTTGCAGCAGATAGGGCATTAGTGGGGACAGAAGTTGATTGCTGTCACTAAATTCATATAATCAGTGTGAGTGAGGTCAGGGTTTGAAATGGAAAGGCCATGTTGATGCCATTGCTGAGGGAGCAGGGGGAAGGGACTTGCTCTCAGGAGGTCTCATAAAAGCACAGCTACAGCTTTTCTTGATGTGTGCAAAATGCTGCATCTCTGCTTCCTCTGTGAATACATTGGGGTTTGTGAATGCATTCTGTGGCTTGTTATTTCTGTGCCATGTGCCTTCCTAGGTGTTCCTGAGCATATGCTGAGGGCTGCCAAGACTGAGTTGGTTTTTGTGGTGTTCAGGTCTCGGCTTATCCCTCAAAGTGGGAAAAAGTGGGGCTGTGTATGGACTTGTGTTGAAGATCTCTTTCTTCTCTGTCCTACTCCCCATCAGATTCGTCAGAGAGTCCACCAGATCCTGAACATGAGAGGCAGCTCCATTAAAATTGTTCGACACATCCTGAAGGGTGAGTAGAGATATTTTTGTGCAAGTGTCTCATTGCTACCAGGGACAGCTTGGTCATGGCTTTGCAGGCTGAGCCTTCACATGTAATTCTCCCTGGCTTCCTGAGCATCTCCAGGCAGCAGCTGAGCAGTGTTCTGAGATCCTGGCAGGGCTGGAATCACCCTGATTAGTGGCGTGCTTTGCTTTGCGTCCGAGTTAGGACACTTGCTGTAGCTGCTGTCAGAGAGCAGCACATCACTGCACGCTTCCATCAGCTCCAGCCTGGCTGGAATTCACTGCTGACATTAACGTGAGAGTAAATATTTAAGGGAAGTGTACATGCCTGCTAGAGGGAAGAATAGTGGAGTCTCATCTTTCATTAACATGGCCTTGCACTTTACCATCTGCACCATATTAGTACCCATGGTGTATTTGTCTTGTTCTTAGTGTCAAATTAATAGGGATTATAGCATTAAAGTATCCTCCATAGCTTTAAAATGTAGCTGTTGTGATTTGCAATCCCAGTTTTAAAGTACTGCTTGTTATTTTTAATGCTCATGGTGAATTAGGGCAATGCCTATTTGAGCTGTAGCCCTCCTCTGCAGCCTGCTGTCCTTCAGCAGCAGCAGCCAGTGGAACTGGAGGAGAGAAGGGCAGGACTCAGCCTCTTCCCATGGCCCCTTGGAGCTGAGAGGCTTAGTGGGAGCAGGAGGGAACCAGAGCTGCCTGGAGAAGATGCTTCCTCATGGAATATATCTGCTCCAAAGGGGCTGTGTTGTTTTCAGTGTGAGGAGAGGAGTCTATTTTTCTTCTGGAGGGAAGGGAAGCTTGACAGCATTTCTGGCATAGTGGGCTGTATTTCAGTGTTTCTGCTTTCTTGGGGAGCAACAATGTTCTCCTGGGCTTTTCTTGCCCCCACTTCAACAATGGCAGGTACACACAGCTTATTTCCTGCAAAACCTGTCGGTTTTCTCCCTTCTCATATGCAGGAAAAAAGGAATCAGAGGACTGGCTGGTATGACAAAATCAAGAGTGATTTTCTGACAGTGTGAAATTACCTGCAGCTATAGGCAATCTCTTTGGCCCTTGTCTTTAGCAATGAGCTGCAAGTTAATGCCTGCTGGTGAGCAGGGGGGCTGCATACGATTTTCTGATTTTAATTCTGATACTTGAAAATTCCTGCCTCTAAACTGCCCCTTTCCAATGTGGACTATGGCCACATCCCTGTTCAGATTCCCACACTTGCCCTGGGCTGTGTGTCCCTGGGGGAGTTGTCTGCACACCTTGCTGGATTTGCACATCTCACGGTCACGGCTCTGGGGTGTTGACTTACATACCAAACTGAATTGGAGGGCAGCTGCATTAAAATTTCATCTGATTCTTTCTTTCCCAGACAGTGACTTGCATTGTGAAAGTTTCTCCGTGGTTGTGTCGGGTGTTGCAAGCTCAGGGTTGCGCTGGGTTGGAGCTCTCAGCAGCAGCACATTCCCTGCCTGAAGGGGCACACTGACTTGTTAATAATGCAGGGATGGGCACAGAGTTTAGGCTCTGACTGCAGCTCTCCCCAACTCTTAAACTTGCCAGTTTTAGAGACTTCTAGAGACAATAATCAAAACCTCAGTGATAAATTTCTTAGTGGATGCTTGTGAAGTCCTGCAGTGGCACCTGGGAGGCAGCACTGGGCTCAGCTGCAGTCTGGGCTCTGAAATTTGAGCATTTCAGTAGTTACACACCTGTGTCCACATGTGCAGTCAGCACAGATTCACCAGCCTGTAACAGCAGCAGCACCAGGGACATGCACCTGCTTTTCTGAAGGAGTCCCTTCCCTGGACACAGCTTGTCAGGGAAGCCAAGGGGCTGGAGCAGGGATTTGGGTGTGAACCCTGCAGTGTGCTGCTGTGATGCAGGGGCAGCAAGGGACTTCCAAAACTTCACTGGAGTCAACTGCACAAGACTCTATTGCAAGTGACTGAGAGATCAGGAGCTTGAGCCTTGGCTGGAATGTTTCCAGGCTACTTCCCAACTTGCTCTCAGGACAGATGAGGACTGGTTTATTTTTACTTTTCGTTCAGTGTTTTGCTCTTGTTCAGTTTTTATTTTCTATTTTTGCATACTAATTAGGTGCTCAGTTTTTAGTTTGATTTTTATGGCCTACATATTCTCCATGTTTCTCTGGCAACCTGACAGCTGATGGATCCCTTGGGGTGGCTCAGAATTACTTACGATGCAAGCAAGGAAGCGAGGCTGTTTTCTTATGGTAGAGCTTTCAAGGGGGAGGAGTGGGCAGGGAATAACGGGAGGCTCATTAATGCATTTCTGCAGGCTGACCAGTCCTCCCACACTTCCTTTTTCAGAGATCAAGCATTTCTTCCAACAGGACAGTTAGTTTATGCTTTGGAAGGAAACAACTGAGTGGTGTGTACCTTGGCTAGGGAGATGTTTTGGGGATGGAGGCTGGACTGGGGATGGCAGCAGTGTCTGTATCTTGGGGAGGTGCCTGATCTCCATCTGTCATTGGGAATGGAGTGAGGCACAGGCTTCTCTGAAGTGATACTTGGCTCTGGAATGGCAAATCTCCCTGTTCTTCACTGATCCAGAGGGACTAGCCATTGATCCTGGCTACCTCAGGAGCTCTGTCAGAGCTGCTCCTGCTGAGGCCCCCCCTCACACCTGGTGTCAGATGAGCAGGCACACTGGGAGCTGGGCATGTGGAATGCCTGCTGCACATTCCAGCCCAAAACCTGTTAGCACAGGTAAACACAAAGGAAGGGTCAGTGTGCTCTGAGGATGGAGCTTGGTCTGGCTCATGGTGCCTCCATCTGTGCAGGCTCCAGAGCTTCCAATATCTATTACAAGCCTCAGTATTTCCCAATTGATTTTTACTGTTCTGTAACCATTGTATTTTGTCTAATGAAGCAGAAACCAATCTTGGGCCCTTTCCCTTTGTGTAGCTACAGCAGTGTGTAAGCTCTGGTTAACTGTTGGCAGGAGCAGCTTACATTTGATTTTTTTTAGCAGTCTCAGTGAAGTGGTGGAATTTTAAATAAAAAAGTAAATACATAAAATCTCAGTTGGAGATTTACTTTTTTAAGCCTGGTTCTGGGGGTTTTATCTGGTGTCTTCAAGCTGCTAATGCTTCAAATGAACATTAGCAGCTGTCATAACCCAGTAAACATTCTGCCTTAGATTAACAGGGGTTTTAGTCTTACAAAGACTAGATATTTAGAAGGAGGAATGCTAAGCTTTTAGACAAGATAAGAAGAATTTGTGTCTTGTTTTTGTTTGGGTGATCTCCTGGTACAAAGAAGAGCAGTGTCATTAGTGGCACTCAGTGGCTCCCTGCTCCAGCCCTAGTCCAAGCAGTCTGGCTATCCTACAGCTGGGGGCAGAGCTGCCGGCTGTGCCAGGCTTGGAGACTATGGCTGTCCCTCACCTGGGCTTGGAGAGGCCACTGCAGGTGGGAAGTGTTGCCCTTGGGCTGCAATAAACTCCAGCACTCACATCCACTGTCATGTTCCAGAGGCACTTACCCTGGTGGAGCATGGAAGGGCTGCTGGGGACAGAGCTGGCTCCTCCACCAGCCCCACTACTCAGGCTCTGGTACTGCCTGAGGGGACAGGGGAGCCTGAGCTAAGAAGGGGACCCCATCCCTGTGCACTGGGATCATCTCGTGCCTGAGGTTTGGATCCCCAGCCCAGCCCAGAGCCCACACAGCATGGCAGGGCCGAGCTGCCTCACAGCAGTCAGTCCATACACAGGGACCTACAAGGAATCCCTCCTTGCAGGAGCTTTCTGCTGCTTTTAAGAGCTGTGGAGAGCAGCTCATACACTGAGAGAAGGTGCCCTGATCTGGTCCCTTTGCTAGAACAGTGGGCAGCTCAGGTTCACCTGCAGCAAACCTCAGCGTTGCCACCTGCTCACGTTACAGGTACCAGAGCGGTTTATAAATATTAAAAATATTTTTCCCAGAGGCTTGGTAAAGAACTCTACTGCTTTTACATGGAGAGAGAGAGTGTGTACACACAGGAGGGAAGACTCCCACATCAGCTAACTTCTGCCTGTCCTCACTGCTTTCAGTGCTCCTGTAACAAAGGCTTTGATGGAGCTCAGAGCGTGTAGCTGTGCTAAATGTATAAATATTAAAGCAAACTTTCTGCAGCAACTTACCATTCAGTGCTGAATACAAGCTGTTCTGTTTGTTTGGAAGAAGGAAAAGAATGCAAGCAGGCGGAGGCAGGGAAGTGCTGTCTTAACCATCAGCCTGCTCCTGATTCCTCAGATTTGTTCAGCTCCTTGCTTCTGCAGCTCAGAACCTGCTTTTCATATTTGCTTTTTAAACCGTCTCTGAAAATGCAGGTTGTGGTTGCAGGAAGGAGGGAGCTGGTAGGGGATGAGAGCTGACAGCTCCAAATGAATATCAGGAAGGAGAGCTACAGAGGGAATGTTTAGTTCTGTGGTGTTTGGCCATGTGCATGGATGGGCAAGTCTGTGGTCAGGTCTGGTGTCCTCTGCCTGATGACAAGTAGTTTGGTTTGTGGTTAAATCTGAACTGGTGGCTTTTCTTCTGTGTGGTTAAAAGCACTGGGTGGATGGAGGAATTGGTGTCTCCTGGGCAAAACTCCTTGTTCAGGATGCTTGGACAGCAGGCAGGTTAAACCCAGGGCTGGGAATGATTGACAGTTGTCACAGACCCTGCCTGACCTTTCCTGGTGACACTCAGTGTCCAAAGGGACCTGGGAAGCCAGTGATTTATGGTACTGTTGGCATTTCTTGGGCATAATGCCATGACTCCCATGCCAGGGAATGGGTGCTCCTGGGTGCTGCTGTGTGCTTGGGCCAGAGCAGGGAGTTCTCTGTGTCTGTCTGCCTCAAAAGCTTTAATGAGTGTAGCAGGTGTTTGTTATGCAAAGCTTTAACCCTGGGGATGGGCAGGAAAACCATCAATGCTCCTTGCATTAATTCCCATGTGGCTGTTTGCAGTAGTGTGGGTGTAGATTCCTCTGTGGTGTCTGCAGGAGTTGTGGCCCTTTGTTGCTGTGGCACTCAAAGCCTGTGTCCCTGTGCTCTCTCTCTCCCTGCAGAGTACGCAGAGAACATCGGGGACGGGAAGAACCAGGAGTTCCGGGAGAGCGAGCA
The DNA here is from genome assembly GCF_000277835.1 of Geospiza fortis. Taxonomy (NCBI): domain Eukaryota; kingdom Metazoa; phylum Chordata; class Aves; order Passeriformes; family Thraupidae; genus Geospiza; species Geospiza fortis. The sequence goes on along the minus strand of NW_005054337.1, from coordinate 3,015,615 downwards.
GAAACGGATCCTGGATCTGCTGGAGAATTTCTGAGGCCCTGGGAGACACCTCTGTGTCTGCCCACAAGGACCTGGCGCCAGTCCTCCCTCCTCCTGCCCCTCCTCCAGCCTCTATTGCACGATCAAAGTGATGTTTCTGTGAAACTGCTTCTAAATGGGATTTGGGAGATATTAAAGATAGTTTGCTTTTTTTTTTTAGTTGCTGGTTTGTTATTTGAGCAGTGTTCTGTGAGTGGGGCTGCAGCTGCATACCCAGCACAAAGCCAGCATGAGGTTCTCATCTTTTTTATCTTTTTCCCCCTAAATCAAGCTGCCAAGGATCAGTGTGAAACAATACAAACGTGTGTGTGGCAGGGAGGGCAGAGAGGAAGCCTGCCTGGCTCGAGAGACTGTTGGCAGGTTATTCCAGCCTGATCCATTAATGAAAATGTACAACCCTTGCTCTGATGGGAACCAGGGAGGCTGAGGTGGTGGTGTGTGTCCAGTTCACCCCTGCAGTGGCAGAAGAGATCCAGGAATTAGCCACATCATCTATTCCTGTTACATCTTCCCAAAGGTGAGTGGGAATTGAAAGTAGGTTCTGGCACAGGCTGGTCGCTGTTCCCTCCTGCAGAGGGAAAAGAGGGAATGAGTCCATTGGGGTTTTACCCAGAACTAAGAGTGAGGGGAGGTAAGCAGTGATATGCCCAAATTCCATTGCCTTGCTTTCACAGTCAGTTTTTGGTCTTGGCTGTGCTTGTTCAGTAGAAAACCAATGTTGTGGCTCCTGGACAGGGAGCTTGGCTCTTGGAGCAGCAGCAAGTCCCTGAGAGCAGAGGGATGGCCCTGCGTGCCCCAGGGGAAGGGGCCACAGCTCATTCTCATCAGCCACAGTGTGGATTTGGGTGTCGTTGTGCCAGACTCCAGTGCTTCCCTGAGCCGGGACTCCCAGCTGGGATGGGAAGTAGCAGAGGATATTTTCCTGCATCCTCTTTTCTGCCACTGAAGTTAATGACTGTCATCACAAGCCATCGTGGCTCCCGCAAGCTGGGCCGTGCCTAATTTAGAGAGATTTGCATGCTGGCAGCATTCATTTTTTATCTCCAAGAAAAATGCATTGTCAGGCAAGCTTAAAGGCTTCCTTCAATCCTGACTGCTCCGGCACTGCTGGCCTGGTGCTATTGAACACTGGTGTTCAGGGCATCAGCATGGAAGTCGTGGCTTTCCTCCCCCAGCCACAAAAAGCTGCAAAAATACATTTTTTTTTTGTGCAGAACTTGTCAAATTCCTCATTTCTTCCTTCTGTTTTCAATCTGCTTCCTTAGAGGTATTTTTTCCTTTAGCTTTCAAGTGTGTTTAGGTTTTTACTTGATTCTGGGAATTATTCCCTTTCCACACCAGTGGAGTTGTGGTCAGAGCTGGTCTCTGGTTTCCCCTGGAAGATAACTGGCTGTCCCCTCACCCTGTGCTTGTGTTGGAGGAGCTGAGGAGAAAGGGAGGGATCACAGACAGAGAGTTTGAGGCAGGGCAGAAAGGGGACTTAGTGAATGTGGAACAGCTTCAGGTGAGAAGTGGAGCCATGTATCTGGGGGAGAAAAGAGCAGGGAAGGTCTTGAGAAAACTTCAGTGAACTGCCTAAGGGCAAGGCAAGTTTATAAGTCTGAGTGCCCATTTTAAACCTGATTTTGCTGTTTGCTGCATGTGTGTGTATACATGTGGTCATTTCCATGCACAGCTGGTGAGCTGCTGTGGGTGTGCAGTGCATGATCCCTGCTCTGAGTTGGCTCCTCTCAGATGGGGAAAACCTCCTGCAGCATCTGCTGGGAGTGAAATGTCAGTCACTGCCACGGGGGGTTGTGCCAGTGAACTCACATTGGAAGCTCTTGCAGCAAGGAACAGGGGCTGGAGGAACGAAAAGCCTGGTGGTGTGGTGTGTGGTCTCCCTGGGGAGCAGGAAAGGGTCTTGGCACTGCTCCAGCTGCCAGCAGTCAGTGCTGCCCTGGATCAAGAGAGGGAACAGGCACAGCCTGTGGTGGGGCCTGGGCTCAGCAGCATCCTGTGAGGTGAGGTGGTGTTCCCTCTGCAGGGCTGGGGACGTGGTGCCACCCCTGCACTGTCCCTCACAGTTCTCAGGGCTGTGGTGCTGCCCCTGGGGAGCAGGAGTGCCTTGCCATGAGTATTGTGTTGCCCAGCTGAAAGAAGAATTTGTGGGATTAGAGAATGGCAGTGTGCTCATCCCACCCAGCCCAGCCACTGTCCTTGTGATGGATGAGGGTGCTCCAGATGTTGCTGAGGAATTTGTGCAGAGATGGCTCCTGCAAATCAGGCTTTTACAAGGTGGATGACGAATTATTCTCTTCTAATTTCCAAGCTCTTTCAGAGGGAGGAACCCCACTGCTCCGAAGGAGCCCAGTCGATTTTGATCCTGGTAATCACAGCAGGCGCTGCCATGTACCCCCACTCTGGGCCCACACTTCAGTGCTGGGAAACACTGGATCCTCTGCCTTGGTCCTTGGGATAGGCTAGGGGCCCACCTGGGCACACTGTTATTAATTAAGGTAATTATTCAGCTTAATGTGCTGCTCCTAGCCAGCTCATTTGTGCTGTCATATTGAGCAGCACAGAAAAGCCTTGGAGGTGTGAGGATGGGCACCCCGAGTCTTGGCAGTTGTGGAGAATGACGTTATTGTAATTGAGGGAGGATTAAAAGGTGGAGCTAGTAACAGATTTCCTTGAGGAAGCATCCATAGGCTGCAGACAGGGGGATTTGTGCCCTGCTTTAACCCTGCTGGTTCTGTAGCCCTGGAACAGCAGCATCGCTATTGGCTTTTGAGCTAAATGTGAATTTTGGGAGAGGGTGCAGAATTGGCACAACCCACAGGCAGCACCTGTGGGACTCTGGGCTGCTGGGAGTGGTGGTGGTGAGTGGTGACAGGAGCCTGGTGGCCTTGGCTCCTCTGTGAGCCCTCACTGTGTTGAGCCACACTCCCTTGCCCACTCAGCTCTCTGAGTACCGGGCCAGCCTCGGCACAGGGCAGCAAAACATGCAGGGACAGAGACCCGTCCCCATTGTACCCCTCCCTGGGCTGTGCTTTCTCTGTGCTTGTCTCTGATTGTAAACAGATTTGACTAAAGAGGTAAATGAGAAGGTAATTAGAGGGAACATGATGGATGGGGCTCTGGTGATGGGAAGCAGGCATCTTGCCCTCCAGGAGAAAGGAGCTGGGAGGGTGTTCTTCAGCAGAGCACCCGCGGTGCCGCACGCCTCCCTCTGCAGCAGGATCCTGGATGCAGTGGTGGGAGCTCTGACCCCTGGGGGTGCCCCAGGCTGAGACCAGCTGTGGGCAGTGGCTGCTGCAGGCAGGGATGAGCCTGTCACCTGGACATCTGGACTTTGATGCCCTTTTGGCAGGGCACTGATCAGGGCTCTGCAGCCTTCGGTACCAGGCACACGAGGCTGCTGAGCACCAGAGCAGGATTTAAAAGCAGGAAAGCAGCAAAGGATGAGGGAGATGCTCTCCTCAGTCTGTGGGGTCATTGGATTCCTCTCCCCCATGGAGATGCTTGCCCTGGTGGGGTTTGGTTGGGCTGAGGCCAGGCTGGGCTTGGCTGGGGCTGGGGAAATCCTGGGGAGGGAAAGGGATGGTGACACCATCCATGCAGTGGGTGACAGGGTAGGAGCCCCAGTGCTGGCAGTATCAGGGAGGGTGGGAGCCCTGGTTTCCTCCTGCTGGGAGTGGCAGGAGCTGATGGCACTTCCCCCTGGCCACAGGAGACAGGCACCAACCGTCCTCACTGTGTGTCCAAATCCATCTTCAGCTGCTCCCAGGTGAGCCTCCCTAAACGGGGAGAAATGAGTGTAAATCATGGCTGAGGAACATCTCCTGATATCCCAGTGGAGGGACTGAGGCTGTGCTACATACAGCGAGAGGCTGGCAGCACTGGGAACAAACCATCAGCTGCGAAATAAGTCACTTACACTATTGATTTTGTAAAATATTTTTTTTCTTTTAAGGCCTTGCTCTCAGGGAAAGCTTTTCTCTTGGGGCAGGAAATTATTTGGAGGCGGAAGGGCTGGTTGCTTTGTGGTATTTTTTGTTTGGTTTTTTTTACATTTAATTTTTTTGATGCTTAATTGTTTGGAAAGAGGGAACTGTTCCACAATGACGGACACCTGTGATATTGCTCCTCTCCATCAGGAACCTGGCAGTGGGTTCTGCAGAGGAAGGAGTTAATGGCCTGGAAACGGGCTTGAGTTCTCTGAAGAAATAGTTCTTTTCAAGTCATTTTCTTCTCAATTTTATGCTTTGGAGACTTCCCTGTGTAGGGGCTGCTCTGGGCAGAGGCCTTTGAGTCCCAAAGCCCCCATGTGCTGGGGGTGGGGGGTTCCTGCTGCCTTTCCCACATGGTGCTGGGACTCCCAGGGCTCCCCAGGGTGGGGGCCAGGGACACAGGGCTGTGACCATCCCAAAACAAGCAGGGGGACAAAAACACTGCGTGTCCCTGCCCAGAAATGCTCCCACTGCTCTCCCAGCCAGGTCATGCCACTGGGCAGGGCTGTGCTGGCAGTGACATGAGGAGGCCGTGGTGGTGCTGGTGTCTTGAGCAAGGTTCCCTCTACCCAAAACCCCTCTCCTGCTGGGTCTGTTATTTTTGAAGCTGTTGTGGCTGTCGTGGTGTGGGTGGGTGGGTTGTGTTTGCTCACCTGAGCTCCCACTTGCTGCCTCCCTGGCTGCTCCCTCCCTGCTCCAGGGGATCCCGACAGGCTCGGCCTCCATGGCTGGCTGTGCCCAGGATGATTTGTGCAGGAGCAGGCTCTAATGCTGCCTGGCGGGAGCATTGTTTTCCTGCAGCGCACGCAGACCTTTGCAAATAATCTAATAATGCAGGAATGTCAAACTTCAGCTGTGGAAGGAAATCCTTTTATACAGGAATTGTCAAGTCCCTAAACAAGTATCAGAAATGAGCTCAGTATCAATGTGGAGGGTGTTTATTCTGCCCGTCAGAGAGATGAACAACCCAATTCACTCTCCCAGGCAGACGCAAATTCGAGCGTTGGCTCCTGGACCTCAGGAGAGCTCAGTGCTGAGCCTTGGGGTGCCCTTGCCTGAACCCTTACAGAGGTGAATTTCAAAATAATGCATGAAGCAGACCCCAGTGCTTCAGCAGCTCTGGGGTTTGGGGTTTGAGGTTTTTTTCTTCCCTTTGCTGAGCAGCTTTTGCTGTCGAAAGGGAACATGAGGTGTTGGCATTGGAATGAGCACGAGCAGCACTCGGGAGCCAGCAGGAAGGACCAATGCCCTTGCTTTCATTCTAGGTGTCCTTGGGCAACTCCAGGTTAGAGCTGTGTCCCCAGGGATGTTCTTTGTGCCCCTCAGGGTTTGGGTGTCCCCCTGAGGCTGATGCCCTGTGAGGTGCCGCCGATCTGGCTGACCCCCATCCCCTTCCAACCCCATCCAGCTCCTCTGAACTCCACTGCACCCTCCAGCTTTGCAGGTTGCCTTTTCCTGATGGACAGGTGTCCCAGGGAATTCACATGCAAACCTCACGGGCATACAAGCTGTGCCCACGGTGGATGTGGTGCCTCTGGGATCTCTGTGGTTTCACTTCATGGAAGTGCCCGCTGCTTTCCTCCATCTGGCGAGTGCCCCCCCCCGAGCAGAACTGAGCAGTGGGCAGGAACCTGGCACTGGCAGAGATAAGGAGTGTTTCATCCTCGAGAGCGAGTTCCTGGGCCCGTTCTGCTGAAAGAGGAGCCCTGTGAGGGCGGTGCCGGCTGTTCAGAGCAATGAGAGAGCAGATAAGGGACCCGCTCCGCTCCCGCCTCCGTGTGCGAGTGACCTCCCCCCGCATCCCTGTCACACCACAGGGGCTCATGGCTGCACCCGCAGCAGCAGCACCTGCCCGAGGCCTCGTCACCGGTGGATTAAAATTGAGGAGGAGAACCGAACCTTCCCAGCGTGCTTCAGACTCGGGCACTGGCACTTCCCTGTCTGCTGGGTCCTGCAGAGCCCCAGCACCTGTTTTTCATCCACTGTGATGGCAGAAAATCTGCTGGAAATGGGACTTAATTCAGGTTCTGCCTCTGGAGGTGTTCCTGGCTCCAGGAGGAATTTATGCTCTTTGCTTCTTCCTGACATGATTTAAATATCTCTGATGGTGCACAGGCAGGTTTCAAACCTTGAGGTGCAGCTGCACGGCCTCGGCCTCCCGTGGGGGATGTGCTGCCCTTGTGTTGGGGTGCAGGAGCTGGGCTGGAGCCAGGAACCCCTGCCCATGCCTGGAACGTGCAGTCACCCCTGGATGACATCTGCAGCTCCTGCACTGGCTGCACCTGTGGGTGGGTGCTTCCCAAAGCAGGGTGCCAAGTCTGGGGGAGCACAGTTTGTAGCTGCCAGCTCAGTGTGGGCTTGGTTTTATTCCCTTGCTGGCCAGGGGCAGAGGATGGACCCTGGGCCAGACAGCAGCCATGAGACTTGGGCCAATCACCCAAAATGTGGAGCACACGAGTGCTTGGCCTTTGCTGCTTCTCCTGTTGCACTTGACCCTGTGCATGAACTCTCTCCTTCAGTGCAAGAATCCCCTATTTAAGGGCTTCACAAACCCCATCCTTTGGTACACGAATCCCCCTGTTTTAGTGCATGGTTTTTCCTCCACACATACCTCTGGGAGATCTGATGCTTTTGCTTTGTCAGGATCCAGCCCAGAGCTGCTCCCTGACCCAGCTGTGTTTGCTCAGCAGCTCCAGGCAGCTTCACCTCAGGACACCTGAAGTCCTTTGCCATGGTGCTGTTGCCATCCCAGAGTGAGACCCCCTGATCCCAACCAGCCATGGAAACTTCTAAATGCATGGCTGTGACACCCATTTGTCTGTCACTGCTGCTCCCTCCTTCCCTCAGCTTTTAACTCCAGAGGGAGTAATGAACTTGGGCAGAGATCAATGCTCTGTTCTGAGCCAGGCTTTATTCTGACATGCAGCAAATGCTGCAGCAGGTACAACTTTTTTTTTTTTTTTAATTATTGATTAGTAAAGCAAGTATGAGGCAGCACAGCTCCTGGCCAGGGACCTGCCTTGCTGGAGGGGAATGGGAAGAATCCCCCCACTCTTTCTGGAGCCCTGCCAAGGGAAGGCTGAGGAAATACAGTCAGTATTTTCAAATCCAATTTAAAGAATCTCTTTGCAGCCAACATCTGTCATCTCATGGCAGAAAACACCTGAAATAATCTGATTTTTTTCCTGTTTATCTAGAGAGCAAATAATATCCTTTTGATTGCTCTGTTGCATGCAGATACTCTCGTGTGAGTGACGCCTGCTCTGTGCCTCCCCCGGTGCTGAGGCCAGGGTTTAGGACACTGATATGGCACCACAGGGCCCCTTGGTGAATTTTAGGCTTTTCAGAAGAGGTGTAGGAATGGCACAGGTGCTGGTGCTGTGGTTGTGACCTGCTGTGAGGCACAGCTCTGGAAGTGTTGGTGCTGTTGGTGGGTTTGGCCTCAGGATTTATGCACCCAAAGGGACGTAGGGATCTTAGCGGTTCCATGAAATTCTGCTCGTGTCAGGAGCAGGGTGGCTGCTCCAGCTCTCTCTGGTGCCACCAGCCCCACTCCAGCTGGGCTCTGAGGGTGCATGTGAGCTTGCAACCCACCCCAGCTGCAGGTTTCTCCTTTGGAGACAAGCCTTGCACAGTCGGGGACAGCGATCAGGATGCACGGGGGACGCGTGTCCTTGTTCTTCCTGTAACGTTTCAAAAACCCCTCCAAGTGCCCCCACCTGGGCCCTGGCACCGAAGTGAAGCCGGAGCACCGGGCACCGCACCCGCCGGGCACTGCCCCTCCGGCCCTGCCTCTGCAGGCGCTGGGGCCGTGCTGAGATCAACTGGATCGCGCTGGGCTGGGCGGGACCG
>NW_005054337.1:3005436-3006382 GCF_000277835.1 Geospiza fortis | reverse complement strand
GTTCGGCGGGTCCGTGCTGCCGAGCCCGCTGGGATCCACCGGGGTTGGGAAGGGGAACCTCGTCCTGTATCCTGCACCCTCCGGTGAGGAGCCTGGCGTAGGGGCAGCTCCCTCGCGGGTACCGAGAAGGTGACAGGGGACCGAGAGCCCTCGGAGGAGGCTGCTGACACCCTCCTGGCTCTCTGTGGAGTGACACGGGCACGTTCAATCTTAGCCCGAGCAGCGACCACGGGGACACGCTGGGTGCCCGGCTCCCAGCTCTTCCCCTGCCCGGCTCCAGGGCCTCCCGTGTGCGGAGGGACCGACTGACCGCCCCGAGGAACCTCCGGGCACACGGCGCCTCGGGCCATGCCAGGGTGGCAGGTGTGAGGTGTCCCGCAGTTTGTGGTGTCCCGCACCTGCCTGCCCAGGGAAGGGATGATCAGCCTCTGCACTGGGGGCTCACAGCAGGAGAGTTTCCAGACCTGCCAGGCTGGCATGCCAGATGGAAAGGTGGGTGAAGAACCTCCATTAGCCACCGCTGCTCCCCACAGAAATTCAGCAATAGGCAAATAAATAGTGAAATGGTCGCTGCGAGGGAGCAGGGAGTCAAGGAGATGAAATATTCTGGGAGGGCGAGTGCACTTTGGAGCCACATTACAGCTTGCTACTCGAGCAGTTCTGCAGCAACTCACTTAATCACAACAGAAACCTTTATTAACGATACTGAAAAGCAGTGAATAAGTGGGTCATGTATAATAAGCCATTTGTGTTCAGTAGGTGAATACCAATTTGATAAAAGCTGTGTGTGCTGAAAACCTGTATAAATCGCTGTTTAGCAGATTGGAGACTGATCATTTCATTACTGGCTGGTGCAGCTTTCCCTCCACACCACGAGAGTCCAGCAGGTTGGAGATGTGGAGCAGGAGAGGGGCTGTGGCCGGCGGGATGGGTTCGGCTGTGGCTG
>NW_005054337.1:3002623-3004794 GCF_000277835.1 Geospiza fortis | reverse complement strand
GAGGGATATGCCCTCGCCTCAGCAGGGCCGCGGCTGGAGGCTGGAGGGAGCGGTGCCCCGGCTCCCCAGGGCACTGCCCTGCTCCGTTCCCGCACACCCCAGTGATTATTCTATCAATTACTTTCATAAACACTTTGCATTCTGCCGGATTTTTGCACACTTCCTGGTGGGAATTCTCCACGCGATGTGTTTTTCCTGCTGCTGTTCGTGCAGTCATTCAACGCAATTACATCTGACACCTCTCCTCATCAAACGTCTGGGCTTTCTCTTCCCTTGAAGCGGCTGACAGACGACGGGCCAGACACTGGGAATTATTACGTTAGGACAGTGACAGCTAATTTTAATCATAACGTTCCCCGCGAGCGAGGCAGGAATCAACCGAGAGCTGGCACGGCTGCGCGCGGTCTGGGGGCTGTGGGCAGCACGGCAGGGCTGGAGTGAGGTCCTGGAGTGGGCCAGGGAGCTGGAGGCTCTGCACTGCTGCCTCCTTCATCAGGGGCCACTCCAGGGGCCAGGTGGCTGCCCAGGAGGGCCCCTGCAGGGCCTTCTCCCCTTCACGGCTCCTCTGGGATTTTGGTTCATGGTGTGAGTGGGACTTGTGCACCTCGGGACAGACAGCCCTTCCTGGCCCTGTCCTCAACAGCTCAGGCTCTCTCTGAGCTGCTCTGTTCCATGGCTCTTTCCCCTCCTGCAGGGTCCTTTCCTGCCCAGCTGTCCCCTCCCTACAGCTCCAGGTGCCCGATTGAGCACCGGGGATGTTGGCTGGGCTCGGCTGTGACGGGTGCATTTCTGACTTGTGTCGTGTGCTCCGTGTGAAGCTGGGTTGGGATGAGCTCAGCAGTGATGGGGTGGGCAGAGCAGGGCAGGAGGGAGCTGTGTCCATGAGCACCAGGCACTGCCAGCTCTGGGGATGGTACCAGCCCCTGTGTGTGCTGTGGGCAGCTCTCGGCAGCAGCTGCCAGTGGCTCGTGTTTTGGGTGCTGGGTGTGAGACCGGGGGGACTGATCCTGTCTGCCCCATCCCATTCCTACTGAATGATTCCAGCTGAGAATCCTCCCCTGGCTGCTGGGAGCCATCCCCTGGCAGAGAGCAGCACCAGAGCGAGGGGTGGCTGCAGGCTGGCTGCACACACTGCTGGAGCCCCACGGGGAGCTGGCAAAAAGAGGCCGTTTTAGGGCTTTGCTACTTAAATATCAAATAGCAGCTCTTCCTTGAGCCCCTTGGGAGAGAATTTTCTGAGAACTGCGAGTCCCCAGGAGCCAGAAGGGAGCAGCAAGTCCCCTTGCATGGGCAAAGCTCTGTGTAGCCAGGGCCAGACTGGAGACACTCCCCACTGACCTCACTCTTGCTGAGGGGGTTAAACATTAGGGGAGTGGGAAGCACTGGGGGCAGGTAGCTGAGGCAGCCCATCACTGTTGGAAATATCTGTAGTTTTCAAGGTTAATTCCAGCTCTCTGGTCAGGTGAGTGCTACCCTGATCACATCCACCGAGTTAGGTGCGGGTTTTTTTTGTTTTTAATTCACATGCTGCAAATTTGAGCTCCTTCTGCTGCTCATATGACAGTAAAGAGGGGCAGAGCAATGGCGCTGCCATTCCCAGCGTGTGGTGGGAGCCTCCCGGCCCCAGCCACGGCCGCGGCGCTCCAGCCTGAGCGTCTCGAGGGAAGGGAGATGGCTGGAGGAGAGCAGCCCTCGCCGCCAAAGTGCTCTGCCCGCTCATGCCGGGGCCGGAGCCACCTGCTCTGTGCCAGCGGTGACGCGGCCGTCACGCCGTGTTTGTGCAGCGCTTCGCACCGCGATGTGCTCGCAGCGCCCCGGGGTCAGCATCCCTGCTCGCAGCCTTGTCAGGAGGAGAGGATCCGCAGCTGTTCCTGGCGGTGGGAAGGGAGGGGAGCGAGGCTGCAGCCCGGCCTGTGCAGCGGCCTCTGGCACAGCCGGAGTCCCCGCGGTGGGGACAGTGTGGGTCACCAGGCACTGGGCAGTGCCCGGCTCTCTTCTGGGTCCATCCGGAGGGTGCCTCCCGATCCCCCGGGATGGCTCTTTCCCAGGCAGGCTGTGCCAAGGGCTGGGCGTGCTGTGGCAGCCAGGAGGGTCCATCTGTCTCTGGGTGTCCCTGTCCGTGTGCCGGGATGTGCTCGGGCGCCTTTGCTGCCGGCAGGACGCGGTGCCCC
>NW_005054337.1:2995994-3002453 GCF_000277835.1 Geospiza fortis | reverse complement strand
CGCTGTCCAGCAGCCACAGGAGCCGCGGGCTGCTGGGAAGGGGAGGATGCTGGATGGGTCATGGATGTCTGGGGAGGGAGCAGTGCCGGGGGGCTGTGGGTGCCTGGGCAGAGCGCCATGGTGGTGGATCCTGTTGGACACATTTGCTTTTCCTGCCGTGGTGCAGCACAAACCCAGCAGGTCAGAGCCGGCCCCACACCGGGGACGCAGGGCAGGGGCTGGATGGACACTCCAGTGGGCAGGGGGAGGTTTCAGCTCCCCCAGCCCCTGTCCCTGCCCAGCGTGGGACGGCGCCAGCCCCAGCGCCGCCGCCTTGTCACCCCAGCAGCCCGGCAGCAGCTCAGTGAGCTGGCGTAGAGAAAGAGGCTTCTGACTCCTGACTTAGGGAAAAAATCCCTCCTGGAGCAGGAACCCGCGTTGACCGGCTGATTAACAGGAGTTTGTAGCGTCCAATGCATATTTCAGTGTCCTTTGGTACATCTTTACACAACAATTAAGCTGAGTTGGTGCCCATGATGCTGCTCTGGTGTTGTCCTTGGTGCCTTGTGGGGGCTGTGGAAGCTGGCACAGCTGAGGAATGGCAGGCACAGTCCTGCTGGGGCTTTCTGTGCTGCGTGGGGCCTATGGACAAGGCAGGGGGATGGAGCAGGGGTCTGAGGTCATTTCCAGGCACTCGGGGCAGGGCAGGACCTGCTCTTGCCCCAGCACAGCCCCATCCCCGCTGCTGGAGCCCCCTCCCTGTGCAGAGCGTGACCAAGGTGAGGGATGGGGCCCACAGAGGTCTGTCTCTGGTTTATGAGAGCACCAAGCTGTCCCAGCAGGCATTTTCAATTCTGTTTATCTGTGTTTCCCCATTGAGTTCATTTTATTTCCCCTGATTTTTATTTCCTGGAAGATTTATTGATCCTGGTGTTCTCAGTTTATGACAGGTAGCAGGCCATAAAGCACAGGGAGCAGTGGCCCCCTCCCTCCCTCTTGCTGTGGGGATGTGGCTCCAGTGTCAGTGGGGGGAGAGGGATGGGGCTGGGGTGGGCAGGGACTGGGACACTGTGGGGACAGGGCAGTGGCCAGAGTTGGTGACTTGTCCAGTGTTCACAGGAGCAGTGTCCAGGCAGCCTGGCCAACCCAGTGCAGGCTCCATGCCCAGCCTGGGGGCTGCCTGGGGGGACCCTGATCCCGCTGGTGTCCCTGGGAGGGGCAGGGCTGGGGGGCAGTGGGTCACCTCTGTCCAGGCAGGGCTGGGCTCCACGGCATCCATCAGGGAGGGCACAGTGTGCTGCAGGAGGACATGTCTGAAAGATGTGTCCCCAGCAAAGGTGATGACGCTGGGTATCCATCTGCAGGATCTATGCTCCTCTGGATGTGCTTGGAGGTGGCTGAGCTCTGGGGTTAATTAGTACATACGCTTCCCAATTAAAGTCAGAAAGAAAGAAAGAAGGCGCTTGATTCAATCCAGCCTTTTCTCAGCTTATCTGCCAAATTCCCAGCTGTGGCAGCAGGGTTTTTTTGTGTTCACAGCAATTTGGACCTGGCTGGAGCCCTCAGGCCATCCCCCCACCCCTGCACTGCTGGAGCTGTGGTGGCTGGGGCTGGTGCAGGCTCTGCTGGGGCCCACTGGCTTTGGCCATTGCTCCTGCCCGCAGGAATTCTGTGGGGCAAGAGCTGATCTGGCTGCAGCCAGGGAATGGGCGGGTGAGTGCTGGGAAATGACTGGACACAACAGCCTCAGCACCACTTGGAGCACAGAGGAACCTTTTGAGCCCCCTGCTCCTCCCACAACCCTCAGTCACCAGAGCTGTTCTCTTGGGGTTCCCTCCACTCCCCAGCACAGAATCCACGTTCTGTGGTGCCAGGTTCTGGATGAGCAGGACGTGGGAACAGCACTGGAACCCCACCAGGACACCCTGCCTTGGTAAACCCCAGCGCTGGGTATTTTCCTCTGTTCCCCGCTGAGATGGATTAAAGGAAAGCGATAAGTGGATGGGATTTCCACGCGTCCAGAGGGACAGGGAGATATTAGAGGTATTAACTTTTTGTCTGGGCTGGTAATAATTGGTTTTCAGAGGGATCGGGGCTGCAGAGAGTGTTGCTCCCGACAGGCTGCGTGTCCCAGAGGGCTGCCCTGGCTCCGGTGGGACCTGCACTGTGGCTGCGAGCCGGCAGTGCCGGCAGCTGAGCTGCTGAGTGAGGACGGGAGGCTCGGGGCAGCCTCGGCAGTGCCCGGGGTGTGCAGGGGGCTGGCAGGGCTGTCCCCGTGCTGTGCCACGGAGGAGCCACTGCACCGATGGTGGCAGCAGCGCCTGCCGGTGCCCTGCGCACCGGGGCTGTCTGTTCGGAGGAACAACAGTCTCACCAGAGGAGATGAAAAGAATTCTAATTACATCTCTGAACAATATTTGTTTTGAGCGAGGAAAGCAAACCATATGGCGTGTGGGAGCCTGTTTGGGGCCGCATTAAGTGAGGATTTGTTTTTCAGTTATGTCCTGATCTGAGTGAGATGCGATCGTGCTCTATTTATTTCCTTCACCTCAGAGGTGTGCCAGGTCCCGCACTCGTTGCGGGACAGGGGTCTGAGGGATGCTGTGGGAGCGGGGGGGCACAGGCTCCTGCTCCCTCCCTTTCCCCCCACTGCTCTTTGCAAAGTGCCTGGGGCGGGGGTGGTGAGGGGACACCGGGGTGGGGAAGGAGAAGCTGGGGATGGCAGGGACCTGCCTGCTCTGCTGTAGGGGCTGGGTCTGTTCGGCCAGGGAAGGATCCAGGCGCTCCTGGTGGCTCTGCCCGTGTGGCTGGAGGCATCGTCCTTCCCCAGGACAGCGCCCCGTCCGCCAGGCCCCCCAGCCTCCCCCTCCTACTCCCTGGAGATCCAGTGGTGGTACGTCCGCAACCACAAGGACTGGACGGACAAACAGACGTGGGCTTCCAGTCAGGTAATGCCCCTCGTCCTCCTCCTCCACGGCAGCACAGAGAGGCAGAGCCCCTCAGGCAGAGCCCTTGCCTGCACTTCCCATGGGGAAGGGCTTTGTTTGCAGCCACTGTTGGGTTTTGTTGGGACCCCCAGCCACAGCAGCACCCCCGGTGCTGACCAGACCTGCAGAGCAGGGTGTCACCCTCTGCTCTGACAGAGAACAGCCTTGTGGTGCAGTTAATGGGCTGCATGGGCTGCTCAACGTCCAGCTGCACTGAGGATGCTCTGGGGACAGAGGGGCTGGGCTGTCCTGCCCGTCCTTCCCAGCCAGGTGCCTGCCTGGCCCATTGCCAGGACCCGTCCCAGGCTGAGGCTTCGTTTTTGTGCTTGTGTTTGTGCCTTTGCCTATCTCATCACCAGCTCATCCCTCCTGGCCCTGCACCCTCCATCCCTCCCTTGTCCCCTGTTTCTCTGTGTACTGGTCGGGCAAACAGCCTCTCTTTATTTCCCTCTCTGTTCACACAGAGATAAGGGCCAAAGAATGGGAAACAGCTTTGGGGATTTTAATGAGCCTTTGTTGTAGTGTCTTTGGCAGGGCTGCTGCTGGTGTTGCCATAAACTGAGAAGCCTCAGGGCAGTGCTGCCAGGATGGGGGGATCTGCCAGGGGTCGAGGGTGGGCAGGGTCAAGGGTGTTGGAAGCACTGGGAATGCACAGCCAGGGGCTGCTGGGGGGTGGTGGCAATGGGGCAGGGGCTGGCAGGGATGGGGACAGAGTTCCACAGCAGTGATGCCACAGTGATCAGGGCTCCATCCCCACTCCCGGATCGTGGGGAGCACCTGGAGCTGAGGTGCAGTGGGACCTGTGGGTGAGCACCCCATGCTCCCTGGCTGCTGGTCCCTCCCATCCCGGGTACCCAGTGTGGCTTCATCTGCCCGGGGTTTGCTGGGACTGGGCAGTCTCTTCTCTCTTCCCCCTTCTCCCTCTTCCTTCCTCCTTGGGGCAGCCATCCTGGAAGTGGGAAGGGGTCTGGTGGGCTGAGCTGACCATTTCCCTTCCCTCTCTGGTCTTCCCCTCCTCTGCTTTTTCCACAGCTGAAATCATCACCACCAGAGGAGCCCGGGAAAGAGGCGACAAAAATCAGCGTGAGTTTGGCTGATGGTTCTTGTTGAGGGCTCAGCAGGACATCCTGCTGCTCCCAGTGGGAAATCCAGGGTGGGAGACCTGGGTCTGCCTGGGGGTGACCTGGTGAGGGGTGGCTGCCCTGCTCTCCCTGGCACCCAGAGGCACAGCCTGGACCCTGAGCCTCGTCCAGCATCTGAGTGACACATTAATGCCAGGGATAAAATAATCCAATTGACTCAGCGGATTAGCATCCCAAAGCCATTTAGGCTCATGTGAGCAGAATGAGGAGCCACTAATCAGTTAAATAAAACACTCCTGGCCTTCTGCTGCCAGGTGTGTGCCCCCCTGGCTGTCCCTGCCTTGGGGAGCTGCGTTTGGGGGTGCCACAGACACAGAGCAGTGCTGGAAACCTTCCCACTGTCACCTGGCAGCCTCTCCTGGCACTTCCATTTTCCTTCACTGAGTGAGCAAGGGGGGATGGAGTTGATCAGGCACCCGTGGCTTCTCAGATGTGTGCCCCCCACACCCAGGATCGGTCTCTCATCCCTGGGGAACCCTTCCCAAGGGAGAGCATCACCTTTCAGCACCCACCTGCAGAATCAGGGCACGGTTCTCCTGATGGTAACAAACCCCCCTCCAGGGGTCATGTCCCCTTTGATTAATTGACACCCACAATCCATATCCAAAATGAAGCAGGTTCCTCCAGGATCTGTTCCTCACCAGGATGCTGTGGTTCCCTGCCCCACAGCAGCAAAGCAGCTGGAGCAGCCAGAGCCTGGGCTCTGCCAGACCCTGTCTGCTGAGCTCGGGGGGCTGCTGCTCCCTGCATCCCACCCAGGCCCTGCTCCAGGGGCAGGAGCATGGAGCCATCCTGGGGCCAGCATTCCCTCTCAGCTCAACCCGTGCATGTTTCAGCATAATTAGGCAGTTAATTGCACGCTGGGATGGAATTGATGGGTGTGCGAGTGTAACCAGGATTTATTCTGAATCATTCGAGGTCTCTGCTGCCTCCTCCAGATCCAGCCAGCAGGGAGAGGCTGGAGCTTCAAACCTCTTTTGTTTGTTGTTATTTCAAATGTCCTTGATCATTAAGTGTTTATGGAATGGAGGAGGTAAATGAGCATGGGTGGTTCTGACGGAATGTGAGGAGCAGCCACAGCAGCAGGGACTGGGAACAAACAGTGAGGGGGGGATGTAAATCCCAAGGAGGAGCCACCGTGCCAGGCACCCCTTGGCTGTGTGTTATCCACCAAACACACCTGGTGCTGGAAATGCTTTGCAGGGATGAAGAGCAGTGAAACATGATGGGTCTGGGTTTATTTTTTCCCCCTTTTAATCCAATGGCACAGCACAGGGCTGAGCTGGGGCTGGGCATAGGAAATCTGCCCATCCTGGCCGTGCCAGGGGCTCTGCCCCATTCCCATGGGCAGTGAGGGCTGTCCCTGCCCTGCCTGTGCTGGCAGAGCCACAGGAGTTATGTGCCATCATAAAATCTTCCCTCCTGAGGCTCAGTGACCTGCTGGGTAGCGGCTCCATGGCCACTGGTGGCACCAGCAAATTGGGATTTTATTTTATTAGTTCTAAATTTCCCAGCCATTAATTTCAGTGACTCCTGGCTCTCCCAACGAGGGTTTTTTTTTTTTGAAGCTCCTTTCCCATGACAGTCTCAGCATCTGGGCACACTTGCACCAGGGTCTGGCACCTCCTGCCCCTGCACATGGCCACTGAGCAGCCCTGAGATGCTGTTTGGGGTGGCCCTGGCTGTGACCTGTGGGCCAGCAGCTCCCTCTCAGCAGCCCATGGTGCGCAGGGCAGCTGAGTGCAGCAGCCTGTGTGTGCTCCTGTCTGTTTGTACGTGCTTGTATGTGCACATGTGGCCAGGCGTCTTCATGTTCCAGCACTGGATGCCCCCACAGTGAGGGGCTGAGGGGACACTGAGGGGTCCTGGTCCCCACGCTGCCTCCCGTGCTGTTTGGGGTGGGTTTTGTCCCTCTCCAGCCCCGTTTCCAAACACCATAAAATCCTCAGCTAACAAATGCAGCGGCGAGTAGAAAAACGGCCTTTGCCATCCAGTGTGATTATAGGGAACAGAGCCAGGGGCCTCGGGGTGGGTTATAAATCTGATTTATTGACCCAGCCCAGAGCAGCCGTGGCTCTGGCTAGTGAGTAAGTCTTAAATTTCATTGGGTGATAAATACTGAGAGCGAATCAATTTGGTAGAAAAGCTAATTAGCCAGCGTGGTTCCGCATCGATCTCTGAGCCCCGCCGTGGCCGGGTGCGAGCCAGGGCTTCCATCATCCCGCGGGTCCGGGCTGGGGCCGGGTCCCCCCGCACCAACCTCGCCGGCCTTTACCTTGTCCTGGCCAGCTGGGGCTGGTGGCGTGGGGCGGTGGCACACGGTCGGGGGTGGCACTGACCCGGGTGTCTGG
>NW_005054337.1:2995779-2995979 GCF_000277835.1 Geospiza fortis | reverse complement strand
CCCGGCCCGCCGGTCTGCCCCAAGGCGGGTGGTGAAGGTGGTCGGCAGCAACATCTCCCACAAGCTGCGGCTGTCGCGGGTGAAGCTGGAGGACGAGGGGACCTACGAGTGCCGGGTGATCGACTCCAGCGACGGCAAGGCACGGCACCACAAGGTGAAGGCGTACCTGCGGGTGGAGGCGCCGGGGGGCCCGGGGCACC
>NW_005054337.1:2991542-2994670 GCF_000277835.1 Geospiza fortis | reverse complement strand
GGGGGGCCGAGCCTCCCCCCCGGGTGCTGCTCCCCTGCTGCCCCCCAGCCTGCCAGGATCAGACCTGCTGCAGCTAATAAAGCTCTTTAAACGAAGCCTCTGCCGTCTGTGCTCTCTGTCTGTGGCACGGCGAGGGGACGGGGCTTTGGCACTGCCTCGGGTAAAGAGGGGCAGAGCTGGGGCTGCTGGGGATGGGGACGAGAGTGGGCATCAACATCGCCTCCTGCAGCTGAGGGCTCAGAGCTTTAAAAAGCTGCTGCTGGGGAGCTCCTGCCCAGCCTGGGAACTGCTGCCCTGAGGGGTGCAGGATACAGCGAGGTCCCAGGTGAGCTGGGGATGCTCCATGCTGTGGCCATGGGGTGCTGTGGGCTGGCTGGGTGGGCTGCCAGGTGTAATCCTGGCCACCCAGACCAGATTTCCAGCCTGGTGGAAGGTGGGGTCCGCAAAGCAGGGTGCTGGCTGACCCTGGGCCTGGCTCTGCCTCTGCAGTGGGGGAGCAACTCCAGGCACTGGCAATGCCCAGCCTGGCCCAGCTGCCTGGAGTGCTGCAGCTCCTTTGGAGCTTGTTCCTTCCTGGAGCTCCATCATGCTCACCCTTCGCTGTGCTGATGAGAAAGAGGATGAGCTGGTGGCTCTTTCTGCCACCAGAGGTGTCAGTCTGTGCTGGGGGCAGGAGCAGGCAGAGGTGGCTGGTGTCTCTGGAGCCATGGTCACCTCTGTCACCGGGAGAACTGTGGTCTTGGGGAGCAAAGGGCACAGGAGAAAAACATTCAGGAGCTGCAGGGCAGCAGCTGTAAATCAGTGCAGCAAGTTTTTTCCAATAGTGGTGGCTGTACCCTAGCAATCCCTGGCAGAGCTGTGGGGCTCGGGCTATGCTCAAATTCTCTGTCAGGGAATGGGATTGCTGGGGGAAGAAGAGAGATTGGGATGCATTGGTCACCAGTGCAGCAAAACACAGGACACAGCAGAGGAAAAGGAAGACCCAGGGGCACGCTAGGGAGGGCAGGAGGCTGCAAATCACCTCAAACAGGGAATAAACAAATTGCTGTGCAGCACAGTGATTTGTAAAACCTGGAGGTGAGCTTTAACAATAACAGGTTTTATTAGAAGAGATTAATTTTGCCGAGTTTATAGGAAATCTTGGGAGCAGGAGTTGAGGAGCAGACCCTGCTGGATCTGTGTGTGCGGCTCAGCAGTGCCTGGTGCCAGGGGCAGTGTGGGACTGTGCCCCCAGCACAGTGTGGCAGTCCCCCAGGGTCCTGGCGGGGTCTGTGCATGGAGGAGGAGCTGGACACGGCTTTCTTTGCTCTCTGATCCCAGAGAGGGTGCCTGGAGTGGGGGGAGCTGGGGGTCCCCACCCCAGAGTGTTGGGGGCTGCTTGGTGGAGGAGAGTTCTGGTGGGGAAAGCCTGGGGCTTGTGAAGGGGCTGAGCTTAAAATGCAAGTCACTGCTGGGGAGGAATCAGCCTCATGAAAATGCCGTTGCCACGCAGTCCCTCTCCCAGCCATTATCCTGCCTCAGACAAAAGCAATTTACTCAGCCTTCAATAAAGCAAGGGCGATAACGAAGCTGAGAGGAGCTGACTGACGGGCAGGACAGCCTCCCCTGCCACCAGCACCCACCTGCTGCCTGGGGCTGAGGGGAAAATCTCTGGACAGCACTGAGACTCACAGGTTCTGGGCGGGGGTGTCAGTGCAGCCAGAGCCCTGTGCCAGAGCCCTGCCTGGGTGATGTGGTTGAGTGTCACCTGCATCACCTGTGTCACCTGTGCGTCACCTGTGTGTCACCTGTGCGTCACCTGTGTGTCACCTGTGTCACCTGCGTCACCTGCGTCACCTGTGTCACCTGTGTCACTTGTCACCTGTGTGTCACCTGCATCACCTGTGTTACCTGTATCACCTGTATGCATCACTTTACAGAAGTTTTGTGACAGTCACGCTTTATGGCAATTTTACGACAATCGCGATTTACGACACCTTTTACGTCAGTCACACTTTACGGCAGTTTTGCGACACTCGCGCTTTATGACACCTTTTATGACAGTCACACTTTACGACCCCTTTTACGACAGTCGCGCTTTACGTCACCTTTACGACAGCCGCGCTTTACGACACCTTTACGACAGTTGCGCTTTACGGCAGTTGCGCTTTACGGCAGTTGCGCTTTACGGCAGTTTTTACCCCCAGCTCCCCGTGACGCCCTGCAGCCCCCAGTCCCTGGGGACACCCTGCAGCCCCCTCCCCTCTGCCCCCAGCCCCCGGTGACGCCCTGATGCCCCCAGACCTTGTCCCTGCGGGAAAAGGGGGTGTGGGGAAATTTGGGGTCAGAGCAGGTGGGCAGGGCTGTAGGGGGGACCCCGGTGCTCCCCCTTTTGGCACCCCAAGGGCAGCCAGAGCCCCCAGGGCTGGCCGCTGTTCTGGGAGAATTTAGTGCAGTTTTGGGACTTTTTAAGGCTTTTCTGATGTTTTGAGAGTTGTTTTTTCTGTTGTTGTGACATTTGGGTGTTCTGGAGCACGCGTGCGGGTGGCAGCAGCAAGGCTGGGCCAGGTGACGCAGGTGACACTCAGGTGACACACAGGTGACACACAGGTGACGCAGGTAACACAGGTGACACACAGGTGGCACAGGTGATGCAGGTGACACAGGTGACAAAGGTGACACAGGTGACACACAGGTGATGCAGGTAACAAAGGTGACACAGGTACCCCAAAACCCTCCCTGCCTGGGAGAGCCCCTCTGCAGAATTCCTGGCGTTATCCCTGGGAATTCCGCAGACCCGACTGAACAGGCTGGGCTGCGCTCCGCACCCCACCACCCACAACCCCAAATTCCAGGAGCCTGCAGCTGCTCCGGGCTGCATTTCACAAATGCAGGACCCCAACCCCTCCTAAAATCCCTCAAAGCCCCCCAAAATCCTTCACACATCTCCGAGAGTCCCACAGGCCACCCCCAAAACCCCCACAACACCGAAAATGCTCAAATTCCCCTGAAGATCCCCTCAAAATCCCCCAAACCCTTCCCCACCCCCCCAAACCCCCAAATGCCCCCCAAAAAACGAGTCTGAGGCGGTGCCAAAGCTCAGTGGCCACTTTATTAAAAGGGGGGGCCCGGGGGGCCCCCCCATCCAC
>NW_005054337.1:2976186-2991204 GCF_000277835.1 Geospiza fortis | reverse complement strand
GTCACCCTGAGCGCCCCCAAATCCTCTCAAACAAACCCCAAGCGCCCCAAATTCCTCTCTGGGACCCCCAAAACTCCTTCGAGCCCCCTCCCCCAGCACCCCAGAGCCTCCCACTCCCCCTCCCCGTTAATGCTCTTAACGAGGGGGGTTCGCGGGGGGGGGTTTGGGACACAAACACGCGAATCTGGGCACTGATGGAACAATGCTGCCCTTGAATCCCGTGCCTGTCCTGCAGGATGGCAAGCCTTGGCATGGACAGGATGTGTCCTTGGAGTCCCCACCACAGCACAGCTGAGCAGAGAGAGACTGGATGCAGCATCTGCACCTAATGGATGAGTTTTGTCAAGTGCTACAACAACCCAGGAAACTGCACCAGCCCCGAGGGCGCTTGGAAAGCAAAGGCAGTATTTCAGCTGCCTGCCTGCCCTGTCAGAGCAGCTCTGAAGGCTCCTTTGTATAGAACCCAACCAGCGTTAAGCACTGAACAGATATTAAAAAAGAGTAAAGCTGACCTGCAGCCATGTTCTACTGGATAAAAAGCCACTGACTTGTGTTTTCCCTGGAGAGGCAAACAGGAGGAAAGCCAGAATAAAACCAGGGACACAAGGGAGATAACTTCAGCTGAGGGATGTGGCAGCAGAGGCACTGCCCTTGGGCCCACCAACAGAGACTTGTTTTGGATGTTCACCCAGGATCCCAACAGTGATGCACAAAGCCTGCTCCATGTAACAATCTCATTATTGCTTTGGGTTTTGTATTTCTGAGCTTGCTTCCAAATTTAGTCAAGATCTGCCCTTTTGCTTCACTTGCATAGAGGTTCCCCAAGTGTCAGGAGGGAGCCTGCTGCCAGGAGCTGCTCGGGTGGAGCTCAGGGACCCAGGAGCAGCTGAGCAAAGCTGTGCCTGTGGACAAGCTCTGCAGCAAGAGCCTGGTGATGTGGAAGCTGGAGATCAGGGGAGAGGCCCCACAGCAGGGGGAGTGAGCTGACCCCAAAGAGGAGTCATCCTCTGCTCCCTGTACCACGCTGTCCCTACTGTGACAAACCATGGCACTGCTGGGGTGCCACGGTGCTCACAGGCCCTGTCACCACTGGCACTGTCTGACCATGGACAGACACAGAGGCTGTACTGGGGCACAGGCAGGTGCTTCGTCTACTTCTCCTTGGGGTGGGGGTTAAAAATGGCCTGAGAACCACGATCTGGCATGGGAGAAGTGGTAAATCCATCCCAGGTGTAAATCAGGACTGGCTGATTCTCTACAGAACCTCACAGAGAGAGAGACAGAGAACAGAGCACGTTTGGCCACCTCCATCTGCTCTCAGCAAAGTGCAGCTGTGAGGAGCAGCCCTGATGCCTCTGAGAGGACACACTGTTCTTGATAGTAACATAGGTGAGGAATTTATTGGAAATGCACTTTAACTTCTGAGATTAACTGCTTTTAAAGAGAACAGGTTTATAGTGCACCCCAAACAAGATTCTCTTCCTGGGAAGGGTAAAGGCCAGAAAAAGCTTTTGCTTTGAGTTGTCAGTCACTGTCCAGCTGAAAATGGGGAGGGATAATCACAGCTGTGAAGAGATCAGAGAGGTGTGGGGGATGCTAAAGGGGCACCCCCAAGGATCAAGGGTTAGGAAGTAATTTCTGGAAGATGACTCACTCATACTGAAGAATTTGGAACAGATGTGCCATTTTCTCTGCATATGGTGCTGGCCAGGCACAAGTCAGGATGAGTTGGGATCATGCACCCACCTCATCCTCAAACACCCCTTCAAAAAATAAACCCTCTGCCACAAGGACAGTGTCTCAGCCAGTGTCCCAGGCTGGGCAGCCCCTCCTCTGCCCCTGAACTATTTGGGTCCTCAGTGATGGTGTCTTCCCAGGTGAGCTCCATCCTGGTGGTTCCTCTTTCCCGTCCCAGCTGCTGTGTAGGTCTGTCAGGAAGGAGCTGCCTCCTGTGTGCTGGTGCTGGGAGCTGTGCCCTCCTGCTGCTGCAGCCTCTGGAGCAGGAGCAGCACGTTGTCCGTGAGCTCATTGCGCGGCCGCCCCATCCCGCCGAGCTTCACGGGCCGCAGGCTGGCGTGGGGGGGCTCGTAGGGAGAGCAGCACTCCTCACTCAGGAGCAGCCACGTGCTGTCAGGGTCCACCTGCATCAAGTGCAGGAAAACACTATGGAAAACAGAGGAAAAAAGAGTAAGGACAAAGCCTTGTGGTTGGCACCCAACGGGGTTATTAAGAGCTAAGGAAAGCTTTGATGCTGTTGGCAACCTCTGGCAGCTGCACAAATTCTGCTCTTTACAGAGGGCAGTGCAGTGGCCCCTGTGCCCAAGAAAGCAGCTCTGTGTCTCACAGCTACTGGCACGTGGGAGAAAAAGATTTGTGATACCACACAGTCACTTATGGATATCAAACAAGCAGCTGGTGCAGGACTGACCCAGGCTCGGTGCTGGCACTGTGTGAGCTGCTGCTGGCACAAGCACAAACCTGCCTGTCCCACGTGCTGGATAGATGACTGTGGGTGACTGCATGTGCTACGTGTATCTGGGATCTTTTGGACAACAGCTCCTGCAGAGATCTTGGGAGAAGCTGTTTGTGTTGTTCACCACCCTCTCTAGTTTTTGGGGAGTGAGGGAGTTAACTCTTCTGGGCTTCTCTGCCTTTCCAGAGGTGGCAAACCCAAGAGTATTTGGGGACAGCTGCCCAGGCTGGGCCCCAAGGGAAGCTCAGCTCTATTTGAGGGCTTTTTGCTCAAGTGAGACCTCCCACAATCCCAAGTCCTTATTAGCTGCCTCCAAATTTTTGCCACCTTTCACAGAGTAGGATTTTAAACCAAAACCAAACACAATCTTCATTAACAACAGAGTGAAGGAAAAGAGGAATCACAACTTCCTCTGCAGATTTACTGCTGTGTTGATGGTTTTCACTTTGCATTTCCATACCTCAGTGAGATGGGATTTGCCTTTCCAGCATGCCCTTCACACAGGGCTCCAGCTGTGAGCTGCTGGGACACAGCTGCTGCTGAAGAGCAGGAAGCTCAAGGAGTGAAAGAGCAAATGCTGATTTGTGTGACCTACACCTATCCACTCCCTCCTGCCAGTTCTCCCTGCAGCAACCTTTGGGCTTAAGCTAGGTCTGTGTCAGGGTTTAATGCACACAAGGTGTACTAGGCTTAACTGGTATTAAACTCTCTGGCTGTGCCATGAACAAAATTAGACTGCAATTTGCAAGGCCTCTTCCTGAGTGGTGCTGAGTGCTCTGTGAGCACCACAGGCACACAGCACTCACCACACCTACGGTACAGTTTTCCAAGACCCCAGTAAAGCCCAGCCATGCATCTTCAGGTCTCTAGTTTTCAGTGAAATCATGGAGCTGTGAGAACAGCTGCCAGCTCAGGTAATGGGAAAAGAAATCAAGTAAGTCTGTCTCTGCTCCCCCAAGAAGAACAGGACTGAACTCTCTCTCTCTAAAAGCAAAGATCACTTGCTAAAAAAGCCACACAAAATCCAGATCTGACTGGTGTCCAAATTTCTCCTGGAAGAGCTTTC
The DNA here is from genome assembly GCF_000277835.1 of Geospiza fortis. Lineage (NCBI taxonomy): Eukaryota > Metazoa > Chordata > Aves > Passeriformes > Thraupidae > Geospiza > Geospiza fortis. The sequence goes on along the minus strand of NW_005054337.1, from coordinate 2,987,665 downwards.
ATCCCTAAAGTGAGGTTGCTTCCAATGTAAAGCAGGGAGAAATCCCTTTGAGAAGCTCTCCTCTGAAAAGGGAGTGCAGTGCCATGGGAAAGTGAAAGAGCACAGAAATGAGATGAAGGTAGGAGAGAGCTCCCTCTCCTTTTCACAATAACCCTGTGGATGTGACTTGTTACTCATGCACAGCCAAAGCTGTTGCTTTTGCCTCTCTGCCATGAACATGTCACCTGTCCCCCAGTGTAGGTCTCTGAACAGCAAGAGGGGAGATGTCACCACTGAAGCTGTTGGCAGTGTCCCCTCCCAAAGGTGCTGGCAGTGCCTATCTGCCTGCTCCAGAGGAACCAGTGGGAATGTGCTCCACAGTGATAGCTGGGCTTGGCAACAGCTGCCTCAGCAACACAACCTTTTTCTGTGGATTGGCCAGATGCAGGTGAGCTCACAGGACTCCTCACTCCCCTGGCTTTGCTCCTGCACCTCTGCTGACTGGAAGGGGAGGACTGGCCCACTCGGTGCCAGCCCAAGCAGGGGCTGGCAGGGGCAGGGTATGGAGCTCTCCCTGCTGCCATCCTGGCTCCAGCTCTGCAGACACTGCCCTGCCCGTGCCCTCAGCTTGGCTATGAGAGCAGGAGCCCTCAGCTCGGTGTGCCAGCAAACACCAGCTCCCAGTGCTTCCACCCAGGTTTCAATGGGCAGCTGCAGAGATAATCCTTGCTCCTTATGGCTGGGATGGGAGCAGGCAAGGGCAACGAGTTGCTGTGAAGTGAACATGGGAAGAGGGGATGTTGTGCAGCAGGCTGCTGATCCCCAGCACACACACAGCTGTAGCTCTTGCACTCACAGCACAGACACTCTGCTCTCCAACCTCTTCCCAATCAGCTGCTCCAGGGAGAGCGACCCTCAGAGATTATCCAGACCCTGGAGCACTCACTGCCTCTGGTGCCCATAATGGTTTGAGGCTGTGATTATCCCTGATAGCCTGGAGTGCTCTGCAGCCTAAAGAACAACTTGACTTTTACATTTTCAAACTAACTCTGGGGTAGTTTCCAAGCAACCCGTTTCCATAGCAAAGAATCCTGGGGTTAATCCAAGTTTGTTTTCTGTTGTTGCCTTTTTATTTTTTTTTCTTAAATATCACTTTATTGAATTTTGCCTTGAGCAGGTGGCTGTTCTGGCATGCTTCAATCCAGCCTGGGAGTGACAGCTGACAATGAATACCCAACAAACCCCACAAGCAAACCAGAAGAGGTAAGCTGCATAATCAACTTTGGTATGAAAAAAGCTCCCCAAATACCTCATATTTGTCCCAAGTGTGCTAAACTTATTCTACTAGCATAGAGCAATTTGGCTATTCTACTGCCTTGTCTTTGCCCAAACTCCAAGCAAAGCCATGGGAGCAGACTGGCAGAAGGACAAGGATTCCTGGCTTTCCATCCCTGCTGGATGTTTAACTGGATACAGCCCACTATAGGCTTTGGTAAGAACTGAGGAAATTATTTCAGCATCTTAGGGGGAAAAAAAAATATAATTTGTATCCAGACTGCTGACTGAAAGGTCATGGGCTGCAAACATTTAGTAGGAATTAAGTGTAAATTTCAAAACAATCACTTGAAACTGAAAGAACGGAAAACTACTTGTCAGTTTTGACAAGGGCCAGTGACAATTTCCTAATCTCTTTTCCTTCAAGGTTTTATTCCCTGAAGTGAAAAGCTTGTCAGGGATGATGCAACTGCACAAATTGACGAGAAGCTCAGATTTACATACTGTGACTTTCAGTTTCCACCATCTCCCCTGGCCTTGCTCCCAGAGGTGGGGCCCCACATGCTGCCCCTTGCTCAAGTCTTTCTGGGCACTTCCCCATCCTTGCAGGGGCTCATCTTCTTCAATTATGGCAAAGACATTTCTAGTGCTCCTTGCCATTCCCAAACTCTTCTTCAGTAGGTTTGGTCCCTTTGGTGATTTTGCATTTGGTTTTTGTTTGTTGTTTGGTTTTTTAAAAACCTTTGGATAATACTCTCCTGGAATACTCTCAGCAGTCATCTTCTAGTAAAACCTATTGTTATTGTCCCATTTTCTCTTCCTCAGATGTGCTGGAGTTCTTTTTTTCCCAGCATCTATTTTTGCCTGTTGAGTATTGCATGAAACTGCAGTTACAGAAATCACTTACTCCCACTGCTTCATCTAATAAAGCTACAGGGTCCCATAAATGGGATTAAGCAGACTCCTTGGGGCATGATAACATCCCTGGATGATAGCCAAACTCCCTTTTTCCTTCTTTTTTTTTTTTTTTTTTGTGTGGCTCAAGCACCTTGGCCAAAACTTCCTGCTCAGCCCTCTGCATGCTTACAGAATCCTCACATAGTCAGTGCATGATTTTTGGAACTACAGCTGACTTTGCAAGTCCTGACCTTGCTCTTGACAGGTCACAACCCATCAGTTGAATAAGAACCCTAAGAGCTGAGCAAAGGCCAGTTAGTATAAATCACCATGGCAAGCTGATTCCAAACATCCTTTTGCCTCCTATGATTTCTGCAGTGATAAAGCTGAGTTATGTGACGTACGCTGGCGCTCAGGCTGGGGCTAAGATTAGTTCTGGTCTATCTGTTTTTAGAAGCATTTAAAATGCAGAATTTCTCATGTATCAGGCTGATAACACTGCCCTTGCTTAGATGGAAAGGCCCTTATGTGTGACAGCCCGTGTCAGCTGGCAGGATTACTTTCAGGCACATGGAGAGCAAGAAGAGCCAGAACTTAAGAGGAATGTGGTGGTCCAGCAGCTGGAGAACAGAAATGGAAGGGTGGCTGAGAAGTGATTCTTATCCTGATACAGGAGCTGATTGTTATGGTCCAAACTCATTCTGACTTTTCCAGGCTGAAACCTCATATCAGGGAAATGCAGTTAAAAGTGAGTGTGATACAATGAACTCTGGTACATTCAGGCTTCAAGACCAGGGATCACACAGGGCTAAACTGAAAAAAATATAAACCCAAAAGAAACCTCCTTGCTCCATGCTGCCATGTCTGTAGTGTCAGGCACAGGCATGATGCATGCTTCAGTGCATACATGTGTCTGGTCAATGGAGTTAAACAGGAGACAGCAAGGGCTTCCAGGAGCAGCTTGGTTCACATATGTGATGTGTGGTGCATCAAAAGCATGGGGGGAGGAGCAAAACATATGGCATTTTCCCCTTAAAATATAATAAAAATAACACACAGGAGAAAAATGTTACTTGCCCTGAACTTTGCTGCCCTTTTGCTCTAACAAGTGAGCTCACTTCAGCATACAGCTTCCAACAGGGCTCATTTCATATTCCCCCTACCCCTGCTGTTGGGGGGAAATTGCACAGCTTCTCAAGCTGCTTGCTTAATGATTTAAAAGCTTCTGATTCCAAATATCTAGATAAACCCTGGTGTTCTGCTTTTCATCCAGCATTGCTTGCACAGACTGAGGCATTATTGCATTAAGGGGATGCACTCCCACAGCATAGAGCCCCTCTGCAGAACAAATGCTGCTGGAGCCTGCTGTGCTGCTGTGAAAGCCTCCAAGGTAAAAATAAACCTGCTCCCATCCGTGCAGAGATACAAACAAAGGAATGCTCCAGCTCGGGAGAGCTCTGCCTCTGAACTGCTGCCCAGCCACACAAAGCCCTTCACACCCTGCACCCCCGGGAGCCTGGGCTTTGTCAAAGGGAACGGATGGGCTGCACTTCCCTTTGCTTCCCTTTCCAGCAGCCTGCCCTGGAAATCCGAAACCGCAGAGTCTGCTGCTTTCCCCTCCCTTCGGGGGGAAAAGGGCTGGCCACACAGGAAGGGGGGCTGGCTGGTTTTCAGCCCCATCCTTCGGTAGAGGGGCTTCCTGATTTATGTCCCATGTTCTGTACCTGGACTTCTTTTGTCTCCCGAAATCCCCAGCTTTGGTTCCAGGTGACAACATATGACAACAGTGATTTCTTATCCTGACAGCAGAACATGCTGAGCTGGATTTTGTACACCAAGCAGCAAAGTATGTCTGTCAACACTTCCTAGAGCTGGAGTGTGCTCACCTAAACTGTCTTTGCTCTTTTAGACTCTCCCAGCCTTCTCAAGAGCAACACTGGTGCCAAGACTGACAGCTTCCCAAACAAACTCTGGTCCACCTGGCAGAGCCTGGGCTGGAGCCCAGGGAAAATGGAAGGATAACAGAAGTAGATCCCCCAGCCTGCAGAAGGTATTAAGTGATAAAATACAAGGGAATGCCTGGCACATCCTCTTCCATAGTTGTCTTCCCTCTGCAGTTTGATGCCACCAGTGGGCCAAAAGCCTCGAGTACCTGGCTAGGAACAAGCAAGTAGCACATCTTCCCCTCTATCCCCAAATGCACCACAAGGTCACCTGTAATGTGACAAGCCCTGTTGTACAGGACTTGAACGTGCTGGAAGGTGGAACAGGGAAGGTGAAAAAGGAATGGGATCACCATGCTCCCTCTGTCCCTCCTGTTTGTACACTCAACACACCTGCATTTAAGAGACATTACCTCTGGGCAGCTTCTTGCAGTTTCACAGGTTGCTTGGCACTGAGGTAAATCAGGCAGGCATCTGCTACTTTATTCAGGTCACTCTCGCCTGCAGAAATGGAACAGGAAAGAAGGGTAGGAGGTGACCTCCTCAGCAGCTGCTGCCTAATGGAATCAGCTCCAAATTGGCAGCAGAGGCTTCAGAGCCTTTGAGCTGTCTGACCCACAGCTCTTCTGACCTTGCCTTTTAAGCATCTTGCTGCAAAGCCAGGAAAGCAATCAAGGGCACTGAGAGGAAAAGAGCAACTAGCCAGCAAACCTTCTCCCTCATCAAAGCCAGTTCCAGAAATTTCACTTGGGGAGAATTTCAGAGTTTCATTCAACAGAAGACTGTGATGTGCTGGATTTAAAGGGTCCCCCAGAGATAAGCCCACAATAGGACTAGTCAAGCTAGCCAGAAGTCTTATCTGGGCTCCAGTTTGTCCAGTAAGAACAAAGTGTGGCCCAACAGCAATGCAGGGACTCTGTTCTGCACCACAAGTGGGATGAGCAGTCACATTTTGCGTGTGGTGGGAACCTTCTCTCCCATTTGTCTCCTGGGGAGAAAAGCACCCAGCACCTCTTTACAGAGCTCCCAAAGAGAACAGATTCAGGCTAGAGAAGATCGGGAAATCAATTCTGGGCAGCAGGAGGAGAAGTAGCAAATTGAGAGGAGACAGTAAAGTCTGGCAGAGATCCACACAACCTGTGCTTCCTCTGCTACTCACCCATGTCCAGCTTCTCACAGAGAGAGCCCAGGCCCTGCAGCACAGCCAGCTGCAGCTTGAAGGCCAGTGTGTGGCTGTACACAGGCCCAGCTCTGGCACTCACTGGGGCCTGGCTGAGGAGGGAGCTGGTCAGCTTGGGCAGGACATCTTTGGAGAACCTCTGCCTCAGGAAGTCCCCACATGTTTGACCCAGGGTACACAGCACCTAAGAGAGACAACAGTTACAGGGGAGAGTGCACACACTGGCCTGGGAGGAGCTCAGTGATCCACACCAGCCTGGAGGGTTCAGACATTCACTCTCCTGGAGAACTGTTTTTGCAGGGGAGAGCACTGTGACCACACCTGCCCCAGTTTCCCCATAATGAGCAGAAGGTGAATGTTTGAGAGGCTGAGTGAGCTCTGCAGTGTCACCTGGCTGACCTCCTGGGCTGCCCTTCCCTCATTAGCACAGTAAAGGTAAGAGCAGCTCTGCATTCTTACTCAGAATTAGTGGAGGAGTCTCTGATGGAAAATCCCATTAAATATGATTATATCCTTAAATCTCTTTTGTAGTGCAGACAACCAATCCTTCCAAACACGTCAGCAAGCAGAAAGGCCAAGTGGCCACAGAAATGGGCACCCAGCACTACTGGTGTCTGCACAGGATCAAACTCAAACTGGGTAGAGAATGGCCCTAAATGCATGTAAAAACAAAGGGGGATCCATGTGGCCAGAACACTGATCTCTCTTTTGGAACTTCACTGAGCTCATGGTCTCAGTGTGCAGGACTGAGATGCTGGTTATGTTATGTTTGTTTTACACCGATATGACACTTCTGGTCCTGGAATTTAGGCAGGAAGACACTTTGGGGGGAATTCATACAGCAAAACCCAAGCTGGGTGCAAATTATAATGACGACTTGAACTTTTCAAGAGTTAATTAGTTTTTGTACAGCAATCTCTACCTCCTTTTAGGACAGGCACAGGTATGGCTATTCTGAGACTGTAGTGCATGGCTTGTGGAATTTCAGGAATCAAAACTCTCTTTATTCACACTGAAGGATTCTAAAATGAATCTCACTCTGCCCAGCAGACAAATTCCTCTGCAATGCTGGGGCTGGCAACCTCTGGAAACATGCTTTACTGGCCAGCCTGTGAGTCAGGAGGAGAAAGGAGCCAGCTGTCAAGGTCAGGAGCTCTTTAACAATGTCATTATAGGGCCAAGTGTTTATTCAACCTCTCCCTTACCTTGCCAATGCCTCAATCATGAAATGTTCCCCTGTCTTCAATCTGAGACTTCCAAAGAGGATGCTGGGACTGTGTCTCCAGCAAGGCCAAGCTGCACTGCATGGTGCCCCAACATCTGCTGAGGCTGTAGAGCTGTTTTTCTCACCCCTGCAATAACCACCAACATTGCTGCTTCCCCCAGGAACAGCATCAAGGCTTTACCTGTGGACGAGCTGCAGTGAGAGTGGCACAAACCAACCCACAGCAGAGCACAGTGACCCCACGCTCCAAACCACATTTAAACATCACTGCAGGAGCTTGGTGCTCTCTCCTGAGCTGCAGCACTGCCTGAGCCCCCTCCTGAGCCCAAGCCCCAGCTGGAAATGCTGCTGGCAGTCACTGCCATACCTTGAAGGCTCTGAGCACTGCCAGAGGGTCGTCGTTAATCAGCCGGGTGACGAGAACTGGCCAGACACGGTGAGCCATGGGAAGCAGATGGTTTCCATGAGGATGCAGCATGGTTACACAGAGCTCCAGCACGTCCAGGACCTGGGCAGGAGGGGAGGGAACAGACTCTGAGTGCTGCAGTGCCAGGCATTCAGGTGGATCCCAGCATCACAGCAGCAAGCTGGGAGGAGGGGTTGAACTGCAAAGGGTGCAGTTTTACCGCAGCAGGAACGGGGACAAGTGAACAGTGCTAGAAATCAGGCCTGCTTGGAAAGGGACAAGCACTGCAGTGACACAACCTGTGCTGGGTACAGAGCTGGGCTGGGAGCAGGGCAGGATTCCTGCCCCGATCCCACTTGGACTCCACTGCGGCTGCGGCAGCAGGATCACCTGGCAGAGCTGGGGCTGCTGGGATGAGAATCTAGGTTATGCCTCATTTTTCTGTCTCACTTTGCACTTTAAAAGGAGGCCACCTTCAAAGGGTTTTCATAATTAGAAAAAAGCCAGGCTTTTAGCCCTGCTTATCATCACCCCAGCTACTTCAAAAACATTCATCAGCCTGTGCACTGCAGCCTGAGGAAGGGGGATGGGAGGCACAGATGGGAGAAAGATGCTTCTGTTTCCTCCAAAGGACAAAGCACAAGACTTAACTGTCATGAGCATCAAGGCAAAGTGTCCAATACAAAGCCACCCTTAAGATTCTGTTCGGCCTGGCTGCCATTCCTAATCCAGAGCACTCCCAAAAAACTATCTCCCTTTCTCTTGCCAGGCTTGGAGGATCTGTCCTGCTGGAGCATATGGCAGCACAAACCTGGGGATGGCAGGGAGCCCAACGTGCATGGCACACACGCTGACGAGCTACCAGCCCCTTCATGGGCACCATCTGTCCCCTCAGAGCCAGCGATTACCGACCTTCAGCCGCACTCGGAGGCTCCCGTCAGACAGCAAGTGGATGCACCTCTCCATCACATCCTTGGCCAGCTGAGCGTGGCTTGGCATTGGAGCCTCTCCTTCTGGGTCAGAGTTGGGCTCTGGCTTAGCGAGGGGAACCTCATCTGGAAGACAAAACCATTACTGAAGCCATGAAAATGACTTGGGAGCTCTGGGAAATCACAGTCACAGATCACCCACCTACAACGACTCTGCAAATTCCTGAGTAAGGCCTTTGGCATTTTTTAATGTGCTTAGATATAGTTAAGCCTATGAGTTCTGTGAGGTAGTGTCAGGTTCAGTTACGAGTGTGGGGCCAGGGAACATTCGCTTTCTTTACGGGACAATGCAGCTGGTCTGACATTTGCAGTCTCTTCTCACCATGGACTTATTTCCCATTGATTTTTATTAAAAATGAAAAGCCTGGGTATTTAAAGATGAAGTATTTAAAGGTCAGGATTGCAGCACAGTCCAGTGAAGACTAAAAAGTTTCCTATATAAATGTCTGCAGTGCCCGCCACGGCCAAGTGAGAAGGGAGCAGTGGCATCATTAGCCAGGAGAAAACAGTACAGAGATTCCCAAAGGAACATGAGGAAACCACATAGGATCCTGGAAAGAGGAAACTTCAGGTCCTGAACCCAAATGAACTGTTACAAGGGAAGAAAAAACACAGTGTGCTTGTGTTTCAGAGCTAGAGAAGCCTTGATCTGCTAACATTTGGCTCCCCTACTCAAAGAGAACAAAGTGAGAACACCCAACAGCACTTTACATGAAGCAAGGCCAGCCCAAAGAAGACCTGAGACTGTCAGCCTGGTCCCAAGGGCCCCATGTGACAAAAGGACATCTCAGAGGTCACAGTCTCTCTGCAAGCTGACCATGCTCCTCTCCAGCACTGACCTGCCTCCTCCTCCTCCTCCAGGTCAGGAAGATCCCCCTCTGCGATCTGCTTCTGGCAGATGTAGTCAAGGAAGAATCTTTCCACTTCTTGACTTGTCAATGTCACCTCCTGCTGTCCCTGGGACTGAGCCCTGCTCTGGCTCTTGTCAGTCTGCCTTTGCTGGTGCCCCTCAGCGCTGGGCATTCCAAACCACTGCACTGCAAAAAAGGAACTGACATGTCACTGGGCAACCATGATCCCCTCCTGCAAGTCAGCAAGGTGCCATGGATTCCATGAGAGATGAGATGGTTCTCACACCTCATGGGATTGCACCTGACTCAGGCATCTGCTGTCACATTCCAGTCACCTCCTTGATAGTATGGGAAAGTTAAAAAGGAATACATGGTAAAAGCAAAAAGAAATACATGCCATGTGCTCCTACAGAATGTTCATGGGAGCAGTGAACCCATCCTTTCTCAGCCACTAAAGGCCATGTTCCTGTGAAAGGCTACAGTCCAGGCAAACTGGAGAGGGAAAGCTACTGGTGATCATTGCTTGAGCACTGCCCCAGCAAGCAAAGCACAGTGGCCATCACACTGCAATGCCTTGGCTACCTGGAACCTCCCATGGCAAGTGGAAAGGCCCAAGACAAGTACCCTTAGTGACAGCAAGGCTGAATTACACAAAGAAAACATTGCTTTAGTACCTAGAGCAGTCATGACTGAGTGGAGGACCCTGAGGAAGGTGGAAGCCTGGCTATTGTAAGTCTGATCTAGTGCAGACAGGACATCTTGGATTACATCTTCTATCAGTGGCAGCAAGCTGGCATCTGAATGCCTCAGCATCGTGTCCAGGACCTGGGATGCACGTGGCTGACAGGCCAGCTGGCGCAGATTCAGGGAAATCCCGTTCACCAGATAGTCAGAGTTCTCATTGATCAAATACCGCACTGAGTCGTAACCACAGGCCTCACATATGTCTGCCAGGGTCCCCAGTGCTGTCTCACTGATGAGCAGAGTCCTGTCACCAGCCTTCTCCAGCACAGGGTAGAGAGCTGACAACAGCAGCAGCCGGAACTCCTTCCCGAGGACAGCAGCAAAGCAGCCAACGCCCTCCAGCTGGATGCAGATCTGCCAGATGTTGCTATTCATGGTGCGGATTGTGACTGGGGGCTCTGGGGACAGATGGAGAATGCTGCTGGATGCACCCCCTGCATGGACAGCGAGTCCCAGGTGCTGCACCGACTGCTCAGGGCTGCTTTCCTCTGTGTCAATGCTAGTCACCAAATACCAGTTTGCCTGGTCCATGTACTCATCCAGAATGGATGTTATGGACCTTTTGAGATCATCCACGCTCAGTGGAACTTCCCTCTCCTGCAGGAAATCCACTCCCACCCCGGCAGCTCCCATGACCAGCTCGTTGAGGATCATGGCTGCCTGCTTTCGGTACAGGCCAGACTCACTGTACAGCCCCATGAAGTGATCCACAAGCAGGTAGAGGTTCCCATAGTAGCCAAGAACACGACACACTTGCTGAAGGAGCTGGAAAACCTTCTCCTCTGTGAAGAAGCGGAAATATTTCTTCTGGCACCTGCCCTTCTGCACACCCTGCTGCAAGGGGCCCGGTGGCCCAGGGTGCCGGGCCTCCACTATCTTCACATCTGTCACATCCAGCTCCAGAACCTGCACCAGCGCCTTGGACAGGCGCTGCAGGTGGGACACGGAGTTGAGGACAATGTTAATCTTGGGGCCCAGCAGCTTCAGGTAGCCCAGCAATAAGCTCAGCGTGGAAACCTTGCCCATGTCATCCTGAGAGTTCATCAGGCGGGGAAGGGCTGTGGCAAGGGAATGGAGGTTCTCAGAGAGGACATCAGCAAGAGCCCTGCTCTGTGCCACAATCCTCTGCTCTGCAATCCCTTGCAGAACTTTGTTACACCTGCTCTGGACTTCGCTGTTTTCATCATTAACCAGCCCAACCAAGGCCTTTAAGAGGTGACTGAATGAGTCCACCAGTGACTGACTGCAGTTCCTCAGTAAGTGGTGGACCAGCTCCACCAGCTCCAGTCTCACCTTCCAGTGGGGGTGACCTGAAGAAGATTCAACCACCTTATGCAAGAGAAGAGAGAGTTTTTCAGCAGTACTTTTCGTCCAGTCAAGTCCTCTGTGGATCATTAGCTCTGATATTCTGCTGTGCTCCACTAGCAGCTTTTCCTTACTCTTTGGGATTCTGGCTAGCTGTTTGTCAGCCATGACCAAGCCAACAATCAAATAAAAGAGTCTGATGGCAGAAACAGTGGTTTTGTGACCTTGTTTGATGTCTCCAGCAATAACTCGAGACAGTGTAATAGAAATCCCAGGCAGAAAAGAAGCAAACAAATCCCCACATCGCTGTGCCTCGTCTTCATCCAGGTGTCGGTGCTCCTGGCAGTCACACTGCAGAAGCAGGACCTGCAAGCACTCCAAAGCAGAGATCTTGATTTGCTTTGCTTTTTCTTGTTCTGCAAGTGTCAGAAGCAAAGACACAGCAAATCCTAGGAGCGGAAGGGTGGAAGGTTGGTACAGAGACAAGATAACATCCCCATAAGCCGAATGCATCAGGGTGTGGAGTGCCTGGATCACAGCCAGCTTCAGCTCCTCGGACAGCGGGGCGGTTTTGCCCGAGCTGGGAGGGGGAGCGAGGCAGGTACAGAGCTCAGAGAAGAGCTCCTGCAGCAGCTCCTGCTTCTTCACGCACGTCGCGGCAAGCACGGAGGAGATGCACTGCACC
>NW_005054337.1:2968405-2975322 GCF_000277835.1 Geospiza fortis | reverse complement strand
GTTCGTGGGAGCCTGGCCGCTGTTTGGCTGCTGTGTTGTTGTTTGCTAAACTCTGGGGGGAACACCACGTGTGAGGGGAGTATCCGCTGATACCGGCGGCGGATTTGGGGAGGCAGAGGACGGAGGCGCAGCCAAGCGTGGGTTGAGAGGGAGGGGATGCTGAGCTCTGGGCGGGTGTAAAACAAGAGATGTACGGATTACGTTCCCCTGACTGTACTCCGGCAGACTTGGAAGTGCTGTGGCTGTTTGGCTCCGTTTTTGAATTTTGGGTTTGGATTCATACAGCTCACCCGTTACAGAGTTAGTGAAAGGAGATAAGCAGAGAAAAAGCAGTTGTGGGAGTCTGTAAAACTCTTTGGTGCTATCAGCCAGAAACATTTTGTGCGTGTTTTCCTTGCAGATTAACAAAAGGTGATTTCCCAGATGGCTTCATCCTGAAGTCAAGGGAGACTGCCAGTGCCCAGTGGAAGGTGTTCCTGCCGGTGGCAGGGGGTAGGAACGAGATGATCTTTAAGGTCCCTTCCAACCCAGACCATTCTGGGATTGGATGTCCTGTCCCAGGTGCAGCCAGTGTCACCATTCCCCTGCAGCACCAGCACTGTGAGCCCCTTGGAGCAGCCGGGCTGTCTTCTATGTGATTGCTGCTTTTTTGCTATTTGTAGTTTATTAATGAGTTTTTGAAGATCTGCCTTTGCCCTGTTGTGGAAATGAGCCCCTTTGTTTTCTGCCTTCTGTGTTGTTTTTGTTGGGGGAACAGTGAAACTCACTAATTCTCGCCATATTGATATAGAAACTGGTGGTGTCAAAATAGGAAAATTTAAGGTATATTGAAGAAATGTGATGTTAGGAGCATTGTTTGGAAAACTTTAGAGTCTCCACAGTAGCTTCTTCCTGCAGTTTCACTCATTCTAAGTTACTCTGTTTTATTAGAGTATTTTTCCTGAAGTAAATTAATAAAAAAATAAACTAATTGGGTTATTAGTTCGCTGATGGGTTAGAGCAGCTTTTTAAAATTGTGTTTAAAATGTATTGGTTTTTCAGAGTTGAGGTGTCACTGTGCACAAAAAGCATTAAAGCTCTTGTTTGTCTTATGAATTAATTAGAAAAGAGCAGAAGTGAGGACATTGAGAACTACTTGACTTGAAAGCCCCTGGTTTCCTTTGGTAAAATGGAAATGTTTTGAACTTTGCTTTTAGCCTGCAAAGCTATAAACAACTTTGAAAGCCCTGTTAATGATTCTAGGTGAAAGAAATGAGAAATAAACTCTCCTTTTGTTTTTTTTTCCTTTTTTTTCTTTTTTTCCCCCTTTCTCAGCAAAATCAAGTAGGAAACTTACTTTCCTATATTTAGCAAACGATGTCATCCAGAACAGTAAGAGGAAAGGCCCTGAATTTACCAGGGAATTTGAATCTGTTCTCGTGGATGCATTTTCTCACGTTGCCAGGTATGTTGCTGTATTTCTTCAGCTTTCTTCTCTAGGGATTTGCATTCTTGTTATTCAAAGCTTAATTCAATTGAGTTTTATTGGTTTTTTAGATCTAGGGTATGCTTGTACCTTCTCTATAGTAGAGATTGGATCCTGGCTGCTTTGTGGTTGGGCACTGTTTAGTGTAAATGGGTAACCGTGTGTGTGGACCAGTCCTTCACAGCTTTACATGTTTGTGAAGCTCCTATGGACTTTATTTCAATTGTTACTTAAAGATCTGGCAGATCTGTTTATGAGCAGTGGAACTGAGCAGTTGGGTGTGTTTGTTAAAGCCACATAATGAATGGCTCTGCCCCATTGTCAAAAGACTTTAAAAGAGCTGATGTTTTGGGTCACTGGGTTCTCACCAGCCTCCTGGGTTGAGCAGTTTCTTTGTGTGTTACCTGATCAGTAATATCCTTGCTGGAGGAAGGAAGAATTTCATAGTTAAAAGGGAAGAAGTGATGCAGCCACCACCTTACCAAAAATGCACTGTTGTTTATTTGAGATTGTGTCTAAATGGCATAATGAGTCCTGTTACCTCAGCTAAACACCATTAATGCTCTGGGTATTTGTCTGTTCTGGAGGGCTGTCTGACTGTCAGAGCACGCTCTGAGTGCATTTAAGTGCCTAATGATCCAATCAACCTGCTTTTAATTGGGATGTTATTGGCTGAAACAGCTGTTTAAAGTTAATACTCAGAGTTGTAGACTTGTCAGCTTCAGGGTTTTTTATAAACTCTTATTGCAAATTCTGAATAATAGCAAGTTTCTTCTTTCACAACTTTTCTGCCCTTACTTTGAGATGGGAATGGTGGGAGACTTCCAGGCAATCTTTAGGTCAAATAAAGGGGAAAATTTGCCACAAGTGCATTTTGCACAGTTTGTCTCAGACAACATGAGCAAGATTCTCTCCAAATGTTCACATATTGCAATGGGTGCAGCTGCCAGTTTGGAAGATGCTCTCTAAAAACATAAGGAGTGTTGATCAGCTGAAGTGTAATGATTTCCCAATCTTTGAACAGAGAAGCAGACGAGGGCTGCAAGAAGCCCTTGGAACGATTGCTGAACATCTGGCAGGAGAGGAGTGTGTATGGCAGCGAGTTCATCCAGCAGCTCAAACTGTCTATGGAAGACTCCAACAGCCCCCAAACAAAAGGTAAATGCATATTGTTTGTCATGTGTGTTTTGTTTTTAAATTGGTGCATGTTTCACTGCAATTACTGTGAGGAGTTGAGCTGGAGCTGGTTGTGGAGATTCTTCAGGACTGTGTTGAGAAGTGTGATTTTCATTAAACCCTCAGTTCTGGTTTGCAGGTATGCTGTCTTGGGGCTGGCAGTGAGCTTAACTGAGTGTGATGTCTGGTGCTGCTTGTGCAGATTCAGTGCTCCAGGGCTGCCTTTTGGGGTGAAAGCAAGTCAGTCATGCAGGGAACTGTTGTGTCCACCTCAAGTGTTCCACTCTGCATCTCTGAGACTGCTCAGCTGGGTTATTAGAGTGTCTTATTCAATACTGTTAGTGCTTTCATTCTCATATTAATTGTTTTGTTTTCCATAGTTACTGTATTTTATTATGATGCAGCAAGGAGTTTTGAATAATTGAAGTCTGGAATATATGCCCCAGAAGCTTGTCTGGTCTCTTATTTTCTTACACCAGCTGATGTCATTTGGAGAAAACTCTAACTTTGCATAATTTAATGTCATTAGGACATCACAGGTATAACCTTACTACTGCATGAGATCTGTGAGAAACTGAGCATAAGCTTGTGTTTACTGTGCTTTGATTTACTGCTTTGGCAGATCTTGCCTCTTCTGTAGCACTTGGAGATGTTTCACTGGTAGTGCTCCAGTGGAAAGAGGGGAGCAGTGGGATGCCTCAACTATGGAAGGTGAGGGTCATTAAAAATCAAGAGTGTTCTGGTTAAAGGAATATTTGTCCACCTTACAGCTGAAGGAAGTGGATGCTCCATTCCTGGAAGTGTTCAAGTCCAGGTTGTATGGGGCCCTGAGCAAGCTGGTCTTGTGGCAGGTGTTCCTGCCTGTGGCAGGGGAGTTGGAATGAGGTGGCCTTTAAGGTCCCTTCCCTTAAGCCATTCTATGATTCTATGAAGTGTGTCTTCAAATGGGCTGGAGTGACATTGCTGCTCTATGGGCAATAGAAAAAAATGTGACCAGAGTTCTGATGATGTGAGAGAGTTGGCTTGGTCATTAGTAAAAGGCTCTTACACCATTCTTAGGTGGTGAAAACAAGGTCTGATTGAGTTGGTATTTAATGTAGAATTAATATGAAGATATGAGCCTAAATGAGATCTGTATGTGAAGACATCTCTGGCTGTAGCTTTGTGCTTTTTCACACAGTGCTTTGGGCAGAACTGCTGGACAGATGCTCTAGCAGCTCACACCAGTGCCCTTGCACCTGCCCCTGATTGAGTTATACCCTTTGGATGATGACTTTTGCAGTTTTTTCCCCAAATGTTGTGAGCCAACTGCCCTGACTAAAGGGGTTATCCCATTTCTATGGAGACAGAGGGAGTTTGTGCTCTGGGAGGGTGAAGGTGAACAGTCTCTGCATGAACTGGCTCATGTTGGGGTTCCTTTTGTCTGGGTGCAGTGAATGAGGCACCTGTGTGTTATCAAAGGCCAGAATTTACACTCCTGATAACCCTGACCTGATTAACTGAGGGTTTGAAACTTTAGTTTAGTGTACCTGGGTAGGTGTTTCACAAGTGTTTAACATTGAATCTGAAGGCATTGATAATTGATACCATGTGTTATTTCCTGGTCATTTGGCAACCAGCTGTCCCTCAGTGTCCTTTCCCTTTGGCTGATGGTATCAACCACTTCTGCTACTGTTGTCTTTTCAACTTAAAAATATTTGTACAAAATTGAACTTCCTAAGAGTAACAGATCTTTGTCTGTGGGAAGCAGAGTGGAGGAATATAAACCCTTGAAGGACTGCTGTGTGCACAGCTTCACTTGGCAAGAAACTTCATTTTTGGCCTGGGTAATTAGAGATATTAATGTAGTATCTTTTATTTGAAACAAGGTTTGGGCCTTTACGTGAGTGTGAATGTTACTGCCTTGTCAATGCATGTCAAAGAGAAACTTGAAGGATTCAGCAGAGTTATCCTGTGGGTTTTTTCCTTGCTTTGACTGGCATGTGTGCAGATTAGCTTCTTGATGGTAAGAGCTAGTTTCACCTGGGGGCTTTGAGTTTCTGGTGAGTTGCAGAAGGCTTTTTTGTGGTTACTGTATTCCATTTTCAAACAGGTGAACATAAGCAAGATTGAGATTAAGGTGTCCTGGTTTACAGATAGAAAAATTGTTGTAAATGTGGAAAACCATAATCCAGTGCTCCTCCAAAGCCATTCTGGCTTGCTGGGTTTGTGGATGCCCAAGGTAGACACAGCTGAGAAATAGGCAATGTTAGTGTCTGTAGATTGGTGCAAGCTGTGCTGTTAAAATGTTGGAGCTCCTTAAGGGCATCTGGTGCTGTTGATAACACCTGGTGCTTGTGATTACAACTAATCTTTTCTTCAGCCTGAGGGATGGCAACAGGTCAGTGCAGGTAGTTTTCTGTTATTTTTCATACTGCAGTGTCTTAAACTGATTTGGTGGGTGCTTCTCTCTGAGAAGATGACTCTGCTTGTCTTGAGAGCACCACTTAAAGTTGTGTGACTTCCCAAAGTGCAATGGAGTCCTGTATCAGTGAGGAAATACATCTTCAATGCTCATCAGTCAGTGTTTCAGTGCTACAGTTTGTTTCCTGTTTTGTCAGTAGCAAGGCCTTGGGTAATGCACAGCAATTCAGTTGTCTGGGCATGCTGAGCTCCTGCTGTGGAGCAGAGCTGGTTTCCCTTCAGAGAGACAGAGGGGTAAGACAACCAGCCCTTTCTAGGCACTGTATTCCCTGGTTTGACTGCTCAGTGATGCAGCTGACTACCAGATTTTAGTCTTTCGGAGTCCTTAAGGAGATATGCATATGCATGGAAATGAGCTTTTGAATATTGATACATTGTTTTATCTCTAAATGTATTCATTAAGCTTGCATTTGCTTTCTCATTAATCTCATTTTTATTAGAATGTTTCTTTTCACAAGCAATAGGGAAGAGAAAACCCCCCATTTCTCTCAAAGATTGGAAAAAGTAGGTCTTAAAGGTTTGATGTGAAACCCTTCAGGCAATACAACCGATATAGCTGATGTGTTTTCTTTTTGTTGTCTTTGTAACAAGCAGTTGAAGAAGGTCCTTGAATGTGCTGTGATGTAGGAGTGTGTCACTCTTAACACAGAACTGAGATGCTCCCCGACTGCTTTCATTGTGTTTATGTTGCAAATTCTGGCACAGAAAGTCAGACTTGTATTAAAATATGGAGAAGAACAGAGAGGAGAGCAGGCAGGGAGGCTTCTGAGGGTAGCTGAAATGAAGCCACCTGGACACAGAACTAGGTATGGTTTTGGAGCAACTCAGGAGAGGCTGCCAGCAAATATATATTGTAATGAGAGTTTCAGCAGCCACAAGTAATCTAGCCCCAAAGAGAGAAGGGTTTGGAATGGTTGGAGGGGGTGCTGGCTCATTAGAAGCCTGTTTACCTCTGAACAGGCATCAAGAACTGAGAACAAAAAAGTAAGCACCTGAGCTGGGAAGATCGCTCAAGTGTCCAGCTGACAGGAAAAGCTCATAGTTGTCTGCAAGGCCTTGGACACTGTAACCTTCCTCAAGCCAGCTGAGATGGTTCCTAGCATAAAAGTTGATGCAGAAATGCTTTTGCTGGTGTCTATGGACTCTGCAACAGCAAGGTAGCAACAGCCTGGAGTCTCACTGCACAGCTGTGAGGAGAGGAATTTGTCTGTTGTTTTGGAGAAGTGGAGAGTGCTTTGCCCTTTGGAGGCTTTTTGGGAGTAGTTCAATTTCTGTGAAGAGCACAGCAAAGCAGGAGAGCTGACTTCATTGGGGCTTCTCTGGCTTCTTTGTGTCCATGTCAAGGTGGGCTCTTGATTTTAATGGAAGAAGCTGTCTGTATTCTACAAGGATATCTTGATTGTTTTGGGTATGTATTACATTCTGATCAGTTCTGGATGTTCTCAGTGCTTGTTTCCCCCTTCTCTGGCTGGATTTGACACGCTTTTCTGCTAGTATAGACTGTGATGGTGAAATTACCCCTGGCTGGCAGATTTTGTAAGTTACCCAGGCAGGGTGTATCTGTGCTGTGCTTCTGTTCCCTTTCAGGGATCCTTTTGCTCCATATGCTCCTGGGTTAGGAAATAAGCAAAGGGTTTTTTTCCTATTTTGTTGAAATTGAGATAGAGTTTCTAGAATTCTCCAGTGACTTTTGCTTAGGTTTGCAGGTGCTCAGCATCACCGATTTCAGAGTGCTTGCAGTCAGACTCACGTGGCCTTGTTCAGATAGAATATTCAATGAATTCTGAATCCTCTGTGTCAGAGTGGTGAGCAA
>NW_005054337.1:2935259-2968395 GCF_000277835.1 Geospiza fortis | reverse complement strand
CAGGAATAATTTTTCAGCAATTTGAATCCCAGCTCTCAATTTAATTTCACTTGTGTGATCGCTGTGGTCATGCATTCTTCTGTTGTTGGCTCAGGTTTATCCTCTGTTGGTTAATTATTTTATGATAAGTACACACAAGTGATAAATACTGATGACCTCCTGTGTTGGGCTGGGTAATTTTAAATGCTCTCTTTGCCCACTTTCTCATCTGCTCATCTCCTGTTCAACCCAACTCGTGTTTCTCACAGACCTCAGTGGGCAGCAGCTGTTTTCCTTGTTGATCTGGTGCATCACTGGCTTGTCAGTCAGATTTTCAAGCACTCATACATCAGTTGGATACATGCAATAATTGGCTGTCCTTTTTCTAGCCTAGGTAGCTTTGTTCTATCAAACATTAACACTTCCTTTGGTTTAGGGTAACTTTTGAGTGCTGCTTTGCCTTCCATTGAGTGAGTCTGTCCTCTGACAGATGTGTTTCTGTCTGTCTTGGGAAGTTGTTCAGCTCTTTCCCCAATGAGCAGGATGTAACAGCTCCTTGATTTCTCTCCGTTAGAATGAAGTTTTTTCATATGTCTCACCTGACAAGGCAGGCAAAACTCTGCATTTAAGGACAGACCTTTCTGTTTGGTTCCCCATTAGAATGGGACAGTCTGGTTTTGTTTTAAATTGAGTGATCTTGGTTTTGGTTTTTCCTGTGAATCAAAGTATATACGGATTATCTTGGCAAGACTGGATTCCATTGAATAGATGTTCTTAAGACTGTCCAAAGATTTCTTACAAATTACCCCATATCTTATTATCTTTGGTGGCAAGTCTGAAAAATGATCCACCTTCTTTTGAAGGTTCTGTGGCTGGATCAAAGGCTTCATTAAGACTTCTGACTCATTTAAATAAACCGTCTCTTCCCTTTCAAGCTAATGTTTGCCGTGCTGAGGTTCATTTAACTAGTCATGTCTTGCTTTATGACATCCCTGTTTCTGAAGTGTTGCAGGTTACCTGCTTGGAGATTAGTTCATGCTTTGGTGTTGCTGCTGTCACATCTTGGAGTTGTAGTTAAACAGAACTGTCCTGAAGCCTTTATTTTGATGAAAGAGTGGAAGGTTGAATAATGAGCAATTACTGTGTTGGTTGTAGGACCACAGGGAGCATATAATTAATGCAGAAAGATAACTTGAAATTCTTCTGTCCTTGTGTACCTTCACATCAGCACTTCATTTCTACTGGTAGAAATCCTCACCTGTATACTCAGTGTTAACCAGAGCATCTGAGGGTTGAAGTCTGTAATTTATTGTCAAATAGCACATTTATTTGTCTTTCCTACTTTCATTGTGAGAGGCACAAACACATATGAAGTGCACACTGCTCGTGTATCCTCAGGCTGGCATGTACAGAGATACATGGAAGGCAGAAATCAATCTTTTATTACTGTTTTGCATTTGAGTGTTTGGAATATGATTCCAACATTAAAGTCCAGCTGTGGTCATCCCCTAGAGGGCTTAATCATCAGAGCATCCATCTGGTGTAATTCTTTGAAGTAGAGATAGTTAAGGTGGGCAGATCTGGCATCCAAATGAGTTGTTTCTGTCTTCAGTTGCAGAGGAGAAGAAATCTTTAAAGCGAACTTTCCAGCAAATACAAGAGGAGGAAGATGATGATTACCCTGGGAGCTACTCACCCCCAGACCCCAGCGCTGGGCCACTGCTGGTATGTGGAATGGGTTGAGCCTGGGAGGAGCTCTGGAAGCCATAGCGCTACCTCCCCTGTGTCACAACCACCTCCCCTGTGTCACAGCCACAAGGTGGAGCTGACAACAAGTGAAATGGGTTTAGTGGAGATGCAGTTTGGGGTTGAGAAGTCCATGTAAAATGCAACAGATTCCTTTTCCCTACTGCAGTTATGTGTCACTTCTGAGCAATTCCCGGTAGTCTAACCCAAGGTCTGAGTAGTGCTGCCAGGAAAGAATCCCAAAGGACTGCTAGAAGAACAGGCCATATTTTAAATTCTTCTCAAAATCAATGTGTAGCTTCTAAAACCTAAAGCTGTGAACAGTTAATACACAATTTTCCTTCATAGGCTGTATCTTTCTGTAAGTTATAATACAGCATAGCATTTGTTGTATTTGTATGGAGCTGGTAGGAAAACGAGCACTGAAGACTTTAGAGGCTCCGTGTTACTGGTGTGGAAATATTTGGAATGAAATAAAAAATCATTGCGGCCGTTTGAGGCTACAGATTGAACATATGTTAACCCAGAGCCTATTTGAAGGGGATAAAAAATTACACCATCCATCTGGTAAACTGTAAACATTGAAAAATAAAAATAAATAACAGTTGTCAAGGAAATAAGTGAAAATTTTGTTGTTGTTTTTACCTCCAGATGCCTTGTAGCTTATAGTTTCTCTTGATTATAAACATCGTCACTGTTGGAAATCATTTGCAGTTTGCAAGGAAGTAGTAAATGTTAGGTAATGGACCTCTTTGTTTTTCAGATTAAGAAAATATTTATTTTAAATTTGTTAGTGTTTTCATTAGCTTTCAAACTATTGAACTGTAGTTTAAAAATCAGTGCTTGTGTTTATGGTCCTAGCGTTCTGTTTCAAAAACCTGCCCTACTTCAGAATTTTTTAAACAAAAAAGCAACACTTTGTTCTTCCTGTTCAGGGAGTTTCTCTGTTTAATTTTTTTTTGAGCCAGGAGGAAATACAATGTGTCAGGGATGGTCCTCCTAGAGCTCTCCTCATCCATGTCCTTTTAAAGTTTGGATGCATCTTGGGTGAATTAATTCAAACTGACACGTCTTTCCTCAGTGCACTAAAGCCAGCTGAGAGATGAGCTGAGGGCACACCGAGGAGCCCATTTGAGTTGCAGAAAGCTGTATGCTTGCAGGAAGCTGGGTGAGGACAGCCATGGCTTTGCAAAATCAGGAGATTGCAGAGTTTGATTTATGGGAGGAGCTTTTGTCATCATTGGAGTTTATAGTCAGTACCAAGTTACAGAATTCTAAACCTTGTCATGATGGAAATTTAGTATAGTTTTGTTTGGGCTGATGGAAATTTGGTGTTGGGTGTTTTTGCTCTGTCAGAATGCAGCTTTAGAACAGAACAAAAAGGTGCCTGTACACTCCAGGGAGGCAGAGAGTCTGTCAGGGATGTTTGGGTGGAAGATTCAGTTCCAGCTTGGGGCAGCACACAGGGCTGGTGGTTCTCTCAAACTGGTGTGGTCATGTCCTTCACAGCTATGTCTTAAATGATCACTTTTCTTAATTGGATTGAGAAGTTTCCCACTGCAGGGCCTTGAAAAGGATGGCCCTGCTGTAATTATGCAGGAGGAGCTAAACACCGGGATAGTGTAAACTCAATGAATACTCCTTGTGTTAGGTTTAAAAATTATTTGAAGAAAATATTCCTCAAATGGTACCTTTCAGAGGTGGGTGAGCTCCTCTGCAGTGACCACATCCCTGGGAAGTGGATGTGGTTAAGGTTACCTGGTTTTACTGTTGGCTCACTTGTAGACCGAGGATTTGATCAAAGCCCTACAAGACCTGGAAAATGCAGCATCAGGAGATGCAACAGTGCGGCAAAAAATTGCTTCCCTGCCTCAGGAAGTTCAAGATGTTTCATTACTGGAGAAAATTACAGGTATGAGACTGGAAGATGAATGAACATGGGTCTAAAGAATAACTTAGAAATCAAAGTGTGGGTTTTTTTTTTTAATAATCACAATGTATGGTGGAGTGAATTCCTGCTTTTGTGTCCTTGCTTTGTAGTTCTGGGGTAATTAACAGATAGCAATCCTATGACTAACACTGAAGATTAAACTTACATAGCTGCTTCCTTTTTTTGGCTTGGACTGAGGCTTTTGTACTTTGAGAACATCATCAGCATTTTGCAAGAATATAAAGGAAATCGAGCCAGAGTTCTCAAGTGGATGTGTTTGCTCTTAAACACCTCAGCTGTTAAGATATCTTGAAGTTTTATCAGTGTGATGAATATACACATAGTCCTTGATTGATATATTTTCAAGTTCTACCAGACTGCTGAGTACGCACATAGTCCTTGATTGCTATGGAAAAGGCAAATTGCTACCCCCGTTAATCTGTCAGTCTTTGTTTAAATTAACTGCTGCAATTGCATTTGAAAAGTAATTTTAATAGAAGCATTTAGAGGTTGAACTGATTTGACTCTTGTTCCTGGAGGTGGTTTTAATTTAGAACTCATTATGAATTATCACTTATTTGACCATTCATAATATATTCTTACAGTGCCCAACTGGACTGTGTGTAATTCTTAGATTTGTGTCAATACATTTGAAATCGCTCCTATATAACAGGAATTAACAAGTGCACACTGTGTTTAAATGTAGAAACCACCTGATTTGTTTACATGAAGGTACTTCTAACATTTTAATTAACCTGTTCATAGAGGCTTACTATTCATAGATTTATCTCCCTGCTTTCACTGACATCTCTAAGGATTAAATACAGTCAGTTATGTCAATGTCTAAAATACAGCCCACAAAGGGTGAATGTCCTATTTCCTGTTATCCTGTGATAACAGCCCTTATTCTCCTGTCAAGCCAGAAGTATATTTACGAACAAGATGTTATTGTGCCTGTGGCTCATGAATCGCAGCCCTTCTGTCAACAATTGGAAGTTTTAAACTTTGTCCTCTAAATCACCCAACGCTTTTGCACGCAGACAAAGAGGCTGCGGAGCGGCTCTCGAAGACGGTGGACGAGGCGTGCCTGCTGCTGGCCGAGTACAACGGGCGGCTGGCGGCCGAGCTGGAGGACCGGCGCCAGCTGGCACGGATGCTCATCGAGTACACCCAGAACCAGAAGGATGTGCTCACGGAGAAGGAGAAGAAACTGGAGGTGAGTGCCTGTTACTGGGGCTGGCAGAACAATTGGCTCACCAGACACTCACCCTGGACTCCAAATCTATGGGTTTCTCCCAAGGGAGATGATTCCGGGTGTTACCTTTACGTGATTCCCGGTCCTGCCTTTGCATGGTCCCAGCTCCTGCCTTTACATTTGATTCCGGGTCTTACCTTTACTTTTGATTCCGGGTCTTACCTTTACTTTTGGTTCTAGGTTATCTAGGCTCTAGTTGTCTTTACACTTGGAGTAAAACGGGTAAGAAAGCAGTGTCAGATCTGCAGAGTGCAAATCTGTCCTGGTGTTCAGTCTAGATGTTTCAATGCACCTGGAAAGCCCAGAGATCTATACTACTTAAAGAAAAATAGACTTGCCTAACACATAGCTTATTTTGTTATGACAAAATTTCAAAAAATTAACCTTTTTTAAAAAAGTAACCTCCCTTTGCCATAATTAGATGAGGTTTTTTTATACTGCTTGGGTTTTTTGTTATTTTCCTGATGGTTAGGTGTCCTTCATCTGCTTCCTGAGACCCTGCTTGTTTAGGGGAAGCAGTTTAAGCCAAATGTTCTGCTCTGCATCCTTTAACAGCCACTTACCCACAGCTTCTGTGGTGCAGTGTAAATGGGGCTGGTAGTGAAAGACAATGACTTGTGTTTCCTGTACAGCTCCTTTAAACAGGGAGGGCAGGACCCTAAAACAGCCTGGGGCTGAGCTGAGCCCCCTTGCTCAGGCTGTGCAGCCAGCTGTTTACAGCTGTTTATCCAAAATGTGCCTTCTCCATGGAAGTTCTTTCAGCAGCACGTTGTGGGACTGGCGAGGAGTTTAATTAATGGCTGTGGTTGTATGTCACTCTGCCATCTGCTAAACTGCCCCTTGGCGGCACATTAAGGGCTTCTCTGCACCGCGGTGCTGGTGATGAGCAGCTGCTGCAGGGTGGGATGGGAGGGGATGTGGAGGACAAGATCTCCTGGAAGGAGACTGAGCTGCAGCATTTGCAGTCTCTGTTTACTCTCATGGCAAACCTCCTCCTCTGACAGCTCGGCAACATTGTTCCCAGATAAAATTCATTTTGAATGTTTTCTTTGCCTGTGTTTATATTGGAGGTTCTCAATGCCTTGTGACTGAATTTCTTCAAGCATAGCATCAGTCTTATGACTGAGTCAGAAAAAACACTTTTATACATGGATACAGATGATGCCATGAAACCAAATGTTGTTTGGCAACTGATTTGTTTTCTGTGGAAGGCTTGGGTCAGGTTTTGAGGTTTTTTTCTTGCTTAAAGGACACCTATGTGTATGTAAAAAAATACATAAATGATACATACTGCTATAGGTAGCAAAATGCTGCACAATAATATTTTAAAAGGCTCAGAACAATTAATAATTTTGAGTCAGTTTGAGACTTTGAAACTGAGAAATCCATAATGACAACATGAAATTAAAATTTCTAATGCATTAGCTGAAATGTTGTGACAATCGTGGAGGGTTTTTGTTTGGAAAATATCCTTTTGCTAAAGAATGTTACTTGAAAATTGTAACTCTGGCAGAGGCAGAAACGTAACCCTGAAAATTAAGTGTTTTGCTGGTTGAGTTGCTTTGTTAATGATAGTAATCCTGCTGATGGCAATGGAACAGGCTGCTTGCACACTATTAGGTGTAAACGTAATTCTTCACTACATTAGAAAATAAAGAATGATCCTATTTAAATATTAGGATCTTATTAAGTATCTGTTTAGGTTGGCATCTTTGTCATTCTGCCAGACAAGAGGGCCTCAGTGCTGTAGCAGTCTAAACAGAGTTGCAGGAAATGCCACTCCAGCAGTGAACATGAGGCACGATTGATATTCGTGTCAGCTCTCAAACCTCAGTGAGGGATGTTGCCTGATTACAGCATTCCATTGTTCTGCCCTTGTAGAGGGTTAATAAACAGTGGAAGATGCTGGTTACAGATAAGACAGGCCAGATCTGCTTATCAGTTTTATTTGAGTCTTTGATGTTCTCACAGTATTGATAAGGCTGTATTTTTCTTTGTAGTGCTAATAAGCATTTTACTAGAAGGATCTGAAACTTGTAACAATTAAAAATGTATTTAAAAACCAAAACATTTACTCAGGCGAGGTCTGAAATGAGAAAACAACTTAAAACAATCTAATTTTACATATCTACGCATTGTAGGCTTTGCTCTCTTGAAGTGTCTTTCTCAGAATCTTTGGTACTTTGAGTTTTTCCTCTTGTGCTGAGGAAGTTTCCTCTAAGTTTCTTGACTTAGATGAGAGGGTGTGTTTAGATGGAAGATGGATTGTTTACTTCACCATCCTCATCTAGACAAGGCTGTTGGTTGGGGAGAGGGACTTCTGACATAAATAAAAGTCAGGACTATATTTTAAGAGATGGAAATACCTAATTTGGAAATTACTCTGGGTGGTTTTTTTGTATTTTATTTACTTGCAAAGTCTTTCACTGGGATAGCAATGAAAGTAGCTAATCTGTGAATTCTTGAAAAGCAGCTTTTATGGTCTAAAGAGCTGCAGTTGTTTACTAATCCTGTTAATGCTGTCCCTCATGAAACAGCAAATTATCAAAACATACAGAAACTCAGTATGTTTGTGTTTTGTGGGCTAATGCTCAGAATACTCTGCATGTCAAACCCCTGTGACACAGCTCTTGTCATCAGTTGCAGTAAGGCTGTTTAACTGAGGGGCACTGCTGAGGAACATGCTGAGGATTTGGAAAATAATTACACATCAGCATGGACACAGCTGGCATGAGTAAGGATTGAAGCAGTGAGGGCAAAGCAGCACTGGTGATTTGAAGGGAGGAAGCTGCAACAGAGCCTGAAGATCATAACATGGACAAACTCTGGTTTTAGGGTAGCAGTGGAAAAAATCCAAGTGTAATAATTAGGATTTCTTTATCCTGGGAGTGGTATTTTGACTGTAGTCTAAGAGCACTTAAGAAGGTAGATTTTCTTTAATTCTATCAGTCACTAAAATCAGCTGGCCCCAAGCTGATACTAAAGAGCCTATAACAAGGCATATATCTTCAAAGGTAAGTATTCCTCATGTTAACTTCCTGAAAGGTGTGGGGGATACTGTCGTTCAACAGCTGAACACTGAATTTCTTTTAAAATGGTGTTTCATCTTGCTCAGCAATTGTGGGCTTGATACTGCAGCTGCAGTTTGATCTTCCATGCCAGGGATAGATCAGAGGTGGCCTGGACATTCACAATAGCAGATGACAGGAAATAAAATCCACTTTCAGACAGGTGTAGAAGCAGGAGCTGTTGTTTCTATAAGAATGAGATGTGTCCTTGTATCTCACAGTAGTATTGAACTTCCAATGGAAGTTTCTTGATTTGTGTTATTTTTGGCCATTGCTGCACCATTACAATTACTGAGCACAATCAGCTGGGGATGTTTTTTGTCCTCGAGCACCTGAGCCTGCAGAACTTCAAGGAGAATTGTCTTTTGAAGTCAGAGCACTCTTCTGGAATGCATGGCAGGCAAAGAGAAAAAAAACAGGGAATTAGTTTGTGTAAAATGGAAATGCAGTGGGGAGAACATCCCATATTGGGGTACCAGGTAGCTGTAAAGTGAAGTCAGGTAAACAGATGAGACTGGAAGAACCAAGGAAATGTGCAAGGAAATGGCAAATTGCGTAGAAGCTTCATGGGAACCTGAAATAACTACTGTCAGTAGGAAACCTCGAGTGAGTGGAGGGAGGGTTTTTTTGATATGATGGAGAGAAGAGGCAGAAAAAATAGAAGATTGTGCAGTCAGAATTTTTGGTTTGATGTGCAGTCAGTGAGGGCAATTCTTCCACATACCTTCTGTGTCTGTGTTGGTGAAAGGTGATGTGAGGAGCAGTGCAACACAGGCAGTGTGGATGGAGCAGTGCATGTACTCAAATATGTGTGTGCTTACATGTCTGCAGCTATAAATCTAAAGAACATACTGTATTTAAGATCCAGTTTAGGGGAAATATTCTGATTCTTGGCTGCAGCTGAAAAATTGTCACTTAGAGTCCTGCTGAGAGCTCTGGGGGTTTTTAGATGTTTGTGAGTTTTAATATTCATGGCTTCAAGGCACCTTTAATAAGGTGTTAATGCCGTGCCCACACAAATTTGCAAACCCTCTTTGATAATGCATCTCTGAGGGATGAAGTGCATTCTCACTTGAGGTTTTCTGGACTGCCCAGCACTATACATTTTCTTGAAATACAATTTAGTTCAGTGGGTTAATAGGCAATTTATTGCTGTGCTGCTTCCACTGCCTGGGTCTCTGTAGTGTGTCACCATTGG
This sequence comes from Geospiza fortis, assembly GCF_000277835.1. Taxonomy (NCBI): domain Eukaryota; kingdom Metazoa; phylum Chordata; class Aves; order Passeriformes; family Thraupidae; genus Geospiza; species Geospiza fortis. The sequence goes on along the minus strand of NW_005054337.1, from coordinate 2,959,219 downwards.
CACGGCTTTGTGGCTGCTGCTTCCCTCAGACAGCAATTCTTGGGTTCTGTGGTATATTCATTTCAGTGGTTTAGACAGTGAAATAGGAAATTAAATTTTAGGGCTCCTGCCAGGAAACAAAATTGTCAGTATTTGACATGTGTGAAGTAGCAGGTGCAGCTGTGGGAATCAGCAGCAGAGTGGGGTCAGCTCTGCCCCCCTGGCAGGGAGATCCTGAGCTTGGAGCACCCAGACAGTGCCAGACCTGGGGCTGTAGGACCAAACTGGTGACTAATGGGGCAAGAAATGCTGGGCTGTGCACCAGTGACTGCGCCAGTCCTGCCAGCTGTGAGCCACTGGTGCCTCTGGGTGTGGGGAAGAGCTCAGGCTGCTCTGTGGGGATGTGAGCTCACAACTGCAGGGAATTTGGGTTTGTTGGGCCATGTATGGCTCGAGGCAACAGCTATGTTTCTTTGCACAATGGAGAGATACAGTTCCTTCATTTGGTAGGTGCTTGTAGATATTTATAATTACAGTCATGCTGCAAATAGAATAATATTAAAACAATAAAAACAATACAATATTAACATACAATGTTTTTATGCATTTTGCTGAAGTGAATGAGTGTTGACCACTCTCTTGCTTAGCTAGAAAAGTATTAAGATGTTTGGAGAGGTGAATGTTGGCTTGTGCTCTGGATGTTGATTTTTATGGTGAACATCAAATGTACCCCCTTCAGTGTTTATTTCTGGAAGGGTATTTGGCAAATGAAATTATGATTTGTGTCCCTCATGCAGTGGCAGCAGCCTGGGCTTTTTCTGAGAGCTTTTGAACATTGCAGAGGTTGAGGTATTCCCAGCAGTTGGAGAAATGCTGCTCCTCTGCTGCTGCCTCTTCTGTTGTCCTAAACAAAGAGGAGAGCAAGGAAACGAGTTCTGGTTTGAGAGCATGTAATTCTGCCAGGAGCAGAAACACCATCTCTGCTGATGTGTGATGAATGATGCCACAGAAGAAAGAAGCCTTGTCAAATTTAAAAGAGCAAGACTGAACAAATTTAAGGTTGAAAATGAACTGAAGACTCTGTAAGGAAATACATCATTCAAGCTCTGATTCCTGGACTGCATCTTTCAGATGAAACCTCAGATTTGCTGGTTTAGTGCTGCTGCAGAATGAGGAAACCTGGTTTCACCCTGGCATTTGGTTTCAGTTTGCTTTTGAGGAGGGTTCAATGAGCTTGTGGGATGGCAGAAGTTTTCCTTTATCTTCTTTTTCTAGTGAATATGTTTTAAAAGTACTTTGCATAGGTTAAGTGGCAAGGAGCAGAAGGTAAGGAATACCTAATCAGCCTTCTGCAGTACTGTGGTATATTTAATGTTTTTAAAGAGAGGTTTTACTTGGACATATAATCACATGGCTGTGAAACTTCTCACTTCACTACATACTCTCCAAATGCCTGCTGAGCCTCTGATGCATTTTTCCTGTGGCTTGTTTGTGGTTTTCTGCTTTCCTGCAGCTGGCTCAAGCTGCATCATATCAAAACTGCGCCTGACCGGCTGCTCTTCATATTCACTTTCCAAATTCTCATTAATGCTTAGCTAGATGTTTTTTCAGCAGATACAATTGCTGTGATGACTTACAGCATGTTCCTGCTCGACCCTGCACAGGAGAGGACGTGTACACACGTCCAGTACACGCTCTGAGCCAAAATAAGCTGAAATCTCTGCTGTGGAACGTGACAAGGTGAACCAGGCCACACAGCAGTGCTCAGGATGAATTTCCTGTCATGTTGATTACAGCCAGTTCTATAATGTTCAAGCACGGCTGCTTTGGAATGAAACACTGTGTCAGCTTCATTCAGCAGTGGCTAATTCTGATTTTGCATTTATTTCAAGGACTGAGTATCTAATTCTCTTGGCCACTGAGGATGTAGAACGCCATGCACTGAAAGGAAACGTTGATTAGCAAAAGCATCCGTGTGGCACAGAGCCAGTTTCTTCCTCTATCATCCTGAAACTCCTGCTTACAGCAGAGGTCTCATTTTGTCTAAAAAAAGCAAATAGCATCCAAATACTATTAATCTTAATATAAACCTACTGAGCAGTGAGACAATCAGCTCAACACAGAGTACAAACGAAGGCCTCGGAAAGCAGCAGCTTTTAAACTGGAATTTGTGTTGTTCAGTTTCATGGAATGGAAGGACCTTGTGGAAAAATCTACAAGGTGCAGTTTCCAGGCATGTCATGGGCTACACGAAAAACATGGTTGCCTGTAAAAACTGCTTCCAGAGTCCTGTGTTGCAGAATATGGCCAGAACTTGTGGAAAAAGCAAAGCCCTCAATCTGGAAGGGGTTTCAGTGTCTCTGCTGCTGTGTATTCTTGAGGGAAGCAGCCAGCATTCCCTGTCCCAGTTCTGGCTCGTGGTCTCTCCACTGCTTGACAGCTCTGCCAGGAATCAGCACAGCATCTCAGGCCCAGAGGGATGGAGAGGGTTAAGCATGGAACAGACAGTTTCCTGCCATGCTCTGTGATGTGTATCCAATCTGTGCAGTAAGTATTCATCTATTCTAGGAAATCTTGGTTTCTGGATTACTCCCTTAGTTTCCATTCCTGAATTTATTGATGTTTTTCTGAGCCAGTTTTGGTTTGGGGGCTGTTGCTGCCTCTTCCTGGTGAGAATTTTTTCTATCTTATTTTTTCAGTTTGGTTTTTTAGCAGGTAGGATTTAGGCCTTTGGTGTTGACTAGGTAAGGCTTGCATTTACTTAGTAGTAAGTTGGAATTACTTAGAATTGAAAGGAATATGGTTCTCAAGGTGACTTGATGTTTATTTTTTGTCATCATGTGCATACAAAAGTCTCTCTTCAAATTGGGAGGATGTTTCTGATAGCTCAGTGTTCCATGTAGCCCTCAATGTAGAGTATCCCTGAAAATAAGGACATGCTAAGAGCAATATTTTCCTAAACACTTGAAGCTGTTAACTGTGAATTTGGAAGCAGGTTGGTGCTGTTAATATGCAGAAGAATTGCTCCTAAGTCTGTGTGTTTGCCAGCAGCAGTGTGGTTTGGACACATCTTGGTGGTTCTTAATTTGTCAATATGTTTTATAAGAACTGGGCTGTCAGGCAAGGAAGGCATTGGCAAGATTCTCCATCCCCTAAGTAGCTGTCTTGGGAGAGGAATGTTATTTGCATCTAATATAACTCTAATGGTCACGCAAATCATCTTCAGCTCAAAAGCCATCGCATTCCAGTCCTGACTGTCCATGAGAAGTGATGGATCCTTGTCAGTTTTGCCCTGAAAATGGCAGGACATTAGTCTTTCTGTGGAGGTTGTACCTGGTTTTACGTAATTGTTTTTTCTGGATCTGTAATTGGATCCATAAATCCATAATTGTTTTGTGTGGATCTTGGCGATTCAAGCCATATTTGAGGTATTTTCTTGGCTTATGCCTGGAATTTGCAGCTTCTTTTCATCTTCACTGCCCATTTATCAGACCTGGAGGACTTGCCAGCTGCCTTGCCCTTCTTATTTTTTGTTCCTATCTTTAGTGGGAATTACTATAGAAGAAAGAAAACCTGCTGATACTCACTCTTGGCAGTTTGGCATTCTTGAGGAGGAAGTGCTGCTCATTCTTTCCTGGCTTGATATCCATCACTCCCTGACAGTGGTGTGAATTATGGATTTTAAAATATTTTTAAGACGGTCTTCTGTGGATCTCCAAGTCCAGCCTCTTCCACCTTCTCTGCGCCAGCATTTGGAGCTCAGTAGATGTTCCTGCCATCTGTGCTGTGTGTGCAGGAGCTGGGGTGCTGCTGTCTCCATCTCCAGCACTGGGGGTGTGCCAGCCCTGAGCTGAGCACTCTGGGCACTCTCTCCCTATCCCCAGGGTTGGCTCCCACGTTCTTTTGGAGAAGAATCCCAAGTGTTGGAATGCTCCATGGCATCCCTCTTTATCTGCTGCTGCTCTCTATTAATGCCAAGGAATCTGGGGGGTTTGTTTTTGTTCTCTGTCGAGTTTCTCGACTTGTTTCTCTTTAAGAATTCCCAAGAGTGTGGTTAGGGCTGTGGGTACATTCTTTTTTCCTGATTCTCTGTCTTTCATTAAAGCAAGACAAATCCTCACAAAATTAATGTGTGCATCTTGAGGTGTTTTTTTTTGTTGCAGTTCTCTAGGCGTGAGAACAGCACCCTGCAGTTCATGGAGCTGGGACGGCTTTGTTTGGACTTGATTATTTCACTGTATATCCTGTGTATGTTAACAGAAGTGTTTGGTTATATTAGCTCACTGAGCCTCATAAAGGATTTAAATTTGAAATAGGTTGTTAAAAGACATTCCTGTTTGGTGCTGGAAGGAAATTTATGGGATGCACTTACACTGCCATTGCAGGGGTATCGGGAGTTGTTGCGATTGACGGCTGCTCTCACTGTTCTAATTCAAAATAATGAAACACAGAGAGTGTAAACTCCTTGCTTGTAACCCCACAGGAACTGCTGTGCTTTGATGTTTGGAGAAGGTGAAGAGAATTTCCATCACTGAGAAGGTTAGAAAGTCTGGATTAAAGTTGTAAACTCTTCAGAAAGATGTTTTGATTAAACATGTGCCTAGTTTCATTTGATCTTCAGAGATATAAACTTCTGTTCTCTTTGCCAAGTAATTAAGAAATGAAAAGTAAATTGATATTCTAGTTGGCTGTGTGGCAGTCTGTTCTGTGTATTTTTTTTTCTCAAGCTCATTGTTTCCTGCATTCTGGAGGTGCCATGAAAAGTAGGCCACATGTAGTTGAGTAAAGACTGGCACATTCAAAACAAAATTATGTGCTATTGGAGTTTTATTCCTTCAATTGCTGTCTTCTCTGACTGTTTCGTGAATGTATAGAATCACAAAACTCTGAAAATTGCATAAACACTCTTTAATTAAAATCTTCTGTATTGGATAATTTGGATGAGTGCTGGGCTGCTCATAAGTGGCTTCTCACCAGAACTGGCCAAAGTACAGTTCTTTCTTTCTTCCATTTTCAGGGTCCAAACTCCTCTCTCTCCTCATTAGGAACACAAGTCAGTGGTGTCTCTGAGACCTGGGGGAATTTCTGCACATGGATAGGGATTCCTTACTGCACTTTTACTGCTCAATCCAGATCTCATTTGTGGGAAAACCATTTGCAAGTTTCCTCTTTGGAGATTTTTAGCTTGCTCTTTTTTCCCTCTGTAATAAAATCCTGAAGATGTTAATGTCTGTATCTGGTGTGGATGTGCCTTTCCCTGGTTTACATTCCGTGGTCCTGCACGTGTTTCCATCGTGTCCCTGCCATGCCAGGGTTGTAGTGTGAGCTCATAAAAGAGGCCCTGTTGGACAACCAAAACTTGGGTTTGATTTAATAGCTTGAAAGGGGGAAATTGGATTAATTAAGTGTTGAGAATTGATCACATTTGAAAGCAATGAGCATTTTGGCAGCGTAGTAATACCTGTGGTGTGCCTCAGCCTGTGGCTTCTGGCAGTGGAGGGGTGTCAGGAGCATTCTGGCAGCAGCTGGGAGTCAGTATTTGGGGAAGAACACAAGGATAAAGCAACTCTGCACTGACAATTCTCTCAAATGCTCTATCAGATCCTGGGGAGTGCTGGTTTGGGGACATTTTACATGTAAAATTAGTAAGGCAGGGCAGGGTTGTTAGTTTAGGGATGCCAGAGCCTGTGGGCAGGCTGTGAATTCGGGGCAGATGACAGGAACTGCACTGCTCAGAGCACCAGGGCCTGGCTACCTTCTGTGAGTCCTCACCTGGAAGAGACTCCTGGCTTAACTAACAGCACTGTTAATTAACCTGTGCTTAATCTTTAGAAGCTCGCTCGGGTAACCCAAGTGCGCAAGGAGCTGAAATCTCACATCCAGAGCCTTCCAGACCTGTCATTGCTGCCCAATGTCACAGGAGGTCTGGCACCTCTGCCATCTGCTGGGGACCTGTTTTCAACAGACTAAAACAAACCATGTGCCCCAGTTTTCATTATTACCAGCAGAAGAAAGAAGACTGGTGTTGGCTGGAAGTCCAGTCTTCCAAGATCTGCAGTAGGAAGGAACTTGCAGACCCTGCTTTGAACCTCTTGGCTGCTCATCCTCACCCTCTCTGTGTGCACTGACTCACAGGAGGGGAGGAAGAGGAGTGAGTTTTGTGAGCTCTGAAGGGAGTGGGGGTGGTCTGTTTAGGCAAACTTCTCTCATCTTTTCCTGTACTCTTTCGTTGCTGTTTGCCCTTAGCACTTGTTACCCCCACAAAGATCACGAATCATGTACACACATACCTAGGAAGCTTCCAGAGGAAGGTTGACTATGCAGCATTTTCCCTCTGTACAAATATTGTATTATTTCTGAAGAAATCTCATCTGTTTTAGTTGGGTTTCTGAGCCCCATCTCTGGGAGCATTGGAATGGCTCATGGGCCTCGTAGGGATGTGTGTGCATGCCAGTCCTGGGCCACGTCAGGGGAAGCATCTGCTCAGCAATGGTACAAGGAAAGATTTGTTCCTAAACCTGCAGTTCCTCATAATGCTGTGGCCTGATGTGGAGGTAGTTCCCATTTGGCATGGATGTAAATTGAAGTCACAGGCAATAAAAATAAGCAGCTTTTCTTTGTGAAATTAGAGGTAGACTCATAAGTTACACTGTGCTGAGCAAAGCAGAACTGGATGTTACCTAAGTGGGAGTGGAAGTAAATTCTGTTCTAGCTACCTTAGATTTATACCACATTTTTCCTCTTCATAATATGAAATCAGATGGTAATGGAAACTTTGATTTAATGACCTGAGAGGCTGGAATGGTGTGTGGCAGCTGCTGGTGTCCCTGTGACAGGTGCTGTTAGGTCTGCTCTCAGGATGGTTACATTGAAAATCCAGTGATATAAACTCTCTCTCTAGCTTTAGTGAAGTTGTCTGATGCACAGATGTTAAATGTGGTATAAATATTTATTTATATAGAAAATAGACCCATATATATGCATATATCCTGTATGCACATGTACCCTGTCCATGCATGTAGATATTAGAAGGATGTACTTAATTTTGTGTCACAGATTGTGAGTTGATTTTTATAATCAGGAAAAGTGTAAAAAACAAAAAAGGTAAATTTAAAAAGCTCTTAATTCCATTATGTTGCTGGCTAGTGTTTTAGCTGCCAGGGGTGTAGTTACATTTCAGTTTGTGTGTTAGGTGTGACAAGCTGGACTCTGATCACTGAACCATTCCAATCTGGATACAATTCTGTTTAAATTTAGCACCTCTCACTATAAAACAGGTTCTGTTTCTGGAGACACTTGATCTGGTAACACAGGTTTTGTAAGACAGAGGATGAAGTGAGCTGAGATGCTCTCTCTGTGCCTCCCTGTGGTTTTGAGCTGGTGTCAAAGCCAGGAGAAGAAAATGCAGAAATGCAAAGCTCGTTCTGCTCCGCATTAATTTATTTTTCAGGCTGTTCAGTCGCCCGGTCAGCATTCAGTTACAGCAAACACCACCACAGCATCGTTTGATCATTCAGTTGTTCAGAAGCTCACGTCCTTTTCCTACTGACACTTCCTTTTGTCCTTTTTTAACGCTCCTTGCACCCTCACTGCCCAGCCTACAGATGTTTTTTTCTCTTTAGTTTACAGGAATTTTTCCAGTGGCAGAACTCTGTGTTCCCCGAGTCGCTTTGACTGTGCAGCCTTTTATGGTCCATACTTTAGATTAAACACTGTACATTCTCTCTGCTTTTGCCAAAAATGAAAAACAAACAAAAAAAAAACCCCAACACCAAACTTCAAGAACCCAAACCAAAAGACTTTTCCATCCTGATTCAGCTCACAGAGTTACCCCGAGGCTGTTAAACCAAGTTATTTTGAGCATTGATTGAATGTGTATCCATTATAGGACAAAAACTGTCAAAAACTGATGTAGACAAATGTGTTGGCATCTCACGTTTGTGTTTTGGGCAGATCTGTGAGAGAGTTGTCTGTCTGGTTTTTTTATTTTTTAATTGAAATGTTTTGATTTTTTTTCTGAATATATGCGTGTGTTTTATTTTGCTTAATTTAAATGAAGTCTTGTAGTTTTTAATTTTATTTGTTTTACTTTTTGGGCAAAGGGCATCTGGTGAACTGGGTGACATTTTCTGAAGGTTAAACAGATTTACCCACAGTGTGTCTTTTTTAACAAAAGCTTAAATCTGTATATTAATTGACTTAGGAATTAATTTAGACATATAGGCTGCCATTTGACAGCAGTATATTCTGAAATGTCTCATAGATATCTATTTTTGAATAAAGAGGGTGTCATTGAACAGTAGTGTCCTTACTTCTTTCCTCAATGCTCTGGCACCCTGTGGGTTTTGTTTGGGTCTTTTACCCTTCTAAAGCCCAGGCAGCAACTTGGGGAGATCCTTGTGTCAGTTTTCCATGCAGAGTGGAAATAGGGGATTTCTGTAGGACTTGTCAGTTGTTTCTCTGGGAAAAATACAAATAAAAGGCAAACTTGGAATGGGAGGAAGGTGCCTCCCTGCACGAGCACCAGGAGCTGCTGTTCCAGAGGGTCAGTGTGATCAAAGCCTCTCAGCTCTGGGGTCTTCACGTTGCCCTGGGAGTTAATTCTGGAGATTTTGGGGAGGTTTAGGGATTCTTCAATTAACCAGTCTGCAAAGCCTCTGTGGGCAAACAGTGATTGTTTCATATGCCCTGGAGAGGATCTGCAAAGCGGATTATGTTTTATACTGATTTACAAATCTTCCCTTAAAGGCACTATATTTAGCACTGCTTTCACGAAGCCTTGCAGAGGCTGGGCAGGGCTGTGGGAGCAGACAGGAGCTGGTGTGGGTCCTCCTAGTGAAAACCACCTTTGTGTGGTGTTGCAGGAACTAAGGTGGGGTTTTCAAAGACAGAAATGTGACAAGGTACTGGCTGTCCTTCCTCGCCTTTGCAAATCAGGTTTTTGTTTTTTTAAGAGCTGGAACAAACACCTCCAAAAATACTTGACTGTTAGGCAGCTGCCTTTGCAGTTCAGTACCTCAGTGCACTGGTGTGCATTCCCTACTCTGTAACCAAGGAATGGGGGCTTATGCACCTGTATAAGGTGAGGAACTCACTCCTGACTAACAGACAGGTTCACTGTGAGATCCCAGGTTGTGATGGTGATGAGGAAGGGCTGGCAGAGCCTTGGAGTGGTGGAGGCATCCTGTGGGGGGAGGGTGGGAAGTTGTGCTGCTGGAGTTTTGACCCAGGGCAGGCTGCTATGGGCTTTGGTTTTTGGACCAAGTTTTGATTATGTTCCCTGGTCAGTTCCAAACTTTATGTATATTTATCTCTAGGATTAGTTAGAAAAAGTATAAGCTGTTCCTAATGCTCTGAAAAAAAATGACCTGGTAAAACACTTGGATGAAATTACACAGCAGACTTGGCTCCAGTCTGTTGGAGTCAGCTGGGACGCACATTTACCAGTGATGTCACTGGCTTTAGGGATGTGCCACAGGCATCCTTTGCCTCTTGCTCACCTGCTGGAAGGCAACAGTAGGTAGAAAATATGTTTTTTATTTTTATTTTCAGTAATGGCTTCTCATAATGACATTTAGGAAGAAGTTTAATAAAGGCCAGGGGCCTCACAGGTGTTCATGTGTGCTGGAGCAGAAGGAATCGTGGTCATGCTGGTCATGTGCAGGTTTTGAGGCAAAACCCAGGAAACCCCAGGACCAGCCAGCATGGGAGGGGATGTTTAAGGAAAACAAACACTTTGGGTAAAGAAATGTCCCCGGGGTGCAGAGCAGCCTGAGGGATGGGTGTTCTACAGCCCATCAAGGTTGGATTCTGGACAGGGGTTGCAAATCCATGTCCCAGTGTTTTCCCTTGGCACAAGGATGTGATGGTTTGCAGCTTGGCTGGGGCATGGTGGCCAAGCATTGCACTGCTGCTGACGGAGCAAATCTGTGTGATAACTGATAGTAGTGAATCATTCACAGATTTAGGGTCTTGTCACTTCTTTCTGGGAAGACACAAATCTCATTTTGTCTTTCCAGGAAAAGACAAGTCTTGCTTTGTGTTTCTGGGAAAAGACAAGGCTTGTCTTGTTCTGGGAAGGGACGAGGAGCTGACAGCACATCCCTCTGCTTCCAGTGCCCAGCTGACCAGTCCTTACTGGTTTGTGTGTGAGCACAGCCCACCATGAGGGGCAGGACAGGGGAAGCTGCATCAGGGATCAGGCAGGCACAGAGAGGCTGTTGGAGTTGGCCATGCTGGAAAAGGCATCTCTCCATAGTGTCTCCTGTACCTTCTGTGGCTGTGGAAGAGGGGATGGTTTCCCATGAGGGACCTCCTGCACTGGGGTTTTTTTGTCTCTCTTGCTGTTTGATGGTGCCTCAGTTGTCTCGTTGCACCAAGGAGAGTGTTCTGTGTTTGTGAAGGACGAGGGAGACCGTTGGAGAGGCAGTACCATTTGGAAATCCCACAGATTTGTTCTTGTGAAAGCTCTGATTTATGGGAGTTTGTTCTAGTTTTGATTCATCAATGAAGGTAAGTTAAAGGTCATCAAGTCTAAAATGAGTTTACAATCAATTCTTGGCAAGTCAGCATCTCCAGCAAGCCGAGATACATCCAGAACCTCTCCTCTCCAAGAATGCTCCTGCCTGGCTTTGGCACTTGGACTAGCACTGTATTACAAACCCTCCCACACAATGGATACTGGAAATATTTAATTTATAATTTATTGCTTACATGGTGAGAGTGCCAAAGAGTCTGATGGATGCAGCCCAGAACTGTGCCAGTGATGCAGGAGGGGAACAGGGAGATGGATGCAGGGTGGTACCATGGTGGTGACCTGGATTAGGCACAGGGAGATGGATGCAGGGTGGTACCACATTGGTGATCCAGAAGGGGCACAGGGAGATGGATGCAGTGTGGTGCCATGTTGGTGATCTGGATTGGGTGCAGGGAAGTCGACCTCAGCTCTGTGGATTATGAAAGAAAACCCAGCCCTGAGAGCCAACCCCTGCTGCTAAACCGTAATTGCAGCGTTTGGAGTCTGTTCCCTTCTCAGAACAGCCTTCCCTTCTTGGAGCAGCCTTGCTCTGCCGAGGCTCAGATGGATGGGAGTGACCTTCAGCAAGAGCTGTTCTAATGTTTATTTTATCAGGACCCAGCTCTGAAGCAGCAGAGCTGCTGGTTATTTTTAACCCAGGCGCTGAGCAGCTGGAGGCCTGGCTCAGCAGGGCCCAGTAACAAATGCTCTAAAGAGGGGCCGTGCATCATTGCTGGGCTGAGGAATGTTCCTGACAGGGAAGGCAGCGCTGGTTCCTGCTGTTAACTCCTTCAGGATTCTTTGGGGCTCCATGTGCTCTTTGCACTGGTGTCTGGGGGGTTGGTGCTGCAGAGTTGGGGCTGGCATGGCCCCCACCCCTTGCCCTGAATGCAGGTGAGAACCCCCATCCCTCTCCCTCCTGCAGCTCTTGCCCTGTCCCCATGCCACAGGGTGGGCACTCTGTCCCTTGGGAGAGCAAATCCTTATCCCTCCCTGTGCCAGGCCCCACCTCTGTCCCCACTCTACCCCACGGGGGTCCCAGCCTCCAGCTGCCTTTTTGGGTTGTGTTTGAGCAAAGCAGGACAGGGTGGTGTGGTGGTTAAAGTTCCAAAGAGTAAGGGGAGATGGATTGTGTTCTCCTGGGGGGGTTTCTTGAAAGGCTTTTTTATTGGCCAAACAATCTGCTGCTGCACTGGGGACTGAGCTCTGCTGTGCCCACTGAGTTCTGTGCTGGGAGCAGGAGCTGGGGCTGGAGCTGAGATGGGTCCTTGGCCTCCCATGGAAGCAGAGCCAGGGTTTGGGGAGTTCTGGCCATGAACCCCAACCTGGCTTGGGGAAGCAGCAGCTGTGTGTGCAGCACTGTGCATGGAGATTTTATCTCATCCTAAAGATAAACAGAAAGGAAAGCTGGAGAACGTGCAGTCCTTGATGGGAAACACTCCCAGCTGTCCATCCAGCCTGAGTCACAGCTGGGATGGGAGAGCCCACAATGTCAGGGTGACTGGGACCAGTCTCCTGTCCCACAGACTGTCCCCTCTGCTGGGGCTGTGGTGACTGTGGGACCCTCAGTCAGACACCACCGGCTCTGTGATGGTTTCCATGGTGTTTGTTTATAGGAGCAGGGAGGCTCCCACCCTGTTTGTGGGGAGCACGTGGGTGGGCCGTTCTGGCCTGGAAAGTGTTTGTCTTCAGCAGAGCCTTGACCCTGGTTCCAGGTGTGAGACAAATCCCCACTCTCCTCCCAAATCCCTGTGCAGGATCCAGCTGCCCTTCACCTGCCCCAGCCTGGGTGGACAGCCCTGCCCAGAGCCTGGCTCAGTGTGCAAGACCTGTTGGTTTGACTACTTGTAGTGTTCTCTCTCCAGTTCCCTGAGCACAGTATGGAGCCATGCCTGAGAGAGGAGAAATTTCCTGGGAAGATGTCTTGGGGGCTGTGTAGAGCACCCTGAGAACACCAGACCAAGCTGATTTGGGGCAGAAGGGGCGGCCAATATGAGGCCATTGTGGCTGCAGTGCCAGCCATGGCAATGACCCCCCCACCTCAGTGCTGGGCTGAGAGAACTCACCCCCCACCCACAGGGATGGTGGGCAAGGAGTTGCTAGGTCCTGCTGTGGGGAGAGGAAGGGCAAGAAGAGCCAGGTCTGGCTTTTAAAGTGAAAAATAAAGTTTTTATTCAGTGTTTCCATAGTTGATTTATATCAAGGTAATGTCCCATCCCTCCCTGCAGTGTCTGCAGTGGCAGGATGGTTATCAAAGCCAATGCCCGGCTGTACCCAAGCAGGTTATTTTGCAGTAAGTATTTATAGATTTGTTTTATAGGTATATGGTGCATAAACAGCTTTGTGCTCACAGTATAAAATCTCTCTCTATGGAGCTGCAGTCAGAGGATGATGATGGCAGGGGCTGGAGGGGTCGTTCTGCTGCTGCCTCTATGGAAATGGCTCTGTGGGCTGGGGCTGCCAGCACTGCACAGAGGAGGGGCTGGCACAGGGGGTCCTGGTGTGCCCAGTGCTGGGGCACAGACAGCACAGGGACGTTCCCACCCCACAGACTGAGAGAACAGCAGTGAAGTGAGTGACTGCCACGGCAGCCCCCAGACCTCCCCAGCCCTTTTATCCTGCTGTGCTCCCAGGAGGAGCGTGGGTGGCATCGGTGCCACGTGTCGGGGTCAGGCTGGGCTCTGGCAGTCGCCCTCCTGGGACATCTGGGGCTGAAGCAGGTGGGGGCCAGCAAGGCAGGGTTCCTGCAGCTGGGGGGCCAGGGCAGCAGCTCACAGGGGCTGGGGTGCGATGATGACGTTGCGGTAGCCCTTGACCCCCGTCAGCTGGTCGCTCTCAAAGTCCACCATCAGCTTCTGCAGCCCCGACAGCCGCGGCATCAGATCCATTCGGAATTTGGCCTCTGCCTGCGGCTCCACCGGCTCCTCACTGTGGGAGGGCAGGGAGTCACTGTGGCCTGTCACCCTCAGAGCCCCTTGTCACCCTCCCAGGGCCCGCAGGACAGTGCTGGGCCTTTGGCAAGCAAAGACCTCTGCAGGGAGGCCGAACCTCTTCCCCAGCGAGGTGTAGGGTCGGGATACTCTGAGTCCACAGGGGCCAGCAGAGCCCTGGCTCCTGCTGTGCCCCATGGCTGCCCTCCCTGGGAGCTCCACACACAGAAATCCACCCCCACACCACTCCCAACATCCCAGCCAGGTGAAGGGGGAAAAGCTCTTACAGCTCCTTGACCAGCTGCCCCTGGGTGAGGCCGGTGCCCTCCACCACGAACACACAGCCGTTCAGGGGCACGGTGAGAGGGTTCACCAGGCTGATCTCGGCCACCAGCTTCCGATTCTGCATTGGCTCCCCTAAAATCTGCAAGTAGGAGAGGTTGGACCCCAAGCACCCCTGGTGCTCCCCTTGCCCCGGGGCTGAGGCAGGACCTTAGGGATGCAGGTCCCAGGGGATGCAGCCCTGCTCAGTGAAGCAGGACCTGCTGCCCAAGCCCTGGGGTAGCCCCCAGGGTTCACAGCAACTCACTCCCTCAAACCTGCCTGGGATGGGACTTTGGATCCTTACCCTGATCTTGATCGGTGGATTCTCAACATAAATGTCCCTGACAGCAACGAGGATGTCGCCAGTCTGGTGATCATTCAGGAGAGCCACCACCTTGATGAGGTTGTCCTGGGTCAGTTTGTCCCTGTACTCTTCGTACAGGATGCGCAGGGGCACCCTCTTCTCTGGAAGGGCAGCAGAGATGGGTCAGCACCCATGGCATCTCCAGCCCAGAACCCACAGTCCTGCGCTGGCACCCAGCTGCTGCTGGCATGGTTTGGGCTCCCCAGGAGCTTCTCCAGGTGCTTTGCAAGGATGGGGGGGCTGGGGTTCCTGCAGGGCTGGGGTTCCAGTGCTGAGTGCCAGAAGGGATGTTCAGGGTGTGGGGATGGGAAGGAGCCTTGTCCTAGGGCAAGGCTCCAGGGTGATGCCTGCACCAGGGGTCCAGAGTGCCAGCCCTTGGCAGCCAGTGTGGCAATGGGAGGCAGCCTGGTCCCTGGCAGCTGCCCTCACTCAGCCCTCAGCTTTGTTCATCTGAAAGTCCTTCAGGGATGGGGCGGTCCAGGGGAAGGACATGGAAGGAGGCTGAAAGCAACCAGCTGCAGAACTGCCTGGAACAAGGAGCCCAGAGTGGCTGTGACCATGAGAAAGGGATCCTGACATTCATGAGGCAAGATCTGAAGTGCCGTACGTCAGCTGAGACTGTGGGGAGAGGAACAAGCCTGGCTTCCTATACTGGCACAAAGTGCTGGGGTGCCCTAAAGAATGCAGCCTGGGAAGTCCTGGGGTCGGTATTCTGAGGCAGGAGCTGAGGGTAGAAGTTTCAGGAGCTCATAATTAATGTTTCAGAAGGAATGGTGTTGGGTTAACTTTTGCACAGGAATGTTAAGTGCCCCAAAGGCCACAGCACACGTCCCCACTCCCCATCCAGCCCTGCAAAAGGCTCCAAGTACCAGCTGGTGCTTCTGCCAGCATGAGCAGAGGCACATCCCTCTCCCCTCCATGGTGGCAAGGGCCAGCACATTCCTCATTCCTGTAAAGCAGCTCAACACCTGGCAGAGCGCCGAGCGCTGCGTTTGCAAGAGGGCTGGTGAGGAGCAGGGCTCGGCGCAGGGTAAACATTTCCCTGTTCCAGGACAGCAGATGTGTGGCCTTTCCAAGCCCTGAAGGGTCTCTGCAAACTCACGTAAGCCCAAACTCGTGTTTAAGGACCAGATGGTGATGTTCATGTGTGTGATAAGGGCAAGGGAGGGTCGGGGGCCGTGCCAGGACAGCTCTGCAGCCCAAGGCCCACCCACGGAGACACCGAGAGCTTCAGCGCTGCTGGCCAGGAAACCCAGTGCTGCTCACTTCCTCCAGCCTGGGACCACGCACTCAGGGCTCAGCAGGGCCAGCTCCACTCTCTCTGGTGTGGGAAGATCCCACCAGAGAGCTCAGCCTAGCCCAAAGTCTGAGGGAAAGCAGGAGGGATGCAGACAAGTGCCACAGAGTGCCTGGGATGGCAGCTGGGTGTGCCCAGCCTGCTCCCTTGGCAAAACAGCTACAGCAGCAGTGGCTTGTCCAGCTCCAAATGCTTTTCCAGCCTCTGCCTGAGCAATTTCCTCAATCTCTCACAAAGATTAAAAATCCACAGTGGTAGTTAGCTAAGGAGGATGCCCCAAAGTGGCACTGCCTACTGAGCAGCAGAACACAGGCTGAGCTGACCCCAGCCCTGGTGAAGCATCTCCTTCACCATCAGTGGGTCCCTTACCTGCCCTGGGCTCAATGTCGATGTCCACCGGGTCAGTGAGGCCGCACTGGGGCCCGAGGGTGCCGTTGTGGCTGGTGGCACGGGCACACAGTGTCACCCTGCAGACACGCTCCTCGTCCGTGTTGTTGTTGACCACAGCAAAGACATCGAAGTCACTGCCCTTGTTGGCACCCTCTGACACCTTGATCCTGAGGTGCAGCCCCTCATCCTCCTCCCCAATGGACTTCTTCTGATGCTCTGCCTTCTCAAACACTGCCCGCTCCTCCTCAGACCCTGCAGGTCACAAAATCCCTGTGATTCCCTGGAGTGCAGGGAGGGCCTGGCCTGGGCTGCTCTGCCCTGAGCCCTGCAGCCCTCCTGCTGCAGCTGTTTCCCAGCAGCAACATCCCTCCCTGGAGTCTGCCCCTGCAATCCCCCATACCCTCTGGGTATTTGTAGTTGTGGGTGATGTCCTCCCGGCTGTCCCTGCCTATGCTCTTGGTGCTGATGAACTTCCCCACGTCTGAGGAACGGATGCTCTGCTTCTGCATCCCGTCACCCTGCACCACCCAGTACACCACGTCGGCGTTCACCTCGGCGAAGATGAAGGGGATGTCGTACTTGAGCAGCATGTCACCCTCTTTGATGGCTTTGACAGGGGCTGGCCCGCAGCAGTAAACTCCTGCACGGAGCAGAGCCACTGTCACCACTCCAGGGCTCAGCCACAAGGGGTGGCTGTGGTGGGGTGACCCAGCAGTGCCAGGGTGTGAGGAGGATGGAGCTTCTGTGTGGAGCACGTTGTACCTTCACTCTTCTCCTGAGGGGTCGGGTCCAGCACCTGCCACCCGTCATAGACAGCTCCCAGGTCTGGACGGGTCATCCACGACTCCACCCAGCAGTGGAAGTTCCTGAGAGGGAAACCAGTGTGTAGGAGTCTCAGCCTCCCCCAGCACTGGCCAGGCTCTGGGGATGGGGCACAAGTAGCCCAGGGGTGGGCAGGCTGAGGTCCTGCTGTGCTGCTCACCAGATCTTGTCCCAGGATTGCCTCTCCTGCTGGCCCCGCTCGTTGATGTAGCGGTCGATGGTCAGGTTGGCGTTGGTGTCATGGGCTGAGTTGTAGTTGGTCACCACCCGGC
The DNA here is from genome assembly GCF_000277835.1 of Geospiza fortis. NCBI lineage: Eukaryota > Metazoa > Chordata > Aves > Passeriformes > Thraupidae > Geospiza > Geospiza fortis. The sequence goes on along the minus strand of NW_005054337.1, from coordinate 2,942,325 downwards.
TGGGGATCCCCAGGCACCTCATGACTGTGGGGAGCAGGGCAGGGTGAGACAGGGCCAGGTTTGCTCCACTCCCATCCCACAGAGCCCCAGGTTTGCACAGCTCAGGTCCCGTGGAGCCCCAGGTTTGAACAACTCCTGCCCTTCCCTTTGCCTGTGAAAGGGCTGCCTGGGGACTGCTCCCCAGGAGAAGCCAGTTCCCTCAGCCACGGTGCACAGACAAGCTGGCTGGGTGGCACCTCCTCTGACAGCCTGACAGGTTTGATATTGCAGCAAAAAAAGGCACAAAAAGCGTCTGTGAGAGCTTTGGAGGCAGAGTGTGGGCAGTCGTGCTGAACCCCAGATTTCATCTCCCAGCTGTCTTTCACTGCACAGGGAGCTCCCCAGGGAGCAGGGAGGCAGTTACAGTGCTTCAAAGGAAGGCTATAAACCTCTGCGAGTCACTGAAAACCCACTTTAGTTTTTTGCTATTTCTCTTCTCTAAAAAGGGTCTTTTCTGTCTGTGACACATCAGTGCTCTCACAGGCAGCGTTTTTCTTGGGGCAAAGCTGCACGAGCATATGTGAGTGTTTCCCAGCAGCAGCAAGTCTGGAATTTTTCTCTTGTTTTTCCCCAGTCGGATTGCCCTGGTGGCCATGACATTATTTTGATCTTAGTGGATTCATGACTTTATTGCAAACTTGGCCTTAAAGCCACTTCCCTCACCCTGGCCTGCCTCAGTTCCTCCCTCGCTGCCTGGCCTGGGAGGCAGTGCTGATTGAAAAACCAGAGCCCTTTTGTACAATTTTTCCCTCTATTTCCTGACAAACTAGAGTAATATCTAATTGCAAAGGAATCGTTGCAGGCTGATTGCAGCTCTTCCCTCTGGATGCAGCACCAGGAGTGGATGAGGGGCAGGGGCCGGGGTGGGAGATGGGGGGAGATGGGTGACCCTGTCCTGTGGAGAAGGAGACACCAGAGGAATCTGCTCTCACCAGTGCAAGCCACAGCAGCAAAGACCCAGCACTGGCCATACTTGACTGGCTGGCACCCAAAATTCTTCCACCTCTTGAGAATGTCCACGCTCCCAATCCAGGCCATGGGGCTCATCCCATCCTCGTAGCGATCGTCCCACCGCCCAAACAGCACCCCCCGGTCCTCGTCATTGCAGTTCACCTGTGGCCAGAGAAAAGGGGAAGGATGGAGGGGCAGGAACAGCCTGGGGAGGGAGGGGAAAAGCCTTTGCCCCGTTCACATGCACTGGCACCCACATTAATATCCTGTATCCATGCAAGAGCTCACTGGGATGCAGGTGGACATGGTGCTAATCCAGGATGAATTTTAGAAACACATCCTCCTGCCTGGGAATTTGGGAGTGATTACCCCTGAAAGGATCTGTGCCCACTCCTGCTTTTTGTTTCCTCTAAAAAAGCTCTTACACTATAGGAGTAGGAACAGGGAAAGGATGTAAAAGAGAGAGGAAAAATCCCAGAGAAGGAAAATGGCGTGAAACTGGGGGGGGGTGGCAAATGCTGTCTGCCACAGCTGTAGCTGGGGGGTGTTTGCAGCCCAGGCAATGAGGGGGGCTGGGGACAGGGTGCACCCCAGACTCACCATGGCGCTCACCACCCTGCCAATGTACACGGGGTCATTGCGGCGGGAGCAGTCCCGGTTCTGGTCCCTCAGGTGTTTGGGGTTTATGTCCAGCATCTTGAGGCAGATGGCCAAGACTTCATCCTCAAACTGGTGGAGAGCAGGGAGAAAAGGTTGTGTGAGGTCCCCACACAGGCTCTGCCACCTCTGTCCTCCCTCTCTGGCCTACCAGCAGAACTGCTGGGTACAGGGGTCACACCTCCTCAGGGTCCCCTCCCCAGCCAGCACCCACTGAGTGATGTGCCCACTGTCCCCACTCAGCCTGAGAAGCCTGTGGGTGATCTCCTGCCTACGTCCTGGGGCTGGATCTGGTTTCCTGTGACTGCACAGGGGTCAGGGCAGGGACCTGACTTCCTGGAAAATCTATTTCCCATCAGGGCTGAGTCACAGCCCTTCCATGAATTGAGGCGTGGATCCTGTGGAGGCCATGGGCACCCCCACTGCTGCGGGCCCCCAGCCCTTTGCTCAGGGAGGGTGGCTGAGCGAGCCCTGTGCCCTGGGGGTGCAGCTCAGGGTGTGAGCACTGCCTTATCGGCACCCCTGGCACAGTGCCCAGGAATTCATTATCAGGCACCAGCTCCCAGCACATCAGGGCCGCCCAGATTAGGGACACATGGCTGTGGGGCCCCCAGGAGCCAGGGGGAAACACTCCCCTTGCCTTGCCACACTTTGAAGTCAGCACATTCCCTCTTGGAAATGAGATTCCGGGTTCTTTGACCCATGGCTGGACTCCAAGGTGCTGACAGCATTTGGGGCGCATGTTGGTGAGGGGCACACACGTGGCACCGGTCCCTGTGTCCTGCAGCACCAGAGCTGCATGGCCAGAGGTCCCAAGGGTCCCAGGGGGCCTGGCCTGCTCACCTGGCCGAAGTTCCAGGGGATGGAGTAGATGTAATCACAGGTGCCCTGGAAGATCAGCCCGTCCTGGGACAGGACGTACTCACGGCGCTCGTTCTCGTCACGCATGAAAACCGTGTCCTCTGTGGGGACAGCGAGAGATGGGGACAGGGCCCTGCCCTGCACAACCAGCTGCCTGACCCCCTCCCTGTGGATGGATCCAGTGGGAAATGAGGCACATGGGGCTGGAACTGCTCATGCCTTAAACAGCTGCTGGGAAATTTCAGCCCAGGTTGATTTAAAGTGATGGGAAAACTTCAGCGGGTCTGTGGTTTGCTCTCCATTCTTTCTCATGTCTCTGTCTTTCCTCCCTTTTATTTAATGGAGATGGATCTTTTCTCAGCAGGGGAGACCTCCCTGGGGGTGCAGTGAGCAGTGGGAGTGGGAGTGCTGGCTCAGCACAGCCAAAGCCATTTCTCTCACAGCAGCTACTGCTGTGGAAATCAACATTGACTGGAAATGTTTGCAGAAGGAAACCCCACATGTCCACCCTCAGTGCTCAGCACAGCCCTGGCTGAGCAGAGCTTCCTATGGCCCCTTATCTCTGCAGATCCAGCGTGGGACACTTGAGATCCAGGAAATCAGCCAGTCCAAAGGCAGGGGAAGGACGTGGAGAGAGGAAAATCCCAGGGCTGTTGAACCTTACAGCACTGAATCGAACCTCTCCTCTGGGTCCGGCTGCCCAAATTTCACCAGGCCACTGATCTCCATGTCACTGAGTCCACAGCTGGGTGCCTGGGTGAGGCTGGGTGAGAATGGGCCTGGTGGGGGCAATTAAGGACAACTGGGGGCAATTAGGGACATTTAGAGGGTTTTCCCCTGTGCCCTGCCTGGCCAGGAGCTGGTGCCAGGGACTGCCCAGGGCTTCACACCAGCAGCACAGTGGTGAACTCCCACCATGCTGGGGGCAGCCTGGACAGGCCATTGGGTGTTTGGGGTGGTGGCAAAGGGGCTCTGGGTGTTGTAGGGTGGGGATGGTGCTCCTGGCCCCGACCCACTGCAGGGATTGTGTGGAGACTTGAAGCAAAGTGAGGCTTTCTGCTTAAACCTGCCTTCAGACCAGGGCTTGGGACACCTGGATCTGCACTGGGATGAGACCTGTGCGGGGGGGAAGCCTGGGGAGCATCTTGTGCTTGCCTGAGCCCTGGAACCCCGGGACTCAGAGAGCTGAAAGCCTCACCTGGGTGCCAGGGGTTGAAGAGCAGGATGAAGTCCCCGATCTGGTAGCTGGAGCCCTGGTAGTCGGTGCAGGTCTCCAGGGTCAGTCTGTAGCGGCCGATGCGGGCGTCGGGTGGGGAGCAGAGGGACACAGAGAGGGACTCCCCGTCCTGCTGCTGCACCACGGCACTCCAGCACGACTCCTCGGGGCAGTCACTCATGGCAAAGTGCGACTGGGTTCCTGATGTCTCACTGGGACAGGGCCCTGTCAGGAAGGAGCAGGTCAGTCCTCCCAGTGCTCCAGAGCCCCTGGAGCCCCGTGTCACCGTGATATTTTCTGAAAAATCCCTTCACTCGGATTTTTCTCCTGAGAAGCCTCAGAAAAGAAATGTCAGCAATAATTAGCTGGTTGCTTCGAATGTAGTCTGGAGGTTGCTTACCTACAGGTGCATCTTTGATTGATTCCATGTGAATTGTTTTTAGTTAATGACCAATCCCAGTCCAGCTGTGTCAGGACTCTGGTCAATCACGGGTTTTTATTATTCATTCTTTTCCAGCCTTTTGTCTATATCCTTTCTCTTTCTTTAGTATAGTTTTAGTATATAATTTCTTTTGATATGATATATATGATATATATGATACAATATATGATATGATATATCAGATTATGATATAATAATATATAATAATATATAATAATATAAGGTTATACATCCATGAGGGATTGATCCCTGCCTCCTGTCCCAGGTGGGATTTCTGCCATGAAAATCCCTGACCACCAAACCCACCCGTGGGATCCTGGGAAGGACTCAGAACCTCCAAAAGTTCATTTTCCATCTTTACCCACGAAAACCTGGCTGCTTCCCACCCCTGGGTAGCACTTTAGTGCTTGCAATCCAGTGGTGGCTGGGTAGGTTGGAATTATTTGCCAAAAACCCCCACAAAATGCTAATTACCCTAATTTCCACCCAAGCATTTTGTTTTATTAATGGAGGTAAAGGCTTATTTACTGCCGCAGTGCAATTTGTCAGCTGCTCTTAATTAGGATTCTCTCTCATTATGCATCAGGCGTTTGATAGCAGCGTTGTTTGGGGAGCTGCAGAGCTCCTGAGCTGGGCTGGGGGTTCAATTCCCTTCCACACCCTGCTCAGGTGTGTGGGGTGGGGTGAGAAATCCCTCTGGGAAAGGCAGGGACAGAAATCCTGGTTTAACCGGCCCCGCACAGCCTGGCCGGCAGCCGAGGCAGCGGGGCCACCGCTGTTCCCTCTCCTCCCCGGAGCACAGCCCCAGCTGGGCCCCTGCCAGGCCTCGCCCACAGGCCGGTCACCAAAAATACTCGTGAACTCACGGTGGTGACACAGTTTCTCCTCCCGGGGAGGCTGGGCTGAGTTCACGGCGTCCTTTGGGCAAGAGCCAGCGCTGCCGTGAGCTGGGCAGACACAGGAGCCTGCCTCCTCCTCCTCCTCCTGCTGCCTCCACAGCCCACATCATCTCCCTGGACTCCAGCACCTGAACGGGGCTCTGCCAGCACGGCTACTGCAAAAATACAGCTCTAATTTCACTCTATTTTTCCTACCCTCTTTCTTATGAAAGGCAGGACGTGACCTCGGTGGCTTTGCTGTCCCAAACGGAGGGACAGCTCTGGCAGTGCCTGCCTTGACAGGTCCGGCCCCAGTTTGGAATGTGCTGGGGCTGCTGGGGTGGCACTGCCACGTGCCTCTGCGAGCACCACAGCACCTCTGCCCTCTTTCTGCAGCTCTGGGGCTGGGATCCAGCCCAGAGCAGCCTCTGCCAGCCTGTGCCTGGCCCGGGAGGCTCCTCTGGGCTGTGCCCGTGGCTTCTTCCCCTGCAAAGCCAGCCCGGGACTGCCCGGCTGTAGCATGGCCTTGGGGCTGCTGGGGCACCGAGGTGTAGGGCGAAGCTGGGAGGTGCTGGGTTTTGTTTTGTCACCAGAGCTTTTGGGATGGAAATAGGAGAGTTTTACTCTGCAAGGAAACTTGGGTGCAGTTTTACTTTGAATTCTGGCCGGGTTGACTCAGCATGGTGCTTCAGCCCCAAAATAGCTCCTGCCTGAGGAATAGTTTCCTCTCGCTTTGCTCTGAGCTGGCGGGGCTGAGCCCCTGCCCGGCGGCTGCACCCAGCCCTGGCTGTGAGAGCCCAGCCCAGCCCAGCCCCGGCCCGGGGGGCTGCGCTGGGGGTGCTCCGTGGGAACATTTCCCTTCTCCAGTGTTTGTGTTTCCTGAGCAAACCCCGCTCTGGGATGTCTGAGAGCACAGCAGGGCTGGGTGTAAATCCCATCAGCAGAAATGCTGCGATACCTCTGGATGAAAAGATTCACTGTGCTGATGTTTCTGAGAGGGGCAGGAGGGTTGGGCAGGATTCTGGCCTCAGCCAAGGTACTTGCTGGTGAGCTGGCAGCCCTGTCGTGATCTTAGTCTGGCTCAGCCCTAGGAGGAGGAGGACGGGGAGGAGGTGATGATGCTGGTGGCTTTTTGCTTTATTTATCACTTCCTCTCTCACTAAGGAGATGAATTTCTACCTTTTTTTCTTGTGATATAAAAGCTGTGGCCAGCACCAGGTGAGGAGCAGGGACTGTGTGACATGGGGCAGGTGTCGTGGCACAGCCCCCGTGGGAGCACAGCTGAGCTTTGGGGGCAGGAGCAGAGGTGGTGACACCCACCCAGCCCTCCCTGGCGACGCAGGTGTGGCGGCACTCACCGGTCTCGACGTTGAAGGAGAGTTTGTCCACGCCCTCGTCGTAGGCGCGTCCCGAGAAGCGCAGGGTGATGCTGAAGGGCTGTCCCCGCCGCAGCACCAGCTGCTTGCAGCCCATGTCCGCCGTGCGGTGCTCCCGCCCGTTGCGGTCGCAGTGCAGGTCCCACGTCTCCAGCACCAGGTCTGCGAAGGCAGGGGCAGGTACAGCTCTGAGCTGGGACACGTCGGGCACTCCCGAGGCTTGGCAAGGAGGGCTGGCTGTGCCCATCCCGAGCCCCGGGTTGGGACCTTGGCGAGGTCCCTGAGCCTCCCCCACCCGCAGTGCCCTGTGCTCCCAGATGTGCCGGGCAGAGCATCGCTCCAGGAGGGCGCTGTGACCTGAGCATCCTCCCAGGAGCGCTCTGAGGGCTGGGCTCCCGCTGTGTGCTGTGACAGGGGCACAGCTTTGGCAGCCAAGCTCACAGCGACTTTTTGCCCTCCTGATCCAGCTCTACGCTGTGTTGTGCCATGGAGCTGCCACTGTGCTGCCAGAGCTGTGCCCTGCCTGCGTCTCACAGCACCCAGCACCAGCCAAAGCCCAGCACTCAGCTCTGCTCTCAGGGGGCCTTTCACTGGGGCTGCTGTCTGTGTGCCCCATCCCAAGCATGTGCTGCTGAGTGAGCCCAGG
>NW_005054337.1:2933463-2935146 GCF_000277835.1 Geospiza fortis | reverse complement strand
GCTCTGCTCTGCTGGCAGCCCAGGCAGGGCTGTGTGCCAGCCCACAGCAGCCACGTCCCTGCCACCCTGGGCACTGTGCCGGAGCGATGAGATATCCATCATCCCGTGAGGCCATTGACCCCTGACTGCTCTGCAGTGATGTATTCATCACCAGAATAAGCAAAAGCATTCTGTGCAGAGAGCACAGAGCAATTGAGGGACTGGGCAGGTCAGTGGGCAACCAGTGGGCAAGCTGAGGCTCGCTGCCCCATGCCATGGCTCTCCTCGGCCATGCCCTTCCCAGTGCCAGCTCTGGTAGTCACCAAGCCCTCCCTGGACAGTGGCAAATGGAAACAGCAGCCCCTGAGCTCACCATCCCCAGAAAACACTGCTCCTGGCTCTCTGGGCAAGGGGACTCTGCAGTATGGGCCAGGGGAGGGCAGTGGGCTTGTCACTGTCCCCACTACAGTGTGAGAGCTGCTTGAACGGTCCCTAGTCAAGGGCAAGGTCCCCACAGCCAGGCCATGGGAACTGTGAGGTGGGGATAGAGCACACACAAGCCCCTTCCCTCCCTGCCTCCCCCTCTGTGAGCAGCACAGCCCCCTGCTATGGAACATGGACTGTACAGGTGGAATCTCACGGCTGACATGGAGCTTGGTTAACATGGTTAAGCTTGCTGACAATAAAATAAACAATAAGTGTGTTCAGAGAATAGGATCAGGGCTCCTCCTTGTCCCAATCACCCTGGGGTTTTCATCCTCAGCAGATTTAGCAAAAAGCAGATTTCTCAAAGCACAGGTGCCTCTAACCAAACCAATGGGTGCCAAGGGATGGGTGGGAAGGGGGCTGTGGTGCTGCAAGGGGTAGCAGCACCCTGGGCACTCAGGAGCAGGAGCTGCCCAGTGTGTTCAGGACAAGAGGACACAGTGCCAAGCTGTGCCAAGGGAAATTCAGGCTGGACATTAGGAAAAAATTTTTCACAGAGTGATTGGGCTTTAGAATGTGCTGCCCAGGGACATGGTGGAGCCTCTGTCCCTGGAGGTATTTAAAAAAAGACTGGATGTGGCACTTAGTGCCAGGGTCTGGTTGATAAGGTGGTGTTAGGTCATAGGTTGGACTTGAGGCTCTTAAAGGTCTTTTCCAACTTAGTTAATTCTGTGATTCTGTAGCTGCTCAGCTATGTGTCTGAGCGAGTGTCTGACCCGAGGGACCTGTGTTGGTATTGCTACAGCAGAGCTGGGAGCCAGGGCAGCCTGAGGCACTGTGGCACGGCAGAGCAGAGTGATGCCGTCTCACCCAGAGGGCTGTGTGCCCGCGGGAATCACACAGACCCGTTTCCTGGGACTTCAGGGGCAGCTGTGTGGGAGCTGGGGGCTGTCTCTGCCCTGAAGAACCAAGCGTGCAGGATTGCCGAAGCCCAGAAGCCCTTTTCCTGCCTGAGCCTCCTGAAATCCCCTCACCCTGTCAGGCGCACGCTCCCGGCCCAGCTGTCCCCCCTGCTCTGCCGGGAAAGCTTTAAATAGCACCAAACTTCATCCTAAGGCTCCTAGCGACGCCGGGGCCGGAGGAGAATCGGGAGGGAGGGAAGGGCACAGACTGCGCGGACCCCGCACGGACCCTGCTGGGCTTTGATCGCCGTCCCGCTTCAGTCTGTCCGTCCGTCCCCACCTCGGGCTGCTCAGGGACCGGCTGCAGCCCCAGCGA
>NW_005054337.1:2930277-2933078 GCF_000277835.1 Geospiza fortis | reverse complement strand
GCAGCAGGTTTCGGAGCCCCCGGGTTGGCAGCGGCGGAGTCTCCCGGGACCCCACAGCCCTCGGGTTGGAAATGGCCCCGCTGCCGATCAAGAGGAGCGAGAACAAGGGGGCGGAGAGGGGCTGCGCGGCTTTCAGCGAAGTGCCCGGACTCGAGACTCTTTTCTCCTTATAAAGTTCTTTCCCTCCTCTGGCAGCGTCCCCATCCTGGCCAGTCCTGGTGGGATGCGTTTGCCGGGAATCGCATCCCCTTCCCGTCGCTGCATCCCTGAGAGATGGGGTCTGAAGGGAAAACGTGGTGAAAACTTTGCTGCTGGACAGCAGATGTGTTGGAATCAGCGCCGGTGGCTCGGGGACGTGGAAGTGTGCACACAGCAGCGACCACCACATTCCTTGGAAGTCCCTGTCCCATGGACTGGCCATCCCTCTCCTGCCTGGGGGTCCCTGCCTCAGGGGCTTGCCAGTGGTGCCACCTGGGCAGGTCCCAGCCCTCCCCGTGTGTCCTAAGGGTCACCCAACACACCAGAGACCCCCTGTCAGGGACAGCGGGCTGGGACCCCACACCTCCATGGGCTCTTGGGGTTTGGAAGCTCTGCCCTCCCCCCACTTGGGGTGGTCCTGGTCAGGGGCCTTGAGCTGAGCTCTGCTCAGGCACACCAGGGCACGGCACCGGGAGGGTCTGCAGTGAGTTGGACTCCTTGCCCAGCTCTGCCAAGGGACTTTTAGCACTGACAGAGTTGGTAAGGTCCAAGCATGCCAAGGGCAGAGTCCAGGAGGAGCCCCATGTGTGGGGGCTCCTGGTGTGTCCTGCTCTGGGGCACATGGCTGGTTTTACTGAAGCACTGTCCCCAATGCACCTGTGGCTGGGGGAGTCCCATCCTCCATCACCTTCTTTAAGGGAGGTGGGGAGGGATATTGGAGCAGAAGCAGCAAACCCTTGCTGAGAGAAAGCTTGGGACAGCTGGTTTTAATGGAAACAATCCATGTACTACTCCACCACGGATGTGTATGGGCTGGGGACGTGCAGGTCATGGTGGGGGCCTTTGCCAAGTGCACAGCCTGTGCCAGCAGGGCCCTCCTCACCCCAGCAGTGCCACCCCACCCCAGGAAGGTCCATGCAGGAACAGTGCTGCCCTGTCAGTGTGCCCCTGGCTGGGTCTTGCTCTCCTTGCTCAGATTTCAGAAGAGACTGAAAGTGAAACCCTCTCCCTCTTCCCAGACCCCTTGGTCCTCGTGGGCAGCACTGGGCTGAGTTCCCATGGATGCAGGGAGGGGTCAGTGGGGGCGAGGGTCCCATGGGCTGCCCCTCTCTCTGAGCATCAGAGCCGCAGCAATTGCTGTCACTGTGACGCCTGGGGAGGGCTGGTAGCCATGGGAGCTCACAGCTGGTGTCACCTGCCCCGAGCTGGCCTTGCTCCCAAGGCTGGGCACAGGAACCTCTGCCCCTGGTGCTGGTGAGTGCCCATTCTGTCAGGGCTGGTGCTGCTGGGTTCGGCTCTGCCTGCACAAGCCTGCTCCTCCTCCTGCCCCAGAGTGAACTCTGGATGCACTCTGCAGCGGAGGTGCACACTTCAGTTAATGTGTGACAAACAGCCAGCAGAGCACCGCCGGCAGGGCAGGAATTGGAAGCAGCCATTTCTCACTCGGCTTGGAAGCACGAGCAGTTTGTCCATGCGAGGGGTGTAGGGATGTGTGGGACTGGGCAAGCTGGGCTGTCTGGTGCTGGGCAGGGATAGGATTATCTGCTGTCTGGTTTCCTGCCAAGCACAGAGTGGGAACCCCTCACAGTGCCTGTCCTTGCTCTGGCAGCTCGGGCAGAAGAGGCAGGACACAAGTGCCTGGCTGTCCCCTGGGGCTGTGTCTCCTGGGGCTGTGTCCCCTGGGGCTATGTCCCAGGGCTGTCCCCTGGGGCTGTGTTCCAGGGCTGTCCCTGTGGCTCTGTCCAGTCAGGGCTGTCCCTCAGGGGCTATCCAGGGAGCTCTGGGCTTGGTCCCAGCACCTCACCAAGAGGAAACCTCCCTTGTTTGCAGCTTTAGTGCCCGCTTCACTCCCCACCTTGTACTGCGGAGGCATCTGTCTGCCCAGGCACTGGAAAATGCCGCCCATGGTAGTCCAGCCACATTGCTGGACTGTTATTTTTACTCTTCTTACTAAGACAGGGTTGCATTAAGAGGGTGTTTGCACTGCTGAAGCCCAGAATAACTCCTCATTTGCTCAAGGTGTTCAGTGCAGGATTGCGACTCTCCTCGCCCCCGCCCCTCTCCTGGAGCTGCTTCAAAGCGCGCCGGTCCCTGCAGTGCCGGTCCCTGCCGTGTGTCCTGCACAGACAGAGCCGCTGTTTGCTCTGCTGGGTGTGTGCCGGGGCGGCCGCAGCCCCTCCAGTGCCCGCACATCCGGACTCAGTCCCTTGTGCGGGCAGATAAACAAGCCCTGAAAAGGGGCAGTGTCTGCTCTGAGTCGCCCTGTTAAGTCGTCAACCGACTTCAGGAGCTCTGCCCATCTCCTCTCTGCTTCCCGCCCCGGGTATTCCCCAAACTCAGCCCCAGCCCAGCCGCTGCTCCTGCAGCCCCCCGAAGCACCTGTGTGGGGTGCTCGGCATCGTCCCGTCTGTGGGGGGCCCTGCAGGGATGTGACTTCAGGACAAAATGTCCATGATGGCAGGGCCAGCGGGGAGCTCTGGGGGCTGTGTGGGCATCCTGGCATGCAGGATGCAGCAACCACCCCTCTCACACCCCTGATGTGAGCACGGGAAAGTACTTTCCAAAGCTGGGGTGAAAGTGCTGCAGCTGCTCCAGGCGTGGTG
>NW_005054337.1:2929961-2930248 GCF_000277835.1 Geospiza fortis | reverse complement strand
GCCGGGCCAGCGGCAGCAGCCGAGGGTCCGTAAGGGCATACAGGCTGGGGCGAGGGAGGACGGGGTTGGTGGTGGCATCACGCTCGCTTTGGGGCTCTCTGGCGCTGGGCCAGGGCTGAGCAGGACGGGCTCAGGGCAGCGCGGGGCTCCCGAGGCGGTGGGGTTAGAGCCGGCATAAAGCGGGGCTTGTTCCCAGCTGTGGGCAGCTGTGCCAGCCCAAGCACTGCAGCCTTTCCTTTGGGAGGAGAAGTGGCTTTTTAAGGAAAAGCAGATAGTTTTTCCACCTG
>NW_005054337.1:2921714-2925012 GCF_000277835.1 Geospiza fortis | reverse complement strand
TAACCGGCTTCTCTGGGGAGTCCTGGTGCAACGCATCCCCTCCCGCTCCTGGGGTGGCTCAGGAGGAATTAATTATGTAACTGTCTTTGTTTTTAGGCGGAGTCTGTATTTTTATTTACAAGAAATGAGAGGAAAAAAAACCCATTCGAAAGTCTCCGGGTTTTTTGGGTCTGCAAGCACGGTGGGGTGGAAAAGCTGGGGGCTTCCCTGGCGAGGTCCCAAGCAAGCCCCTGGGAGGTGGGTCCTGTGTTGGACAGTAGCAATGCATGTAGGGGAGGTGGATTCTCCAGCTGTGCCAAACCTTCCCTTGCTGGTGGCCCCAGGATTGCCACAAGGCCCGTCCCTCTGTGGCAGGGTCCCCCAGCACTCCAGAGTGGGCTGCAGTGCTGCACGATGGGCTCATCCCCACTGCCAGGACAGTCATGAGCCAAACACAATGTTTTGCAAAGTGATCTGGCCGTACCTGGTGCAAACTGAATTCCAGCCTCTGGCTGTCATTTCCCAGCAGTTTTTTGGAACCCCCCCAGCCCTCCCTCCCCAGGGCCTCTGTTCCCCCAGGGCACCACTCCCCGGTAATCCCTCACCACCTTCACAGCTTGCAGGCTCCAACGGGTCTGCAGGGGGAAACAAGAAGGGTCTGTGCTCCCCAGATGGTGCATGGAGTGTTTGTGCTCCTGGGTGAGTTCACACATCTGGATTTAATGCCTGAAGCTGGGTGGTTCCCCTAGGGAAAACCCATGAGCCGTGTGTGCCCCCCATGCAGGTGACCTGTGTGCTGTCATCATCTTCCCAGGGTGGGTGTCTGCAGGGCCCTGAGCAAGCACCGGCAAAGGCATTTTCCATCCATCCCTTGGGATGCAGCGCAGCTGGGATTTTGGAATGCAGCTGGGTTGGCCTTTCCCTGGCCAGCTCAGATCAGATTGAGTTACGTCCAGCCCTTGGAGCTCTACCCTTTGGCGTTACCCCTCACCCTTCCTGTTTTCCTCTGGTATCACTGGTTTCTCTGGTTTTCCATTTCTTATGGCTATCCTGCAGCTCCCTAGAGCACCAGCAAGCCCAGCTCAGTGACAGACAAGACCTCTTTTTGCTCTGTCACAGCAGGCACTTGGAGATAATGAAGCTTCTCTGGGATACCTCTGCTTGCAGTCACGTCCCAAAGCCAGGACTGAGCTGGTGTCCTTGTCCCACAGCTCAGCTCCTTCTTGTACCCAGAGCTGCCTCTGTGTTTACCTGCTGAAACCAGACCCACTGCCCTGGCTGTCACCCAGGAGGACAAATCCAGGCAAGACAGTTCCCGCTGTGGCATGGACCAAGCCCCCAGCTTGTGCTTCTGAACTCCCAGGGCTGTTTGTGGCTGAACCCCAGTTCAGGGGCTGCCAGGACAGGAATGGGCCTGTGGTGGCTCTGCTGGCACCAGAACTGCAGGAGGGCCCATGTGGGTGGCTCTGAATTTTCCCACATGCGGTTGTCACTGCATCTCTGCCTTGTCACCCATTTCCCACACTTCCTCCTTGACTGGGACAGGGCACAACTGCAGCAGTGGCTGGGAGTGTGGCAACCCCAGTGCCTCTTGCTCTTCCTCTTCTGTTTTTCCTCTTTGCTCTGTCTTGTCACAATTGAACCCAGTAGCCCTGCAGCCCCTGCAGTTTATAGGGCAGAGCTTGATGGGAATTTGGTGGTGAGGAGGAGGAGGAGGAGGAAGAAGAGTGCTGTGGCTGTCTGTGGTCAGAGCTCCCTGCTCCGTGCCAACCCACACAGTGTCTGCTCTGCTGGGGCTCAGGAAGCACAGGGGGAATGGCTGACCCAGGAACTGCCAAGGGGAAGAGAAGGTCATTCCCTGGGGCTGGGATCTGTGCCTGATCCCTGATGGGCCCTCCACTTCTCTGAGCTGGTTTTGTCATCTGCTGTATCCAACATTTTCGACCTTTTTTCCTTTGGAAAAAAAGTATTTCCTGGGGTATTGTGGGAGTTTTCCCTCCAAGGTTGGAGGGTGCTCTGCACCCTGGCACTGCCAGACCCTGACCAGCCCACACTGCTGGATCCCTGCCAGCCCTGACAAATGATTTTGCCATTTCACGAGGGAAAGGGGACATTGATTAACTCCTGTACTTGCCTTTCTGGAAAGGTTATGGCTTAATTGGTCAAACTGGGGAGTCATAAATCATGTGCTGCAGGATCAGCAGAGATAAGAAAATTTTTGCCAGAATGTTGCAAAACACGTTTTGGTAGGAGGGAAGGAGGGATCTGGATATGCCCATCCAGCTGTGGGGGCTGACAGCTCTTGAGTGTACAGAACCCTTCCAGGGAAACGATTCACCCTCCAGTCACAGGCCGGAAATTCCCCTTTTTGTTATCAGTTAAACTCAGGATTTGCAAAATATCCCTTTTTTATTTTACTTATGGAAAAAGAAAACAACAGGAAAGTCATTGTTTGCTTTATTCAGAAGAATCATAATTCCATCTGGTTTGAAAAATTACTCTCCTTTTCACTGGAAAGTGCTATTTCTCCAACCTAAAAGCTGTAATGGGGGGGATACAGCAGATCAGCTCTTAACAGAATGGAAAATTGAGCAAGGGAACTGTCAGGCTTGGCTTGGAATGGTGCTGAAGGGAGAAAAGGTTTTTGGCTCTGGCAGTGAGCTGGGTCCCATCCAGATGGGCACAGCTTGCACTGGCCACATGGGCACACCCAGCTGTAGGGCATGGGGATGGGGAGCAGGGACATATCATGGAGAGGTAGAAATGTCCTGGCTCAGGGACCTCGGTGCCACCCAGGACGTGGCATTATTGGAGAATGGAACGAACTCTAGGCTGCACAGGACAGGCTGTGCAGATCTGCCCAGGTTCTCTAGGATGACTTTCAAACCAAAAAGAGTGGGATGGACTCAGTGACCAGGATTTCAGTGGAGCAGGGACAGAATCGTCAGCAGGGAAATCTGTGTTGAGCTGGGGAAGATGGAGTCTAAAAAAATTGTAGGGAGAAGCAAAGAGCAGACAATTGTGTAGGACCAGGAGTGGTGACAGGCAGAGGTCCTGAGACAGGGCAGGGCCGGGGTCGGTCCCGTTAATGCTCCAGCAATGACCCAGACAGGAGGAGCGTGGCGCCCGCGGGGGGCAGCTGGGGCCGTGAGGAGCTCAGCGGGGCTTGGCCTCGGGATCTGGCAAAAACAAGGCTGAGGGGGGTATGAGTGATGCTCGGCCAGACTGGGATGGGCGAGTGCCCTTTGCCGAGGCGCAGCATCCCGCAGGGTGCGAGCCGTGACCGTGCTGGCTGCCAGGGGGAGCAGTGTGGTTTTCT
>NW_005054337.1:2917927-2921664 GCF_000277835.1 Geospiza fortis | reverse complement strand
CACCCCCTCCCTGCTCCCCCAACAGGCAGAGCAGGGATGTGCCTGCGGGGACGGGGTCTCTGGGGACCTCGAGCTGCTTTCGGCTGGGATCGGCAGGGTCGCACCCAGACCAAACGGGTCCCAAAGGCTTCAGGACAGCGCGTTCCCAAAACAGAGAGGGGAGGCTGGGCAGGATGACACCACTGTGCTCATGTACTGGGAGGGAGAACAGGAGACTGAGGCACTTAACCCTTACAAAAGGGTCCTTTGAGCAGGGCCAAGGTGCTGGCAGCAAGTAGGAGAGCCAGGCTGTGGGCACAGCCCATGTAGGGGGCACAGGGGGCATTCTTGGTGGCACCAGGTGCCTGTGGGCACTGTGCTGGGGTGGTGGGAACAGGCAGAACCTGGAACCCCAGCAGCTGGCTCTCAGTGGGACACAGCTTCTCACTCTCCTCCATGAGGACTATCCAGGTGTTTATCTTCAGGTTTATTAATGTTAATGGAGTTAGTCCTGTGTTAATGAGCGCACACAAACCCAGGGCCCACTGCTGGGGCTCAGCCAGGGCTGCAGCAGCACAGGGATGGTAAAATCATCCAGTGGAGCAGGAAGCACAGTGAGTGACAGGAACATCTCACAGGTCTGCACTCCCCTAGGATGCTCCAGGCACAGTTTCTAATGTGGGAACCCTCCCCACTGCCTGAGACAAGGCTGGCATTGGTAGGGATAAAGGCACTTTATGGGAGGATTGCTACACATCTGGTAGATTGTGAATGAACCCTGTGAGCTGGTGGTGGAATTACTGCTGATCCATGGCAGGTAGACACTAAGAACAGGGAACCAAAGATTCTGGGACTGAGGTTGGGGTAAGAAGTTCCAGCATCCCACCTCTGAGCATGGGAAGTCTCATCCAGTCTGTGATCAAAATTTATGCAGCTGGACAGAAACAGCCCCAACTGGAGGAACTGGTTACTTGGCATTTGCTTTAGCTGAACTTTCAGTGTGGTGATTCTCCAGGTAAATGATCTGGTGGGCCTTTTCAGATGGGCAGGGTGGTCTGGGACTCTGGAGATCCCCGGGCAAAGCCAGGCTTGCTGCTGGGGCTTCTTCCATAGAGTTCTGTGAATCTGAGTCTTCAGAGGAGAAACTGCTCTGGCTGGAAATCTGGAAGTACTGGGCAGCCTCTGCCTGTGGCCCCGCTGGTGCACCAGCTGTGCTGGGATCTGGGGCAGTCCCAGGGGGCACAGCAGTAGGACACGGTGGGTCAGCTCCTGGGAAGCGTGTCCAGGGAGGCAGGGTGACGGGACGCCTCCGACGGGGCTGGCTGCGCTCCTGGCTGAGGTGTCCTGTCACTCCCAGGCTGGCTTTGCTCTTGGGTTTGGGATGGGGGGTATCAGCAGAGATGTGGTGGTGAGAGGTGTGGGCATCCTGAGGCCCCAGCTGGCAGTGGGGCTGCAGAGAGCTCTGCTCCACACCCAGCGTGGAGCCAGGAGTGGTGCTGGGCTGGGACTGTCCCGGCCCCTGGGGCTGTCCTGGCCCCTCAGTGCTGGCCTCTGGCTGCTCTGCCAACCCCCTGCCCCCCAACGCTGCCGGCTCGGGGCTGGGGGCTGCTCTGCACACCAGGACTTCCACGTGAGGAGCTGCAGACCCTGGGCTGGGGGGGCTGGAGGAGTCTCCCTGCCCGTCAGCTTGTGCTCCCCAGGCCTCCTGCAGTTCTGCCAGCATCTCCTCCAGGATCTGCCGGGTCTCCTGGTACTTGTGCTGTGCCTCTGTCCAGGCTGCCAACCCTTGGCTGCTCTGCATCCTGCGCACCTGAGCCTTCATCTCCTTCAGCTTCTCCAGGGCGAACTCCACCGAGAGCTTCTGGAAGGATCTCTGCAGGCACCGCAGTGCCTGGCCCTCCCCGCGCTGCGCCCGGGCCGAGCACTGCCGGCAGTCCAGCTTCAGCCCTGCCACCTGCAAAAGAGGTAACAGTGGCTGCTTTCGTGGCCACCAGCAGCACCACATCCTGCAGGGGGAGATCCCCTGCACCCACCTTGTTGGAGAACCGGACAAGCTCCTGCAGCAGCTCCTGTTCTGCCTGCCGCCGCTCCAGCTGCTGGGAGAAGCTCATCAGCTTTGTCTGAAAAAGGGCTGCAGACACTTGGAGGGCATCTGCCTCAGGGAATGTCCTGCCTCGGACCTCAGCTGCCTCCTGGCACAGGGTGAGGCCATGCTGGTACCGAGCCTGCAGGGACAGGAGGAAGGAACAGCTCCACACTTGGGAATGGTGCTGACCTGGGGTACGTGCACTGCAGGTAGCACTTGGCATTGCCATTAGCCCATCCATCACCATTACAGCTGGATGGGAAACACTTCTGGGCAAGTGAGAACTAACAAAGCGATGGAATTCTCCAAATCTCTGCTCTGCCCCTCACAGGAGCAGGACTGCCCAGAGTCCCCACAATGCTGGGGACTCAACAGTCCCCAACTGTTGAGTGTGCAACTGCAGTGTGACTCAACAGATCGGGGACACTCAGTTCTGCCCAGAAGCCTCTTTCCAAACCCAGGGGATGTCTGTTACAGTAAAGCCCTTCCAGACATACTGTGGCCTGGGTGAGGAACTCCTTGAAGTGCTCGGCGGAGCCCTGGCAGCTGTCGGGACTCCAATCCTCGGTGCCCATCTCCTGCAGCCGAGCTGCTGCCTCCCCATCCAGCCAGGACCCCAGCTGTGAGAGAGCAGAACAGAGATCAGGAGGGACCAGCCAGGGCAGCAGCAGCGTGTCCACAGCACCTCCCCTCCCTGCCCCAGCCTGGCATCCCAGCCCAGGCTCAGTCACACACAGTCACCCGTAATGAAAATCAAACCTCAGGCAATCCTGCCATTCTCCAGGCTTCTATCATCATCAAAATTAAAGGAAACATGAGCAAAACACTCAACCATGGAACAAGACAGAGGGGAAACTTCAACTTGTGGCACCCCAGAGACACCCAGCTCACCTTGCTAAACTGAGTCTCGAGCTCCCGGACCTTGCGGAGGAACTGCAGGCGCGCCAGGCAGCTGTTGGACTGGGACACGAGGCTGTGAAGTTCTTCCTCCAGCTGACTATACAGCCCCTCAGCCAACTCCATACCTGTCCTGGGGGTTGGGAGGAGAGGGGCCATCAGTGCCAGGTGCTGCCAGGTGAGCACAAAGTGGAGGGGAGCAGGTGTCTTGCCCAGCTCCTGACCCCAGCCTTGCAAGCACCTGGACATCTTCCCAAGCCATGGAGCAAATGGATAGCAGGGACCGTGGGATGGGAAAGCCCCGTCTATCAGTACAGGGGGAGAAGGGAGCAGGAGGGAGCTGTGGATCAGTGCTGCCTCAATACATGACTATGGAGCAGTGTGGTGTGGCTGGAGCAGTGCGGTATCACCAGATGGGTGCAGCATTCCCGGCCGACAGCGACATCACCGGGTGAGTATGGAATGGCCCAGTTACAGCACGGCTGGAGGAGTAACAGCATGGCCCGATTACAGCATCACTGGGTGAGTATGGCGCGTCCAGGTGGGGGTGACATTACTGGATGACTACAGCATGGCCAGAGGAGCTATGCACGGCCAGACTGTGACATCACTGGATGAGTGTGGCACGGCCAGACAAGTGCACATCACCCGAGGATCACGGCATGGCCAGAGGAGCACAGCACAGCACAGCACAGCTGGCTGGGCGCGGCATGGCCGGGACGTGGCCCCATCTAGTGGCTTTTCCCTCGCCCAGCCCAAGGCGCTGCCGCCGGCC
>NW_005054337.1:2911675-2916888 GCF_000277835.1 Geospiza fortis | reverse complement strand
CCCCATCTAGTGGCTTTTCCCTGCCCCAGCCCAAGGCGCTGCTGCCGGCATTGCAGAGCACGACAGATCTGGCCTGGCCTGGCCTGGGGCAGGAGACCCTCTCAGGGATCTTGCACCAGTGAGGATGAGGGCACTCCTGCAATGGGCTGTCCCAGACACGTGGTCCATACTTCCAGAGCAGGACTGACCATGGCAATAGCTTGGGCTCACAGGGACTGGGCTGTCCATGGGGAGGTGACTCTGTCAGCCAGCAGGAGTGGGGGTCCCTAGCATTGGCACCCCCTGACCAGCAGAACTGCCCTGTCCTACCTGATGTGGTCGGAGGCGCAGAGGCGGGCGGCCTCCCTGCGCAGCCGGGCCAGCAGGAACCCCCCCTCGCGCTGCACCCGCGCCAGCTGAGCGTCACTCAGCACCTTCTGCATCAGCTCCTGGTGCCTCCTGATGCCTGCAGCTGCATCCTGTGGAGGAAGGGAGGGTCAGACAAGTGTCTCACCTGGAGCCTCACCTGGGGTCTCAGCCAGCACAGGGGCTGCTCCCCAGGTAGGAGCAGAGGGCACAGGGAACAGCCCCATGGCTAGGAGCAGCCAGGATGGGAATGGTTATGCCAAGTTTTGGGGCACTGGAGGGAAAAGTTGAAGTGGCTGCACTGCAGATGGGCACATTGGGAATGTCCCCAACCTGTGGTGCTGCCACCCTGTTACCTGTGTCCCAGCCAGTGCGTTGGTGTTCCGCAGCTCCTGGATGCAGCGCTGCAGCAGCTCTGATGCCCGCCTCAGGCTGGCTGTGAAGGGCTGCAGCTTCTGTGGGGCACACACACCGTGGGTCAGTGGGGGCAGCCTGCCCATGAGGAGGAGGAGGAGGAGGAGGAAGAGGAGAAGCACCAGAACAGAGCAGGAAATACTGTGAGGCACTGGATTAAAGCTGAGAGGAAGGGAGTGAGGAGGTGGATGGGCAGCTGCAGGCAGGAGCACATAGGAAGGAGCTTTACCGTCCGTCCTATGCTCAGAGCTCTCCTGTTCATTCCCCTCTCCCAGCCCTTCCTGTTGCTTTTCCAGGGATGTGTGTGGGACACATAAGACGCAGTGGGGACAGAGGGACACGGGGGAGGTGAGGCAATGGCTCATGGCGTGGTAACAGACACCTGGAAGAATTGAACCCACTCGCCGTGGCAGTAGGGGAAGGCACCGTCCAGCTCTGGGGGCAGCTGAGAGCTGTCGACGTGGCGGCCCAGAGCCTTCAGCGATGTCAGGGTCTCCACCTGCAGGGCACAGGGCTTGTAAGGCTGCCTGGAGCAGGAATAACCCAGCACCAGCTCAGGGGACAGGGACAAGCTCACCTGCACCCCAGACAGCTTCTCACGGGAGACCAGCTCCTTCTCGGCCAGGAGCAGCATGCTGTGAATGCAGCCTGGAGACACACTCTGTGGGAGGCAGGGGAGAACCACCAGGGCAAACCCCACACAAAGCCCTCAGGTCACCCACGGCAGTGCGGGACTTTCCTGGGTCAGCTGAGGCTGGTGAGCTCATTGCAAAGGAAAAGGCTCCCACTCTCACTGGTGTGGGAGATGGAAACATCTCCCTCAGGCCATGACCTTGTCCCAGCCACCCTGCCTCACTGGCAAAGGACCATGGGGAGAGCCTCATGAGTGAACCTCTTCTCTGACACCAGTGACACTTCTCCACGTGAGGAGCATCAGGGCCAATGTGGGTTTTATTGGGCATACAAAGGCTGTGGCAGGGGGGACCCCATAGCCCCTGGACAGTACAGGGCACTCCTGTGGTACTACCTGGGCACTGGCACAAGGACTCTGCCACGACAGTGGATTGTCACTTTGGAGCCCATTTCCTGGTGAATTCACATATCAGGATGCTGGAGGGCTCTTGGTGACGCCTGCTGGGTGATGGCAGGGCTTGGGAGGGACCTTTGGGGATCACATGGAGAGTGGGCACAGGGGAGGCTCTGAGGGACCCCCAAAGGGTGGCAGCACTCCCTCCCAGACAGGGACACCCCTGACGTGTCTATGGCACAGGCACACAGAGCCTGGCATACCTGGACAGAGCGGAGGGCTGAGAACAGGACGGGAGCGGGCGGCTGCTTCCTGGCATCCACCACAACCGTCAGCCCAGCATCCTTCGCTTCTCGCCTCTCACCATTCTTCACTTCTTGCCTAGCGAGGGGAAACACAGCAGGAGTGGGGGCCCTTCCCTGGGGCAGGGCCCTCTCAAAGCCCACTCCCACATTCTGCACCCCCAATCAGGCAGGAACCTACAGGCAGTGGCCTCATCCCTGTGGGATGTGCCTGCCAAGGGCTCAGAGCATGTGCCTCTGGCAGGAGCATGGTCCAGGCACCCTGGGGATGTGCCCAAACCAGAGTGTGTGGGATGCTGGGTATCCATCCCAACTTAGCCTGGGAGCCCTGAGCCAGGCAGCAGCTGGGGGTCCCTGGCAGGTCCTGCTGGCTCTTACCTGGGGAGGGAGCCAAGGCAGAGGATGAGCCTTGCCAGCTCGGCAGCTGAGCACCACGCAGCCCGCCAGGCACTGCCACTGGTGGTCACCAGAAGGAGGGCCCTGCCCAGCCTGTCCGAGCTCCCTGTGGAGAAAGGATGAGTGGCTCCTCTGGCAGCTACCTGCCAGACCTGAGCACCCCACAATGGGCTGGGGTAACCATCAGTGCTGCCTCAGCTTGGCCTGCCATGGTGCAGCCCCTCTGGCCCTTTTGGAGGGGAAGAGCTAGCCCAGGGGCGCTCTTGGCATGAATGTCTGGAATTCCAGAGCTGCTGGAGACGTTTTTTCTGAGAAGAAGATGGGTTTTGTTACTGCTTTTTGGTTCTTGGGAAAAAGAAGGAGCCAAATGTTTAGTGTTTGGCAGCTAAAGCTGAACAGCTTCACTGGAGAGGAATGGTGTGGGAGGGCTTGGGGCGGCTGGGACCAGGGCAGCTGCTCTGCACAGGCTGCCTGCATTTCTGTTTTTAATGTTTTTGCCCAGCTGAAAAAAATTTTCCGCTTGGAGTATTTCTGGCCTCCAGCAAAGCCCTGAAACCTTCCTCCAAAACACTCTCTCCAGCAGCCTGTGTTTCCATCCAGAGGCCTCTCCCTCCCATTCCCCAGGCTCATGGTGCCAGCAGTACCTGGCAGGCAGATGATGCCTGAGCGCAGCAGCCCAGCGTGCAGGTCCTGCCAGGCTGGAGGCTCCCGACCAGCAGTGCCAGTGCTGGGCATAGAGGGACCATTCTTGCAGTTGGAACTTTCCAGAGACCGTTCCTCCACAGGAGCAGCAGTGGCTGCATTCGTACCTGTGCACAGGGATAGAGGAGAGGGAAGCTGGTGCCACTCAACGAAGCAGAGGAATAGCAAAGCCCCAGCAGGGCCTGGTCAGGTGCTCCAGCCCCACAGGATGATACCTTTCCCTGCTGCCCTGGCTCTGCCCATCCTGGGTGAGTAGATGGCCGACATCTTCTTCCAGGCCCCCTCATGCTGGCTGCTGACTCTTTCATCCTCGGGGGCTGCCCCAAGCCGTGTGCCCTTCAGGAAGGAGAACTTGTGGCTGGAACCTGGGGGGAGCCGGGGGCTGCCCCGCTGCACCAACCCCCCTCGCCCTGGCACCGCAGGAGCTGCTCGGCGGGACTGGCGGGTGAGGAGCATGGGGCTGCCAGCCCCCTTCCTGTGCTGTGCGGGGGTCTCTCGGGGGGTGGCAGGGGGCAGCTCGGAGCCAGGGCTGTCGGGCTCCTCCAGGATGGCTGCCATCAGCCCAGAGCCGAAGCTCACCGGGTTCTGCAGCGCGGCCATGTAGGAGTCACGTTGGCGGCACTTTGGCCCATGTGACCCTGGCTCTTGGCTTATCTGCCTCCCCAGGCACGGGCTGCAGGGACTCTCCTCTGAGCTCAGTGCTCCCCCACAGGGCCAAGAATCTGCTCCTGATCCCCCATTCGCCCAGGGGAGCATCTCGTCAGCCTCAGCCCTTATTCTCCCTGGAAGGCAGGTGGGCAACAGGGATCTGGTCAGGACATCCAAGTCCTCCTGGGATTGCTCCAGCAGGTCCACATACTCCCCCTCCAGGTTCTGGCTGATGATTTCACTGAGACTGGGCACAGCCAGCGTGGCTGGCTTCTTCCGCAGACCTGCCTGCTCCACCTTGATCAGACCAGGGTATCGTCCCTGGCTTGACTTCCGAGAGGTGGCCTTGCAGCCTGGGATGGTGCCCACAACGTTGCTGTAGGGCGTGGGGACATTCACTGTGCCATGGAGCACAAGTGTGCCAGGTGCAGTCTCAGGAGCAGGTTCATGCCAGGCATCAGCGGGCACACTGTCACCTCCAGCCCTGGGCTTGTCGGTGAACTCAGGCGTGGCAATCCGGCTCCATGGCAGTGGGGTGACGCCGTTCTCGGTGGCCACCAGGCAGGTGTGCAGGGGAGCTCCAGCCCAGCTGCTGTTCACCTCCTCCAGCCACGCA
Organism: Geospiza fortis; assembly: GCF_000277835.1. Lineage (NCBI taxonomy): Eukaryota > Metazoa > Chordata > Aves > Passeriformes > Thraupidae > Geospiza > Geospiza fortis. The sequence continues at coordinate 2,912,438 of NW_005054337.1, read as the reverse complement.
TTGGTGAAGAGCAGAGCGTGGGTGGCCTCGGGGACAGGTGTCTCCTCCACGGAGCGCAGGTCCAGGGAGAGGTGCTTGATGGTGACACGTGCTGTGTGCTCCTCACAGGGCTCTGCTTGCAGGTAGAAGTCCCCGGGGCGCAGCAGGAGGGGGTTGAGCGGTGCGAGGTGCACAACCACCTTCTCGTGCAGACATAAGGGCCAGCCTTCATGGAGAAAGATGCGGTTAAAGTAGGGAGCCTGGGAAGGAGGAAGAACACAGCGCATGAGGGAGCCCTGCCAGCTCTGTGCCTCCCAGCCACCCCCACATGCTCTTGCTGCCCAGCCCCGTGCTTCCCATGATGAGGATGAAAGAGCTTGGTGACCCAACACACGTCCCTGAGCCAAGGCCCTGCAGCACAGCCCTACAAGCCCACCCTGAGCCATGGCTATTCCCACAATGTGGAGTCTACCCATGTGCTTACAGAGGGAAAACCCCTGCTCAAGCCTCTCTAGGATCAAGACAAGATGACCCCAGAGTCCCCCTGCCCTTATTACAGGGACAACATATGCTGGACAAACCCAAGGAGCTGGTTGTGCCATGGTCCCCTCTGCAGGGAGCGGATGGGACAAGGAGTGGATGTGCAGGGAGGGACCCCACAGGGCAGCGTGCCCATGCGGGCAGGACTCCTTCGGGCAAACCCCCGTGTCTGGGAGCGGCTCATGGGAGCACCGTGGTGGGGCACGGGGGCTTACACAGGCCGCCCGCCGCAGGCGCTCCAAGA
>NW_005054337.1:2908970-2911190 GCF_000277835.1 Geospiza fortis | reverse complement strand
CAGGAATGCAGCAGATGGGAGGAAGGACAAACATCTGAAGATGGATAGGGTGTTTTGGTCCAGACTCATTGCTGAATTCGCCAAAACCAGAATTATTCCTGTATTTCTGGGAAGTGTTCTGCCGCGTTGCATCCTCCTGCACTGCCCCAGAGCAGGGTGAGGACACTGGGGCTGTGCCACCCGTGGACCAGCAGTTCCCAGCTCATTCTCTCAGTGCTGCAGGAGCTGGAGGCTGTGTGGCACGGCTGGTACATGGAGAGAAGCCATCCCACAGGTCCTGGGATGCCCGGGCTGTGCTCCAGGCAGTGCAGGGATGAGTCTGGCACACCTGTCAAGGGGATCCCATCGGCGAGTGGGGAAGAGAAGCATCCTCCAAGCAGCCAGGTCCTGCTCCCATAAGAGCACCCAGGAGGTCTGGTGGGATTAGCTCAAGGTGAGCATTACTTTCAGGCAGCTAATCCCTGGTCCAGGAGCCCATACAGAGACAAAAGGGCCACGGTTAATTCAGCTTAATTAGTTTTAATGCGCTTTAGCTAAAGCACTTTGCAGTCATGCTCTGGTTAATTCTTCATGACTTTTTTTCCATGTCTCGGTACAGGAATCTCTTGCCCCTACACCTGACAGGAGAAGCCAGAGAGCTGGGCAGAAGATGAGGCAAGCCAGTCCCTTCTCAGGGCCCTGATCTGTCACTGTGTTTCCTGTCCAGGCTTTCTGCCCTTGGACCTTTCTCCTCAAGCTTTGTCTTATTGTGTACAGTTCCTAGAATGGACTGGAGACCTTACTCTGGAAAATCCCTGATGAAGGGCAAAGCCCATCACCCCATTCCATATTGCTCCAGTGGGGCCCTGGTGCAGCCACCTGGTCCCCAGTGCTGAACCCAGCCGGGTGCCCACCACCTCCATGCCCAGCACTACCCAGCTGGACTTCCTCCCCATCCCAACACTGAGGTGAGGAGCCACAACAGCACAGGAGGATCCATCCAGCTCTGAATGCTGCCATGAGAGATAAGCCAGAACTGCCTGCCTTGCCTCCAACAGTCTTTTAAATCCTCCCACGGGTGGTGACTCCCCCATTGCCTGGGCAGCCCATGCCAGTGCTTGACAACTCATACAGTGAAGAAATTTTTCTCTGGTATCCAGTCTGACCCTCCCTTGGCACAACTTGAGGCTGTCTCCTGTTGTCTTATTAGCCAGGACTTCATCCAGTGGCAGGGACAGCACAAGCCAGTGTCAGTAGAGAGCCAGGGACTGATAGAGGCACCAGACACAGCCTGAGTTGTGCTGGAGAATATTTTGGCCTGGAATGACTGACTAAAAATGTTTTCATGGAGTGTCACAAAGCACTTCATCACTGGGGGAGGCTTTTTGGGGTAACCATGGTGCAGCAGCTCCAAGTTCATCAGCGAAGCCACATCCAGGCCGGCCAGGAGCCCATAGGAATCCAAAAGCAGCCCCTCCACCCGCTGGGAGGGAGCTGGAACAAAGGCATTAGGGAGCATAAGGAGATTTACATTTGCAAAGCTATTTCCATTTTAATAAGCCAAAGCGCTGTTAAATAGAGATTGATATTTCTCCCCAAATACCCATATTTTTTAACTGGTTTACATCAACAAGACAGGCTGGGCTTTGGGGTTTTGGTGTGGTAAAGTTGTTTAACCCATGCCCGAAGCCACAAGGTGACTCAGCTCCAGCTCCTTTCTCCCCGCTGCTCAGGAAGGAGAGGTTTGAGCCTGGGACCAGTCCTGAATACCAATTCCTCTGGCTGTCACCAGCTTTGGCAGGGCACGATGCGAGCGCTCAGCCCGGCCCAGAGCGGGGGCCGCACTCAGCACAGAGCCCGGGGCAACGGCACGTGCCGGCTGCGGTGAGCAGCGATCCAATGGCCCTGCGAGCGTCCCCTGCGCTGGCACGGCTCACACGGCAGCTCCCGGCCGCTGCACGCCATCCCCCTCACTAACTTTGCAGCGAAGTTTAAGCATCGCAGGATGCAGCCCCGCACACACCTGCCCAAGCGGCCACGGCCACGTCCTCCTCCACACTGATATCCAACATTGCACACCCAACTTCCACCTTCACATCTGTTTCTGCCTTCCCACCCACCTCTGCCCTGACACCCACCTCCACACCCACCTCTGCCTTTGCACCTCCTTCCCGCTTCGCTCCCGGCCTCCCTGTGCCGTCGCTCCCGCTGCCCACCCCGTGCCCACCCGGTGCCCGCGGG
>NW_005054337.1:2902326-2908604 GCF_000277835.1 Geospiza fortis | reverse complement strand
GGCCCCCGGCGGGATGGCATGGGATCGGAGTGGAGGGAGAAAGAGACCCTGAGGGGGTGCAGGAGGGGACTGTACCGGGGGTCCTCCCCCAGCCCCCGCTGTCCCCTCCCAGCAGCTGCAGGGGAAGGGTCCTGGAACACACTGAGAACACGCAGAGCTGTATGTGCATATGTGTACATATGTGTAGGTACACGTGTGCAGATGTGCTCATACAGGCGTTTTGTGCGGGGATGCCCCTCTTTTCCAATCCACCCAGGGTCAGTGTGATCCCTCGGCAGTGATCTATATCCAGGATGGATCCCATGCCTCCCAGTTCCCATTCCTGAGTTGCCCCAAAAACGCAGCATCAGGACAGTGAGTGCCTCTCTTGGGACTTCGAACTGTTCCAGGGATGGGAAGGACGTACTGAAGGGCAGGATCATGGGATTCAGCAACCAGAACTGTACAAAAACAACCAGCATAAGAGCCAAAGCCACAGATTTGTTCTTTCCTAAGGCAAAATGCTGCTTCACACAGCCCTGCCAGTCCTGGGCACAGACACCTCTCCCAACCCCAGGCATGCTGGGCACAGCTCTCCCAGCCCCATGCACTGTGGGCACAGCATCACCAGCTCTGCCAGCCCTGCACAACTCCCAGCACTCTCAGCCTCTCTGCGCCTTGCTCAGGCTGCAATCATTTCCAGTGTTGCATTCGTGGGAATGGGCTCAAGGCCGGCACTGGGGCTGGGAAAGCACCAGGGCGGGTGGGACGGCCTCAGCGTGGGCTGCAGGCTGCTGGGGCTGTCTCGCTAGTGAACATTTGTCCAGGGATCAGCGAGCGGCCAAAGGACACGCTGTGAAAACAAGCCGAGACGGGAGGAGGTGCAGCTGGGCTGCTGGTGTGTGGGAGGGAGGACGGCGCCAGTGAGGCCTTCGCGTTTGCTTCCCATTTCCTTGGGAGCTGCTGAGAGCCTCCTGCTGCCTGTATGGATCATGAGTGCTGGTCCTGTGGGTGGGCAGAGGCTTGGCCATGGGGACCAGGCTGGGGTGTCCAGCTGAGCCTACCGCAGGACTGGCCCTTGGCTCCAAGCCAGCATCCTCAGTGCCAGCTGGGACCAGCTTCCCATCCCCATCAGCAGTCAACTGCTCCTGTAATTGCGCTAGTTCACTTACCAGCTTCAGGTTTTTCATAGTTCCTCTGAGTGCAGGGGAAGGTGAACTCAAGGCTGTGACCTTTTTTAATTGCATGGTCACCTCTGAAATGGACCCAAGAGCTGTGGCTCTTGCATCTCTTAATGGGTAACAGGGCCAGGAGAGGGCGTTGAGGGCAGGGAGGAGGACAGTGTGAGTGTGTCCTGGGCCAGCACAATGGATGGATCCCTCTGTGGTACTGGTAAGCAGGAAAAGACAGATGTGGAGCTGAGACCAGAGGGACCCCACCACCCTGCACCCAGAGCAGCAGCTCCCCACCTGCACCTTGAGGTGTCTTTTGCCATCTGTGCTCAGCTGGGCCAACCCGCAGAGGTAACCAGCAGGTCCAGCTTTGCATCCCCACATACCCCAGAGCAGTTCCCCATGCCCTCTGGCCAGCCTCAGACAGCAAGGCTGGGAGTCAGGGTGCTGGGGAGCAAGTCCACCAAAAGGCAGAGCTTCTGGGGGCCACCCGGGTGCCCCTGGGGCCCCTCACCCCATGAGCTCACCCTCCTCTGCTGCTCCTGTTCTCCATGTCCTGTTTGTCCTCAGCAGCTGCTGGGACAGGCTGCATGTGGCCTCTTGCCCTGCCCCTCTGCCGGCACAGAGCCACCATTCAGATCCCCCTAGGCTCTGCTCGAGGTCACCATTCTTGCATTTTTATTTTTACTTTTCTGCAAATTCAACCCCTTTGGCTCTCTGTGTCCCCTTTTGTCTCCCATGAGGCTCCCAGACTGTGTCACAAGCTGGCGTGCAGCGAGAGGAGCCCGCCTGTCTGGGGGAATGCAGCCCTTGGCAGGGGGAGACACACTGAGTGCAGTGCTGGTCCCAAGGGCCCCCTGGGCTGTCACTGGGATGTTGGGGTGGAAGGAGGGTGAGACTGCTGAGCCCAGCATCACGACTGGTCTCTGGGGTTGGCTGATGGTGGGACCCTGGTGGCTCCTGCCCACATCCCCACATCCAGGGGCCATGCCCACATCTGCTGCTGGCTGTGCCCCCTGGGGCTCTGACTCTGTGAGCTCTGGGGTCTCTGGGTGTCCCTGCTGTCTGTGTTGGATGAAGTGGTCAGGGCTGGCGTCAGCAGTGACCCCACGCAGGCCCAGAGCCCTCCCAGCTCCAAGAACAGATGAGGCTGGGTCATGCTGAGCCTGCAGCTGGGAAAACAATCGTGGAGGAGCCCCCACATGTTCCTCAGCTGTATTTTTAGTTGCTGCTGGGTCAGAGGCTGTCAGAGATGTGCAGGTGACAGTGGACAGCATCAGGCTTTGGCACCACATGCGCTGCAGTGGGCAGCTCCCCACACCTTGATGACAGGGTTTCTCCAAGCTCTGGTAAAGTCCCTGTTGGTCTACGGACAACCACAGTTGCCACAGGTCCAGACCACAGCCCAGTTCTGTGGGTGACAATGAACTTACCCTGGCTGAAAATTGGTAAGCGAGGTTTTATTTTGGGCTGATGACTTCTCTTTCCAAGTTCTCTCCAAACCCAGACAGGCTGCTCTCACTTTCCTTGCTGAGACCACGGGTTTTCCATGGTGTTTCCCCAGCCTACATACACCTGCCAATGTGAGGCTGGAGAGCAGCAGCAGCCCTGCCTCTGGCACTGGTACAAGCTGCCTGGGGAATTCCCGGGCTGGTAATGGCACTGGTGAATGCAGATGTGTCCGGATTTCCTTGCAGATGGTAAAAATGGCTGGTGTCCTTGCTCACAGCCACAACGCAGCGCCTGTCATCCCTGGGTAGCCCCAGCACGTGACTGCAGGGGGGCTTGAGCCATGGCACATGAGAGAGATTTGGAAAGAGCTGGGACAGGATGGGGAACTGCCCACACGTGCTGAGGAGCGTGTGGGGCCAGAGGGACTCCTGACCTGGGGAGCAGGGGGGGCTATGGACAGTGGAGAGAGGGGTGTTGACCTGCAGTCCTGGGCAAAGGACAGCAGCAGCACAGGACTCCTGCAAGTCCCTGTCCTCCTGGGCTCCTGGTTCCCATGTGACCATTCCCATTCCTCCTCCAGCAGCCTGGGGGAGCCAGCCTTTCCCCGGTGGAGCAGACCCCACACTCCCAGAAGAGGCAGAGCAGCTCAGCAGGAGAAGCCTTTACCTGTCCAAAGGGTTGGGGCCAGCAGGGCAGGGTTTCATGTTCCATTCCCTCTGTCACCACTTGCAGGAAGCACTACCCGGACCGGCACATATGTTGAGCTTTAGATGTGGGTTTTGGCTGCTCCTTGCCAAACACAGCAGTGTTTGGTCAGAGTTCGGCTCTTTGAAGGCTTGTTTTTCAGTTCAACCTCAAAATTTGCTCAAAGCCTGGGGGAAGACTTCCTGGTTTTGCTTCCTCTCTATGCTATTCCTTATACAATTTCATTTCTCCTTATGGAAGAGTTCTGCTTCCTCCATGCTCTTCCTGAACACCTTGAATGTTGTTTTGTCCCAGCCCTTCAGTGAGACGGGGCTGTCACCATGGCAGGTTTGGGATCTCCTGCTCTAAACTGAGCCAGATCCAGATAAGAGCTGATGATCGGTAACAGGAAGGGTCACAATGCCAAGGAGGCTGTGAGGGGGGATTTGGCTTTTGCCTTTCTCCTCTGTTCTTGCATGTTTCTTTCTGGGCAAAAGGAGCTCTGGGCACAAGGAGCTCAGCTCATGGGGTCCTGGCTCCCAGCGATGGATTGGGATGGCACTGATGGAGAGACACAGCCTGTGGGTGGTTATGGTGGGTGCCTGTGGGACACAGCTCTTCCTTGGGTGGTTTGTCCCTCTCGGCAGGCACCATCCTTGTCATGTCCCTGTTTCCCAGGTCCCATAGCTGACAGTGGCTGCAGTGCCCCTTTCGAAGGTGTAGGAACTCATACAAGCCTGGTGGGCATTTACTGGTTGTCTGCCAGGCAGCCTGCAAGTGAAACTGCTGAAAACTTGTGGGACAAAAGGCAAAGGGGAACAGAATGCCTTGGTCCCTCTATCCTCGATCTTCACGTGCTGACTTCCTCTAGCACGGACTACATGGCCTCATCCCTTGGGGTCTCCTGAGGCTGCAGCCCCAAGGGATTGCTGTGCTTGAGCAACAGCTGCGTTTCACAACATCCTTAATTGGCTCAAGGATGTTGCTTCTGGCAGCCAGGACTTCCCTGGATCCAGCTTGAGATCTGCCTGCATCAGCAACCATAGGTTTCCTGTGCCTGGACCCCAACAGGAAATGAAAGTAACTGAATCATTTCTTCTTCCCTCAATTTTGTCCGGCAAAGGGAGACCAGGCAGCCCGGCTCTCCTGGCTGGGGGGGCACAGGGCTGTTCCCCCCTCACACCTGCCCGGCTGCACCCAGCTCCTGCCCCTGTCTCCAGCCATCATTACAAGACCTGGGACATATCAGACCTCAGAAGTGATGTCTTTGGAGCGTGATCCTGGGGTGATGGATGTCTCCTCCGGTGTGTGGCTGTTCTGTGCAGGAACCCTGTGACAGGATCTGGAGTTGCAGGGCCCTGCACTGAGGTAGTTGCCCTGGTGCAGCTGCCCAGCCCAGGCAGGTGCCCCTTTGCCAGCCCTGCTAGGTGTGGGGGTCCCAGGGATCTGCTCACATGCGGTGAGAAGCTGTGACCTGCCTTCTTTAGCTACAGCTGTGCCCCATAGATGCTCTGGTGCCTTTGGCACGTCTGTGGTGTGACAGAAGCAGCTCACAGAGTAGCCAGGAGAGCCATGGGACAGGGACAGAGATGGAGAGCAGCAGGGCTGGGACCCTGCTCCTGGGCAGCCCAGGCTGTTCCCAGCTTTTGCTGGGGGCAGGCTGCAGGAATGTGGTTCTGTCAGGCTCAGCTGCCAGTGCCAAACCCAGCTCTGCTCCACTGAAGATGCCCCAGGCAGGGATTGCTGGCAGTGACAGAGAGCTGGAAACCAGGCTGTTGCCTCCCAGTTGCCACTGCTCCTTCCCTGCCTTGGGTGGGAGGTACCAGGTGTGCCTCTGTGCTGGGCCATGTGCCCATGGTGCCAGCAGCACAGCAGAGCAGGGTGGTGGCCAAGCAGGAAATCCTGGGGACGCCCCCCGTGGCTCCTCACACCACTGTGACTAGCAGTTCCCTTTTTGGCAGGGATATAAAGGTGGTGTGGGCTGGGAGAGCCCAGCATAGCTCAGCATTGCAGGAAAGCAGGATGGGAATGCAGAGCGTGGCTGTGGCTTGTGGGGCACTGGCCTTGTGCCTGGCACTCACCACAGCCACCAACCCCGGCTTCGTGGTGAGGATCACCCAGGCAGGCTTGGACTACGGTGGGTTCTGCTTCTGATTTCTCTCCTCACAGATGTGCTGGTGGCAGAGGTGTGGAGCCAGGTACCCTGTGAGAAGTGCAGGGGCCTGGGGTAGGATGGGGGATCCTTGGCCATGGGTGCCCATGTGAGGAGCACAGGGACAAGGTGGGGAAATCCTTGGACAGGGGTGCCAAATGCACCATCGGCCAGGGCTTCCCCTGCTGCACCTGCCTGCCCCCCATGCCACAGCTTGATGGAGCCCCTGCAGAGGGGCCCAGCCCTGTGGGGTCTCAGGGAGCTGCAGCCAGGCAGTGTGGGAGGCTGGCACAGCAGGAGCGTGCTGGTCCCACAGCACATCCAAGCCGTGAGCCCTGCAGGAGGGAGCTGCAGAGGAGAGAGGAGTTGGGGAGTTTAGGGAGGGGCGGTGACAGAGATGGATGGGCCCTGTGCTGGTTTTATCGAGGCAGGCAGAGCCCCGGCTCCAGCAGAGCACAGTTATGGATTGAAATACACTGTGTGAGAAACAGCTCATTTACCAGGCAGCTCTCCCAGCCGTGTCAGAGAGAACGTGACTCCCCTTCTCAGATGGAAGCTGGGGTGCAGCACCCACTGATGCTGTGCTGCTCCCTGGGACATAAGCTCCATCCATCTTCACCTGCTGGCACTGGGCGTGAAGCAGCCCAGTGCCTCTGATCTCCCACACACCTCACCTGGTTGGCACCCTGGAAAGTGAGGCCTGGGACACCTCTCTCCTTTCTGCGGCCACCACCTTCCCCTGGGGCTGCAAGCAGGGCTCCAGGCAGCATTTCCTGTGTGCTCACAGGGCTCTGTGCATGGAGATTTGCTTTAAAGCCAGCCTGGGAGGCAGCATCACC
>NW_005054337.1:2898799-2901811 GCF_000277835.1 Geospiza fortis | reverse complement strand
CCTCCCTCCCTCCCTCCCTCCCTCCCTCGCCTTGTGCTTGGGAGAGTGGAACCACTGTAACATGACTTTTTATTTGTATATTTTTAGGCTGCGCATTCCCAGTTTCCGCTTGCCACACTCCCGGATTACCCCGATCTCCAACGTGGGCCTGCAGGTCTCCATCTCCAACGCCTTTGCCGAGCTGGACGGGGACTGGCGGGTGAAGTTTCTCTTTATGTGAGTGGCCAGCTCTTCCTCTCCCTATTCAGGCACCCACTCTGTGTTTCCCTCTCTGGATCTGGACAATTTTTTTCTCCTCTCCTTCTCCCTTGTGTTTTGGGCAGCTGTCACTTTGCTCCCCCATATATGATGGATAAAACAGGGTGGGAGGCAGGAACAAGGCACATGAAAGGAGAGCTATACATGGACCTTTGGGTCTCTCTTCCACCACCCCTACTTGCTCTCACTCCCCTCTATTTAAAGGTTACCTCTCCTAGTTTATGTGCCATTGAAATTTGGTTCCCCTGAATTTAAACACTTTCCCAATCTCCTCTGGATGCACCATTCAAGGGGGAGACTGATCCAGATTGATGCATTCTGAAGCAGATTTGTGGTCTATTCACCAGGCCTTGGCATTTACAAACGTCTCTTTCTCATCTTCCTCTACCAGCAGCCGGGACCATGGATCTTTTGACCTGAAGGTGGAAAATATCTACATCAAAATTCTCCTGAGTCTGGGCAGTGACACCACTGGGAAGCCCACCATCAGCACCTCGGACTGCAGTGCCCACATTTCCAAAGTCCGGGTGCTCTTTTCTGGCAAGCTTGGGTATGTGACTTTACTGGAAGGTCTGGAAATGCTGTGTGTTAGCCCACCTGTCACTGGAATGTGGTTCTGCCATTGGAATGTGGCCTTCGTGTGAGGAGTATGTTGGTGGCAAATCTGATGTTGCCTGGTCTTAAATCTGGCCTGAATTTCTCCTGCTCTGGCTGCACATTTAAAGGGGTGGGTGGGGTTTACCAGTGAGTCTGTTTTCAAATGTAAACCCTGGGGCAAAGCCAGATGCCAAATTGGTGTGGGAATGATGTTCCCAGGGGCTTGCATCTCTAGGGTCTTCCTTTCCTGGGCAATACCTCTGCAGTATGGATCTGAGCTAGACAGGGCTTCTCTCTGTGTTTCTCTGCAGGTGGCTTTACAACCTGTTCCACAGCGTTATTGAGAGGAAGTTGAGAAGGATTTTGGAAGGCAAGGTATGTGAGCAGTGGAAGGCCGGGCCCTGGGTTTTCTGGTGGTCTTTAACCCTCACTTGAGAGTGATGTGCTGGAAGGATCAGAGGTAGGGATGTAACGATAGCCAGAGTACATGACTGTGTTGCCAATTCAGTAAAACCAAAGGAATGGGCGTCACAGGCTCCATAGGATAGAGTGACTCAGGCTGAATTTGAAACCTGGAGACTTTGCCAAAGCACAGCATAATTGGTTCCTAATTAACAAAGACTTTTCTTTCCATGTGGTCAGTTAATTAGATCTTATGTCTCAGCCAAAATCATTGTAACCTGATCAGAGCTGTCCTTTAACCAGCCATATTCTGGAGGGCTTTGAGGAGCACTTGGGGGGAAACTCTCATTCCTGGATTTCAGACATTTGGTGTTTTGTTTTACTGAGGGGGGTCAGGGAGCTCTGGTACCGCTGACTACTACAGACACTGATGTGCAGGAGACCTGCAACAAGACATGGAAACAAGCTGTTAGCAATAATTACTACAAGGACAACTGGCATGAGTTACAGCCTCTCTGGATATGAACCTTGCTTGGGAAGGAGGCAGGTGGAGAACAGGCAAATCCCATTCCTGCAGCAGATCCTATCCTGCCCAATTCCCAATTCCATGCAACATGGTTCCCAAGTCCCCTGGGGTCTGTGGCAGCAGATGGTCTGGCAGCAGGAGCAACACCAGGGCTCAGAGGCCTTTTCTGCTGTTTTGTCACCTGGAAGGAGGATAGCTCTGGGACTGCAAAGGGACCCCACTGCCCTCTGCTCCCCTTCCAAACCCCCTCTGCCCCACACACATTCTTCACTGTCTTTGTGGAGTCATGGTGTGAGGGGCAATGGGCAGGAGAGGGCAGAAGCAGGGACTGAGCTGCACCCTGGGCACAGCTGGGCCTCAGCCCAGGCCAGGCAGCCTGTGTCTGCCTCCTGCTGTTGCTGCAATGCTTGGGCAGTTCTAGTACCCCCAGTTCTAGGAATCCATTCACAGGGAGATTCCCGTCACAGGGAAATCCAGGTCACAGGGAAATGCGGGTCATGGGGAAATCCCAGTCACTGGGACTGCATTCTTCTGCCTGCAGCAACATCCTCATAGGCAGCAATGGAGCATTTCCAGCACAGACAGAAAAATATCACTGGGGACAGGGAAGAGCTGCAACCTGCTGTCACTACAGCCATGCCCAAGGCTGTGTCACCTCCTCCTCCTCATCTCTGTCAGTGTGGTCACTGCCCCTCCACAGCACTGCATCTCACCAGCAGCTCTGTGGGCTGCATGCCCAGTCAGAGAGATGACAGACAGATCCTGCCCGTGGTTGCTGTGATGTTACAGTGAAAACATTGAAAAGAGCTTGTGCAGATTTCCTCAGTCATCTGCAGGACAGTGCCCTGCCATAAATTTCCCAGGATAGAGATGAGCCAGCAATAAAATCCCCACAAATGCCAGGGCTTCACTTGTGGATGACAGAGGCAGACAGATGCACTCTCCTGTCTTGGCACACAGAGCTGCAGGAGCTCAGCAAAGCTCAGCTTCAGGGCAGTCGGTACTCCTGCCCCTGTGGGGTGGTTAATCCTCTCGGTTGTACTTTTTCGGCCACGCCCTGGCTGCTCAGCACGGTTCATTCCTGCATGGGCCACATGCGATTCCCCTTCCAAGGGTCTCCCCAGAGCTGAACTGTGCCGAGGGGAAATTGCTGCAAGCAGATGCTTGTAGGTATAAACCCTGCTTGTGTCTTGGACACTTAATGTGCTTCCTGATGGATGGAGGCAATC
>NW_005054337.1:2897748-2898439 GCF_000277835.1 Geospiza fortis | reverse complement strand
CTTTAGCTGGGGGACCCTGGCCACTTCTCAGGTCCAGGAGATGGTTTGCATTGCTGAGAAACATCGAGGAAGAAAATGTTTTTTCCTCTTCTAAAGAGAAGCAAGCAGAGGGGCAGTTAGTAGTGAGTTGATGCACCAGGAAGCCCAGTCATGGCACTGCCCAGATGCCAGTGGAGCCCATCTGCTCCCAGCTTTCCTGACCATCTCCTTACTCATCTCTCTTCCTTGTGTTTGCAGTCACAGCCAAGATAGATGACAAGACTGGGATTGATTATTCCTTGGTGGCACCCCCAAGAGCTACACCCAAGTCCCTGGATGCGGACCTGAAGGTGAGAAGCAGCCCTGGGACACTTGATTTGGCCAATGGCATTGCCAAAGGCAGGTGGGAACCAAGGTTTTGGTACCTGCAGCAAATGCTGTTTGCCAGCCTGAGTCAGCAGGTGAGACCCACTGCTATTTGCAGCCCTTCTCCATGTCTCTCTCTCTTCCCAGGGTGAATTCTACTCCCTGGCCCACCGCTCCCCCGTCCCCTTCTCGCCGCTGCCACTGGCCTTCCCCTCGGATCACGAGCGCATGGTTTACTTTGGAGCCTCCAGCTACTTCTTCAACACAGCCGGCATTGCCTACCACGAGGCTGGGGCACTGGTGTTTGAAATCACAGAGGCCATGGTGAGTGGCACAAGTGGGACAG
>NW_005054337.1:2893804-2897738 GCF_000277835.1 Geospiza fortis | reverse complement strand
AAGAGGTTTCCTTTGCTGAGGAGCTCTGGGAGCAGCCAGCAATCCTGGAGAAGCCCCAGAGAGAGAGCTGGGGGCTGTGGGGCGGGGCTGGGCTGTCACACATGGCAGCATTTGGGGATGCCATGGGCTCGCTATGGGCTCCTCTGTAACACATTGCCCCAGTGTGACAATCGTCTCCCTGCAGATTCCAAAGGATGTAGAATTCAAGTTGGACACCTCTGTCTTCTCAGCCTTGATTCCCCAGGTGAGCAGTCTGGCCCTGCCTGCCACAGCTCTTGCACACACAGGCTTTGCACTGTGCCAGGTGTTCTGCCATGAGGACTGGGGGCTTGTGCCATCATTCCCATCCTCTCCTTACTTCCACACAGCTGGAAGAGAATTATCCAAACATGCCAATGAAGTTCAGGCTGTCCACTCCCACTGCTCCATTCCTGACTATTGGACAAGGAGGAATCTCATTCCAGCCTATTGTGGATGCCCAGGCTTATGCCATCCTTCCCAACTCCAGCCTGGCTCCTCTATTCCTCCTCAGCCTGGTGAGTTCAGACACGGCCTGTGGTGATGGGGCAGAAGGGATTTTGAGCTGTGCCCAGTCCTGTTGCCCAGATCCTGCCAGGGGAGCTCCCAGGTGCTGTCCAGGCACAGTGAGGGTGTCCCCAAGTGAACAATTCCTGAGCTGACAAATGCCAGGTTTAATGCTGGATGCAGACACACCCCTGGATGGGCAGTGGTGTGTTTCAGCTGGTCAGAGCCATTCCCCTGGGTGTCTGCTTTGGGCTGAGGTGGGGTGAGCAGTGCCAGAGCTCTGTGCTCTCTCCCCAGACAGGGAACGTGTCCGCTGTCATCAACGTGAGATCCGGCCGCATAGTTGGGAGCCTGGATGTGGGCAGGTACAGAGGGGAGCAGCCACGGACTGGGCAGGGGGTGGCTGGGGGTCTTTCTGTTTTGGGTGCCCAGGGACAGAGAGGGGATGGGAAGGTGCCTGGGATGTGGGCTTGCTGTGGAGGGAAGGAATGAGCTGGGGCTGGAGGGAGTGGGATCTGCATGGCCATGGTTGGGTGGAATCTCTCCCTCCCTTGGCACATCCTCCACAGCACCACTTCTGTCCCTGTGCAGGATCCGGCTCTCTCTGAAGGATTCAGCTGTCGGCACGTTCCAGGTAAGCTATCCTTGACCACAACCAGAACTCCCAGCATGGAGCTGGCAGCCTGCTGGGGGCCACGACAGGGAGTCATTCCCCGCTGCCTCCCAACATGGGACCCCCCACTGACCCTGCAGCCACCTCCTGCCTCAGCCTGCAAGGCTGGGAAAGGTTGTGGAACCTAATCCATTGCTGTTTTCACCCCAAACATTTCTTACACTGCCAGTGGGAACAGACAAAGCTGTTGGTCTCTGGCAAAGTGTGTGCACACCCCAGCTTCATGTCTCTTTTTAGAATTATCCTCAAGTACCTGCATGTCTCCTGTCCTGCAGACTAAAGCTTTTCCTCCCTCTCTCCCCACTCCCCAGGTGGAATTTCTGCAATCCATAATGAACTACTTGACTTCCAGTGTCCTCCTCCCACATCTTAATGGTGAGAACCTACTGGGGGAATGGGGTTGCTGGAGCACCCCCCACTCATGTTGTTCCATCCAAGGGGTCCCAGCTCACTAATTAAATCCTCATTGCCAAGGCTGATGCAGGGCAAAGTGCGTGCAGGAGGCGGCAGTGAAGCAGAGGGAGCCTCTTGCTGCTCTGACAGGCTCCCAGCAGCAAACGCAATGGAAAATATGAGCCCTGTGCAGATCCTAATGCTTTCCAGACCCTCTCCCCGAATCCCTGCATCTCCTGCCTCGGCAGCAGCTCAGAGCAGAGTGGGGCTGGTGGCAGGAGTGGCCAAGGGGGCTGTCATGGCACAACAGGCAGCCCTTCTGTGCAGCTTGGCAGGAGTTTTCTCTGCCTGCCCCAGGAGCAGTGGAGGAGAGGAAGGGGCTGGGGGAAGGAGGTGGCCACCTTCTCTGAGTGCTCTGTGCTCCCTTGACTCCCATTCCCATCCCAATGCAGACACATGTGTTGTCTTTTCCAGCCCGCTTAGGTGAGGGTTTCCGTCTGCCGCTGCCAGACAGGATTCAGCTCTCCAATATCCTTGTGAGGTTCCACCAGGTGAGTGAGAGGGAGCAGCTGGCTCCAGCTGGGGCCCATCCTGCTGCCCACAAATCCCTGCTTACCAGCACAGCCTCCAAATCCAGTTTCCTCAGCTGTGCCATGATGTGATCGATGGGAGCTCTCAGCACAAACCAGTTCTCTGCTTTTCTTGGCTGCATTTTGGGTGTCTGGGATGGCAC
The DNA here is from genome assembly GCF_000277835.1 of Geospiza fortis. Taxonomy (NCBI): domain Eukaryota; kingdom Metazoa; phylum Chordata; class Aves; order Passeriformes; family Thraupidae; genus Geospiza; species Geospiza fortis. The sequence goes on along the minus strand of NW_005054337.1, from coordinate 2,895,414 downwards.
CACATCATTCTCCAGTTCTTAAGCCTGGGGTCTGAGTTTCTAAGTCTGCTTTTTATAGCAGTGTCAGCCCCAAATCCCTGCTGTCCCTGACTGGCAGTGCCTGGATGGATGCTGTGATGCCTGGTAGGATGCAGCCCCTGCCTGCTCAGCTGTAAGCAGCTGCACCAGGTCCAGGGGAGCATAGAGAGCCCCTATTGTGGGATGCCTTGGGGAAACCCCAAAGCAGGGTTACAATGGGGATGCTGAAAAGCTGTAATGAAGTGTGGCTGTGAAATGCCTCCAGAGCCTACTGAGGGGAGAAACTGGCACAGGTGTTGCCAGAGCCACATGTCCCAATCCATTCTGCCTTCAGGGATGTGGTGGGTGCTGGGCAGTGCAGCAGCCCAGCGCTTTCTCTCTTTCTCCCAGAATTTCCTGCTGCTTGGAGCAGACGTTCGCTTCCAGCCCCGGGGATGAAGATGGGGTGATGAGAGCCCTTCAGCACTAAATGTGCTCCATTCACCACTTTGCCCTTCCCTGCCTGAGCCGAAGACCACCAGTCCTGCCACTGTCCTGCACTGCTGCCTTGGCCCGGACTCCCCATCCTCCTGCTGGGGCCTCACGCGGTGCTACCATGAGCTGGGGGTCCCCTGCCCTGGGCCACCCCCTCCCCTCCTCCCTCTGAGCAGCAATAAAGGCGTTGGTGCTGGGGCTGTGTTCTTGGTGTCACTGTCTGCACCTTGGGCCACACAGGGCCAGGTGGGAGCTGGGTTGGGACCACCTCCTTTGGCTGTTTCCATGGCCATGGCAAGGCACCATGGAACACCTGTGTCCTGCTGTCCTGTGCCTTCACTCCAGTCTTGGGGCAGAGTGGTTGGAAAAAGCACAGTGGAAAAGACCCTAGGGTGCTGTCAGTAGCAGCTGAACATGAGCACCAGGTGGCCAACAAGGCCAGGGGCATCCTGGCCTGTACCAGCCATAGTGGGGAAACAGGACCAGGGAAGGGTTTGTGTTGTGTCCAGTTCTGGGTCCTTCACTTCAAGAAGGACATGGAGGTGCTGGATCATGTCCAGAGAAGGGCAATGGAACCAGGGGAGATGCTGGAGCACCAAAGAGGCTGAGGGAGCTGAGGGGGCTCAGCCTGGAAGAAGGGAGGCTCAGGGTGAGCCCTCACAACTCCCTGACAGGAGGGAGCAGCCATGTGGGGGTCAGGCTCTGCTCCCAGGGAACAAGGGGCAGGATAAGAGGACACGGTCTTAAGCTGCACCAGGGGACTTTTACGTGGGGTATTAGGAAAAATTCCTTCACAGGAAGGGTTATCAGGCCTTGCAATGGGCAGCCCAGGAAGGTGGTGGAGTCACCGTCCCTGGAGGTGTTTAAGGGAAGACTGGACATGGCGCTCAGTGCCCTGTTTTGGCTGAAATGGTGCTTCTGGGTCACAGGCTGAACTCGATGACCTCGGAGTTCTTTTCCAACCTAATTAATTCTGTGATTTTGTGATTCCCGCGGCGGCGCCGCCCAGCAGCGGGGCGGGCCCGGAATGGCGGCGGGGCGGAACGCGGCGCCGAGGGGCGGAGGCGGTGGCGGAGCTGCATTGTCGGCGCACGGCGGGGCCGGTCCGTTCCTGGTCG
>NW_005054337.1:2891344-2893162 GCF_000277835.1 Geospiza fortis | reverse complement strand
ATCGTCTGGGCCATCCTGCAGAAGAATGGCTATACCAGGACAAAGGAGCTGGGTGAGGTAAGGCAGCACCTTGGCAGCTCTCCTGGAGCACTGTCCTCATGCCCTGGCTGTGCCTGCAAGTCCCAGCTTTTCTCTGGAGTGCAACCCTGTGGGATGTTACGAGTTTTGCAGTCTGAGTTCTGTGAAGTGAGGGAAACTGCTTAACAAGTGTGCTAGAAAGCTGTGGGTTGTCTTTTTTCTTTAAACTACTGGGCTCATCTCAGTTGGAAAGGGATTGGACACAGCAGGATCTCCTGTCTCCTCTTTGAGTTTACTTTTACCATTTAGTGGAGACTGCTTGTCTTCTGTTTCTTTCTTGCAACTCTTTTTGTTGAAACCTGCTGTGTACTCAGGTAGGTCTTCTTTCCTGAGTTAAGTGAGTTTTATAGTCTGCCTCTTCAGGTTACCTGGGCAGAGCATGAGAACTTCTTGTTTGGTTTTTATTGATTCTTCTCTTTTTGTTGCTTTTGATTTAGGCAGATGTGGTTCTTCTTGTCACCTGTTCCGTGAGGTAAGGAGATGTTTGTCACTGGTTTGGGACAGTTTTTAAGGAATTACCATTTGAAAACCAAGGCAATTAAGGTGTTGCAAGAGGAAAGGAGTGTGGAAGTGTGAAACTGGCTGTTTAGTTGAGCGTAGGGCTGGCTGGTGCTATGATTTACAACATTAATTGTGCTATGAATTGCTCTTCTGGGTAATGAGAAGTTCTTTGGTAGTGTAATCTCTGTGTATATGCCATGGGAAGTGAGAGACCTGCACAATTAATGATTTTATTTTAAAATATTCTATCTTCTCTTGAAGCTACTATCTAGTACAGTGTCTGTACTTTAAAAATGTGAGAAATATGTTTAGGGGCAACTTGATATAAAGGGAACTTCCCTTGTTTTTTGTGAATGCGGAAGACACCAAATGCTCATTGTCACTTGCAGGGTACCTTGTAGTGTGGCCAAGGCACTTTTTCTCCCCAAGAATTTAGTCCCTAAAGTGTTTCTGCAGGGGAGATGCTCTCAGGCAAGCAAAGTGATAGCAGATAAGACAGAGTCAAGACACAATCCGCACACCACAAACGCACTCTCAGGTGCCATTAGATTCCCTGCTTTAGCTGAGTGCTTCTCACAGAGCCCTTGGGGCGCTCAGGCTGGGGCTCAGTGCAGGAGCAGCAGGTGCAATGGCCCGTTGTGCTGGCTCCCCAGGGAGAAGGCAGAGCAGGCCATCTGGAACCGTCTGCAGCACCTCAAGGCGCTGAAGGCTCGGCGGCCCCAGGCTCGAGCTCCGCTCCGCGTCGGGATCCTGGGTACGGCCGGGCTGCATGGCCTGAGTCCCACTGGCAGCTGGAAGGGCTGCGGGAGAGTAATGGAGGACAGGCACTGCCTCACGAGGAGGCTTCTCCTTTGGTGGCAGGATGCATGGCCGAGAGGCTTAAGGAGGAGATTCTGCACAGGGAGAAGCTGGTCGATGTCGATGTCGTGGCAGGCCCTGATTACTACTGTGACCTCTCTGTGCTGAAGGTCCTGTTGGTCTAGGGACAACCTCAGTTGCCACCGGTTCTGACCACTGCCCAGTCCTGTGGGTGACAATGAACTTTTCTTGTCTGGAAATGGGTAAGGGTGGTTTTATTTTGGACTGACGACTTTTCATTCCAAATCCTCCCCAAACACAGGTAGGCTGCTCTCACTTTTCTTCCTGTGTCCACGGGTTTTTCATCATGGTTCCCCAGCCTACATACACCTGCCAGTGTGAGGCTGGAGAGCAGCAGCAGCCCCGCCTCTGGCCCTGGTA
>NW_005054337.1:2879785-2890406 GCF_000277835.1 Geospiza fortis | reverse complement strand
TGGCCTGAGTCCCACGGGCAGCAGCCGCCTTGGTCTGGGGTGAAAGCAGCTGGAAGGGCTGCGGGAGAGTAATAGAGGGCAGGCACTGCCTCACGAGGAGCCTTTTCCTTTGGTGGCAGGATGCATGGCCGAGAGGCTTAAGGAGGAGATTCTGCACAGGGAGAAGCTGGTCGATGTCGTGGCAGGCCCTGATGCCTACCGTGATCTTCCCCGGCTGCTGGCAGCAGCAGAGTCTGGCCAGCAAGCTGCCAACGTCCTGCTGTCCCTAGATGAGACCTATGCTGACATTCTGCCTGTCCAGACTAGTGCAGGTGGCACAACAGCATTTGTGTGAGTACCTTTTCCCAGTGCTTGTTTCCCTGGCTCCGGTTTGAATATCTGTGCAGAGTAGATGTGTCAGTGACAGCAGCTGCCCAGGAGATGCAGTGCCTGGCTGCACTGAGTCTCCCAGAGTGTGTGTGTGTGTGTGTATGTATGTTTTTGCTGTTGCTTTGCTGTGTGACTGAGCCCTGGAGAGCATGCCCTGAGCTCTGGCTGTTGTGGCCTTCTCTCCCTCTCCTTTGGGAATGCTGACTCTTAGCCTGATGCTGCATTGAGTGATTTCTGTGCCACTGTCCCTTCCTGAAGTCCATGCCTAACTCATCCCCTGCCTTCTGTGGTGCCCTGCCCCAGGTTCTGCTATTCCTTCTTCTAATGCTCCACTCATTGTAACTTCTGATTGCTTAGTTTTGGTGGTAGCATTGTCAGATGTGAAATCAGACTCTGCTCAGTGTGGCTGTAGTGTATGGAAGGACAGTGTCACTCTGCAGGAGTGGGATGTAGAAGGATCTTTGATCATTGCCAGGCTGCAGTGGCAGTCTGTGCCTCATTAGCTCTTTCCAGCTTTCTTGAAATTGTGCATGAAAAATCAGGAGGTGTTAGCTCAGGGCAAGCTGAATCCACTGTGGCTGGTCTGTGTGTGGAGCTGGCTGCAGGCAGCAGTTCTGGACTCATCTGGGCAGGATGCAGTGTGGATGGTTCTGCAGGAGGGAGGTGACCTGTGCTTTACCTCTGGGCAGGTCCATCATGCGGGGCTGTGACAACATGTGCAGTTACTGCATCGTGCCCTTCACCCGAGGCCGGGAAAGGAGCCGCCCCATCGCCTCCATCCTGCAGGAAGTGAGGATGCTCTCAGATCAGGTGAGACAGAGCCTCCTCCTGCCTGTCCCAAGCCATGGGAGGAAGGGTGGTTCCTGGTAACAGTGTTTTCAGTGGTACTTGCAACCAGTGCCTGTCCCAAGCCATGGGAGGAAGGGTAGTTGCTGGTGTTTTCAGTGGTACTTGTATGCGGCGTCACTGCCTTTATCTGCAGAGATGAAGTTGTGGTGGGGTTCCACCAGTGGCTTTTGGATTCCCCTTGCAATACTCCATGACAGACAGGGATGGGAGGGCTTCTGTTGGAAACTCCTTAGAGTAAAACCATGGCTGCCCTTGCAGCTCAGCCATCCTCACCAGGTTATATTTCTTCCTCTCTGTTTATTTTGTAGGGAGTGAAAGAAGTGACACTCTTGGGTCAGAATGTCAACAGCTTTCGAGACCTGTCTGAAGTGCAATTTCAGTCAGTGGCTGCCCCTGGCCTCAGCCGTGGCTTTAGCACAGTCTACAAAGCCAAAGCGGGAGGTTTGCGCTTCTCGCACCTGCTGGACCAGGTCTCTAGGATTGATCCAGAAATGAGGATCCGTTTCACCTCTCCACACCCCAAGGATTTTCCTGATGAGGCAAGTGTAAAATTGGCCTCTGCTTGGAGGCAGCAAGGTAGCTCTGAAATGTGAGGTATGGGATGTGCTGCCCTTTGTTTAATTTCCCAAACAAAGAGAATGTAGGTTCCCAAGCTGGGAACAGCAGCTCCTGGGAGTTGGATGTTGAGGCTAAAGCTGGTGGGTTTGCAGTTTGCTGGCTTTTAACCAGGGAAGACTCTTCCCTTGGCACCCAGGTACAGTTAAGCTGTCTGAGACATCCCCTGATCACTTACCACAGGTCCTGCAGCTCATCCAGGAGCGACACAACATCTGCAAACAGCTGCACCTCCCAGCCCAGAGTGGGAGCACACGAGTCCTGGAGGCCATGCGGCGAGGGTGGGTCACCCCATGAGGAGCCCTTGTGTCCTGCCCTTTGATTGCCTGCTGGTTTCTCCTCACTGATGTTGTGGGTTTCCAGTTAGCAAATCCATGTGCTGTTCATTGCAGATACACAAGAGAAGCATATTTAGAGCTTGTGCATCACGTGCGTGACTCTATTCCAGGTACGTGTTGCTTTGGCTTGGTCTGAACTCGGCATGGCTGCATCTCACTGTCCTTTCCTGAGTGCAGTGTTCCTGTCTTCCATGAGGGAAGTGTACAGCTGTGTGTCTGTTACAGGAGTGAGCCTGAGCAGTGATTTCATTGCTGGGTTCTGTGGGGAGACAGAGGAGGATCACCTGCAGACGGTGTCCTTGCTGCAGGAAGTCCGCTACAATGTCGGCTTCCTGTTTGCCTACAGCATGAGACAGGTGAGTGCATGCCCTGGTGGAGAAGGCTGTTATCTCTGGCTGTGTCCCCTAAACTCCTCAGTACTCTTTCTCACAATAACACATTTTTTAAAAAGCTGATGAAAGTCATACCCAAAGACTTGGTATACTGGTAGATGTCATTTGTCCCAGGTAGCACTTTTAGGGTATGTGGTTCTGCAAGGGCTGTTGTTGTGCCTGGGAGGCTTCCAGCTTCCCTGTAGGAGTGTCAGTGTTGGTAACTGCTCAGTGACCTGGCTCTGCAGATGCTCCAGGGTCATTGCAGGGAAGTAACTGTGTCTGCAGAGGCTGCAAATACATTATTTGCTGATGAGGAATGTGCTGATGGAGCTGGGCTGGAGCCCAGCTATGAAGGTCTGTCAGTCAAGTCTGGAGGGAAGTGGTGAATTTTTGAGAAGGTATTTCCATGAGAAGAATGGGTAGTTGGTAAGTCTCCATTAGAATGCTCTCCAGAGTGTATGGTTCTGTTGGGGAAGAGGACAGAAGGTTGGGAAATTTAAGGAAACAAAGGGATTTGGATCACCATTCAGTACATAGATTAGAAGTAGTAGAATCTGTTGCCTGTCTATGGACAGACAGGCACAGGCACATCCCACACAGGAGCTGCAAAACTGTTTCACAACCACTGATACTCAGTGCCCTGCATCAGACCTTCTGCCTAAAAGGTGGAGAAGAAGGATGTGAGGAGCGCGAGGGCGTGGCTGGCACTGGAATAGTTCCTTTGTGATACAAACCGAAATGCTGTTGGAATGTGGGAAGCTGTTGCTGGAAGAGCAGTGGGGCTGGCTGGGGTCAGACAAGGCTCTGGGCTCAGGCTGGGTGCTGAGGGGCTGCTCTGGCTCTGTGTGTGCAGAAGACACGGGCGCATCACCGGCTGCAGGACGATGTCCCCGCAGATGTGAAGAAGCGGCGGCTGGAGCAGCTCATTGCCACCTTCCGGGAGGAGGCTGCGAGGGCCAACGCAGCACTGGTGGGACAGGCCCAGCTGGTGCTGGTGGAAGGGGTAAGTGGGCCTGGAATGGAATTGTCCTCCTCCTTTCTTACTGGATCTGAGGCTGTGCACAGTGCTCACCACTTCTGCCTTCCCTTCTCATTTTCCCCTTGTAATCCCAGGACTCCCAAGACCGTTTCTTCACACTTAAGCAGACAGCCTGACTTTGCCAGAGCACTGAGCCGAGCACAGGGAATGGGATCAGTTAGGGATGCATCTCTGGCCAAGCACAGAATTTGTGCTTTGGTGTGTGAGTGTCACCCAGCAGCTCTGGACACAGTGCTCTGTTCCAGGGCTTGGTTAATGTGGGTTTAATACCATCAATAGTGCTCAATTAATTCCTGAGGCAATAAAGCCCAGCAGTGAATCAGAGCAATTGCCATGCAGGTAATGTTCCCTGTCCTCTTTCCAGCCCAGCAAACGCTCTGCCTCGGAGCTGTGTGGGAGGAACGATGGCAACATCAAGGTGATCTTCCCCGACGCCGAGCTGGAGGATGCTGCTGAGCCCGGGGCTCCAGGCAGAGCCCAGCCCGGGGACTATGTGATGGTGAAGGTGACCTACCTGCAGTGCTCAATTCCTTGCACAGTGCTGTTCTCTAGGGCAGCTGCTGCCAGAAGAGCCTAAAATTAGAATGGATCCTCCCCAGTGCCTGAAGGCCTGTGCTGTTTCTTTCAGGTAACCTCTGCCAGCTCGCAGACCCTGCGGGGAGTTCCGCTCTATCGGACCACCCTGTCCCGTGCTGCTGCTTCTCACTGAGGGATCCCTGCTGCCCCTGGATGGAAGCAGCACGTGTTCTCCATGAAGAAACAAGGAAGTGTGGTCAGGTGGAGAGATACGGTCGAACCAGGAAGATATATATGTATATTAAAATTTATTTATGAAATAATAAAATACATATATATTTTTGCTTTGGTGCCAAGTTATCCGTCATAGTGTGTGCAGGTTCAAAGGGGTAGAAGCTGTGTGTGAACTTGCAAAATCCAGGTACTGTGAGATTGTGTATTTTGACTTGCCCTGAGGCTTGTCCCACCTTCAGAGTGCTGCAGGTCTGTCCTCTGACTGTGATCATGTCCTCTGGCACAGCCCAGCCTGAGATGGATGTGCAGAGCAGTTCCTTCCTGCAAGCTCAGCTGAATTTAGGAGCTGCAAAAGCTGGTAGTACCTACAAAACACAGCCCCAGTAGCTGCTGGAGAATGGCAGGAGTACTGTCAAAGGGTAGAAAGACCTGAAATAACAGAAGGTTAATTAATTCTTTCCAAATATTGGCAAAATGCTTGGAAAGGAGATGCAAGAACCCACACCACACTTGTGTGTTGGAATGTGGCACTGGACTGTGGAATGAAAAATGGTGTTTAGTGTGCACCAGTGAATCTGTTGTGTCTGGGGCTGAAGGGAATGCAGCCTTGCCCTGGTACTGGGGAGGATTGGATCTTGTCTGGAGAAGATTTCCTTGTTTCCAGTCCTGGGGAATGCATGGGAAGAGATGGCTGCTTAAAACATGGGGTGCAGTTTTGTAATCCAAACATCTATGCATGTCCTTCCCTTTGCTTACCAAGAGAAGTGGTTGTACTGATTTAAATGGCCAGTAAGTTCTTCAAATGCATCTGACAGTTCCTTGTTTTCATCAGCCTGCAGCTGACCCTGGCTGCACAGTGTCACATTCCAGGCTGCTCTGTGAAATTCAAACAAGGACCTGTGACCTGCACTTGTGAGTAAACTGAGATGTGAGAAAGGATCACCCCTTTTCATGCAGATAATCATGTCATTAAAATAAATCCTTGTAAAAGGCTCAAGCCAGTGACCAGTTTTGAAGGAACAGCTGGTAGCAGGGCAGTCACAACATGAATTTGCAGAATTTTAAAATAAATGTGAAAGGGTTTTGCTCGAAAGCTGCCTCTCCTGCTCAGCTCTTTTTGGGCTATAATAGTTTCTCTTTGAAAACAGCATGGTTCACTGAATATTCATTAGGCTTCAAGAAACAAATACATTTTGTTTATTATCAGAGCTGAGTTCCTTCTCAGGAAGTGAATCTGCACAGACACCACTGTCTGTGTAGGCTCTGAGGGACTGACAGACGCACAGGGCTGATCTGCCCTCCTGCTCCCACGTGGGAACGTGTATTTGGCCCAAGTTCACAAACCAGGGCCTGAACCTGTGCTGCTCAGTGAGGATGAGCCTGTGGTCCAGGGGGGTTTCAGGAAGAGGCAGCAGTTTGGGTGAAATCCCAAAGCAAGCAGCAGCATGTATAAGTGACAGCCCTCGGAGGTGATGGGCACTGAGGCCAGGTTGCTTGGCTCATCAAGCCCGCTGAGCAGTGGCCAAATTTAACTGCCCTATTGCAAATCTTTCAGCTCATAATTCCCAGGCATTTTGGGACTAGGGCCCAAGCCAGCACCCTGGAAAAAGGGCTGACACCCACTTTTCCCTGCTCATTTTAACCTCCCCAGGAGCATCTATTCCAAGCAGGAAATGCAGACCACAGTGTGCCCTCCCCCCTCCATCCTGCTTTGAGGCCAGCTGTGGCCGTTTTACAATCATTATTTTAAGAGTGGGAGACTAATGAGGAGGAGAGCTGGGTTTTACATTTTGATGAGGAGGTGATAATGCTCACTGCACGGGCTCCCCGGGGAGCCATAGTACTCACCATTTGCTTCGCCTCCTTAGTTTTTATAGGCCTCGGGAATGAAGACCGAGGTTTTAAGGCAGCAAAGCATCCATTAGGAAGTGCTTACGGTGACCTTGGAGGCTGAGTCAGTCCTCTGGCACTGCGTGGAAGAAGGAATGTGTTGTTTTTCTTGAGGCCTGGAGGTGGGATGTGCGTTCTCTGTCACTTGTCAGGTTTGCTGCCCAAATCCAGCTGTTGGGAAAGCTGGACTCCTACCTCGTTTGTGTTTTTGCACGTTTCTGTTCCCACCCTGAGCAGGGATGAGAGCCCTGAACCCTCCCAGACCTCCCATCTCCCTGATGTACACCTGTGCCTTCTGCAGGGCGGAGCTGTGCCCTTACAGTCAGTCCTGCCCCAGCTACACCCATGGGCAAACACCTAAGGAGCCTTTTGGCAGATCAGATTTCCCAGTGCAGACCTGAAGTGCTGGGATGACATTTACTTTCCACCAGCAGCCGTGCCCTGAGGGTGTCTCCTGACACCGGAATTTCGTAAATCACAGCAGGCACTTTCCTCTCTGCTGGCAGGGTGTGGGCGAGGCTGGACATCACCCGCACACACAAATAGCTTCACCTGGCAGAAAGGTCACTGTCAGGGAGAACAAGAGCCTGTTTGTTCCCCTGGCCCCCATCAGAGAACAAACTTGTTTGTCCTCAGGTCTTGGCTGTGCTCAGGGAGTGGAGGGACAGAGAGCAGCAGGTGCTCACAGCCCCTGTGCCCTGCTCAGCACTGGCTTTTATTGGCCTAAGGACAGCCACAAAATTGAGTCCCATCACTGCCTACACTCTCCTGCCCAAATTTGCTCCCTTCTCCAAACTTTTGAAGCAGCTTGGGCAGAGCAGTCAGGCTTTTCCCAGTGCCAGATCTGGCCATGGTGTATCATGTCCTCCCCCAGAACCCCTCGAGTTCTGCAGTCTCTGTTCCCTCTGCATGACATGGTGCTGGTGGAGGGAAGGATGGACGTTTTCCCTGATGGAAGCCTGTAAACACAGTTTGCTTTAGGTCAGCTGGAGCTTGCTCTGCTGAGGGGGTGGCAGGTGACAAGGCATCGCCTCTGAGTGATGCCAGCAGCCTGCCAGGCTGTGCCAGGGAAAATGCTTTCCTCCTCTTTTCTCGTGGCTTTTCACTTCAGCAGACAGGCTCCGTGTGCCTGCCAGCCCATTCCCCCAGGCCTCCTCCTCCTCCCTGCTCTGGGACTGCTGTGGGCTGGGGGTCCAGGGAGTTTTCCTTCAGCAGTTTTTCATCACCATTTCTGAAGCCAGCTCTTTGCACAGAGCTTTGGGATTTAATGCAACATAAAGAGCTTTCAAAACTGTTTTCCACTTCTAAGACCAGTTCTACAGTTCACTCCTTTCTGAAACTGGCAGTGGTTGGGTTCTGGCAGGGCAGGCACAGCTGCTCCTGCAGGCTCCTCTGCAGCCAATGGTGAACTCTGTGCTGCGCTGGAAACGCAATGAGCTCTCCATTGCCCTTGCTTGGTGCACCCCAGACCAGCCCCAAGCTGCTCTGCAGCCCCCCCAGGTTGGCATTGTCTGTCCCCAGCCTCCCTCCATGTCTGTGTGCCTCCCCAGAGCGCTCCTGGGCTGTGACCCGCATGGCAATGACAGAGGTGGTGAGTGGCAGCTCCGAGCTGTGGGTTTGTGAATTCAGAGGGTATCTCACAGTCTGTCACAGGCACTGCTGCTCTCTGGGGCCCAGCAGTCCTGCAGCTTTCCCTCCTCCCTTGTGAGCAATTTATTTCCTTTACTGACAGACAACTATTGACTTCTCATTCTCCTGAAGATGAGATGTCTTGTCTCATCAGGTTTAAATTAGTTTTATCTTTAGCCTTTCCTATTAATAAGCTCTCATCACAGTGTCATTACTTGATATCTATTTTCTGATGTTTTTCATTAATGGCTCTATATCTCCCAGATATTTTTTCAAGTATTTTTCCCCTGCTGCTGAGTTATTTAACAGTCAGACAGATCAGAGACATGAAGATGGTCTGATGCTGGTCTGAGACAGCGTGGAATGGCCCAGCATCACTTGGTGTGCAGGGCACTGGGACAGGGATGGGGCAGCAGTGGGGCAGCACTGGGCTGTCAGGGGTGGTCATGCATTCCCTCCCTGTCTCTCTGCATCCCTCTGATCCCAGCCTGAGCTCTGACACGCCTGGGGCTCTCAGGAGCACGAGTCAATAGAGTAATTAAAATGCCTCCCGTGAGGCGAAGGTGCTGCAATTCCTTTGGACAGCTGTATCTGTGAAAAACAGAGGGCTGCTTTCCGTGCTTTGTGTGCCTGGCAGGGGCTCTTCCCCTTCAGCAGAACTTCCACCAGGAAATGTGAAAGGGAATTATTTCACATTATTTCAAGGGGGCCCCTGCCCAGGGCCCCCGTTCCTGCTGGGTCTGAGCCACCTCCTCCAGCAGCCAGTCTGGGGCAGGGGCCACTGCCACCAGGAACATGGGGCTGGAGAACTGCCAGCCTGGGGACAGGCAGGGTGGCCAGCCTGGGGACAGGCAGGGCTGTCAGCACAAGGACAATGCAGGGCTTTCTCATTATGTCTCCAAGGGTGTCAAAAGCAAAGTCCATCAGTGTTGAAAACACCCAAATCTCAACCTCACTGCCCTACATTGACTTCTTGCATTAAGGAGGAGGAGAAAGGTGTCTAATTCCTGGAGAGCAAGCCCAGGGGTGACAACAGCCTGATGCACAGTGGCATGTCTAATGGAGCTGTCAGGGTGTTCAGGGACACTGCTGGCGGTGTGTTTGCCACTCACAGAGCGAGGTCATTGTGAGATGCCTCACCTGCCCCGGCTGTGGCTCCCATGTAGGAATTACAGAGTGGCTGCAGGACGGGCAATTTGCAGCAGTGCCTCCAGCAGAGGGTCTGAGAGTGATTAATATTCAGCACACTGCTGTGAAAATGAACAGCCAGAAAGGATTGTCCTCCTCCCCTTCCTGCATCCATGAGGACAGTGATGGGAACAGAAATGAGATTCACTTTTGGTCAGGCTGATTATGGGGTTTTGAGACTAAACAAGTAGCTCCCTTCTCTTTGGGTTATTTAGTGTCTTTTAATCTGCTCCTTCTCCTTTTCTTTTTTTTTTTTTTTTTTAATGTCTTCTTTCTGTAATTTAACTACAGGAAGTTTAAAAAATAATAGTAGGAGGTTTTGGTTGAAGCTATCAGAACCAAACAGGAGGCAATTCCACAACCAGCTTTCCTTTAAAAATGGGAAACATTCTGACATTTCATTAAAGGGAAGATTCTTCCCACAGTTTCTTATCCAAACTCCATTTTGAAAAGCCCTTATAATGTCGGTGGCAAAGCTTTCCCTGTCCCATGCTCAGCAGCCAGTACAGCAGTGGCAATGCTGACAGTACCCCTGGGGTGCTCTGCACAGCACACAGGTGTCAGTGGGTGCAGAAACCTGGGAGAGGCTCAGACCAGACCCCACAGGGCAACCCAGCAGGGTGAGAGGAACCTCAGGAAAAACCCCATCAGTGACCTTGCAGGCAGAGCTGGCAAAGATCTGAGCTGTTCCAGAGTCACCTGTCCTGGCACACTGGGGCTGGGTGGTGCCAGCAGCAGGGACATCCCCATGGCACTGTTTCTATTAATATTGGTGGGTCAGAGCAGTGCAGGTGCTGCTGCTGTCCCCACAGGGCTCACAGTGGCCAGGGGCTGCCCACCCCTGACTCTGTGGCACCATGCCACCAGGAGAGGTTTGGGCTTTGGCATTTTGGCTCTAGGGTTACTGTGGAAATATTTACACCTCTTTTTGCAATCATTCACAGCAAGTGAGCCTTGGCACGTTCCTTCATCCACCTCCTTCCGTTTCCTTAGGAACTGGAAACTGAAGGTGCCCAATGAGGCATTACGGATTCAATAGCTCGGGCCAAACGCTGCCACCCATCCTGTGCTCGTGTGACAGAGCTCTGCCACTGTCATCAAAGGGCACCTGGCATCTGCCCTTCATCTTTGTGCTCTGAGCACACACAGATCATCAGCCAAGACCCATTCCCTGAGCCCCCAGGTGTGGGTGTTTCTGCAGCCAGAGCGAGGTGCTCATGCCCACATCTCATTGGCGTTGTTACCTCTGCCATTAACTGGCAGGGCAGGGTGGCACTGGCTGCTCAGGGTACAGCTCACTCGCAGTGGTGAGGTAAAGGGACTGAAGGAGCAGCAGGAGAGGCTGGGCTGTGGTCCTGTGGCACTGGTGACACGTCAGCCACACCCTTACCTTGGGAAAAGAGCAGTGAGAACCTCCAGGGTTTTCAGGGGAACATTTTGCAACTCAGAAGATGTGAGCAGGAGCCCTGGCAGCATGCTGGCTGCAAACTCTCGGCTAACAGCACCAGGACTCCCCTGTGCCTGTTGGATGGGGCTCTGGGGCCCTGGGCAGGACCAGAGGGACCCATGCTGGGCAGAGG
>NW_005054337.1:2873252-2879771 GCF_000277835.1 Geospiza fortis | reverse complement strand
CCCACGAGGAATGCCCAGCAGAGCCAATGTGGGCACCTGGAAATGGTTGGTGGCACAAGGAGCTGTGCCAGTGGATCTGGAGGCTGCAGGGCTTGGGCATCTGTCCCTGGCCCCTCTCACCATGCAGCCATTCAGCTCCAGGGCTGTGGCACAGCCAGCCTGGCATGAGGTTTGATGCCAGTGCAGCCAGGAGCAAGCTCCTGTGCCCAAGAGCTTGCTGGCTACTGCCCCTGCCCTCCCTGGGGTCCTGGGGGTCTCAGCCCCAGCCTAGGGGGGAGCTGTCTCCCTGGAGCCCCAGGGATGTGTTTGTTCATGTCAAACAGCCCCCAGCTCACTGGCAACAGGCAGGAGCAGGAATACACACTAAAAGAACCAGCAGCTCAGGGACAGGGCCAGAATAAATCTGCATAAATACAAATGAGGGGAATATTTATTTGCCACATTGACCATGTTTCTGTAGCTACTTTAAGCTGTGAGAGTGGGGGTCTGGCAGCCTGGGCAGGGTTTGGGCTTCACTCAGGCCTGGCCCCTGTGGTTCCCCACCTTTCCAGCAGACTCACCTATTCAATATTCCTCACATGTGAGTTACTCCTGTAGCCGATGGGAGAGATAAATAACAAAACCCTTGCAAATGCAAAAATCCTTTGGCAGTTTGGAAAGGAACCAAGTCACGTGCTGAATGCAGATGAAGAAAAATCATTTTTATTGTAAGGAGTAACAGAAGGGTGTGAATCTTTCTCAAATCCACCTCACCCACAATGCAGCATGTCCAAATCCACTTGGAGATTACAAGGCAGGATAGCATTCACTCTGATCAGTTCAAAGCGTTGCTGTTTGGGAACAAATAGGCTGAGTGTGCGCCTGAATTAGGCTGGGGGCTTTTTTTGCCTCTTTTAACAGTATGAAATCACTGGAAACAGCAAAAATCCCTTTTGAAATTGTAAGCCAATCAAGAAGCAGAAGGAGAGCAAAGACAAAGTGTTTACAGCTCATTGAATTCGTCCCTTTTCTCTCTTCCTTTCTCAGAAGGATTTGGGCAGTTGGTGCAGTCTCATGAAATTCCTGAGGGGATCAAACCCCTGCCTGACTGTCTGCATCCAGCACGTGGAATGTCCCCTCTGTGCTGAGCCATTACCTGGCCTAAACCCCAGCCCAAGTGAAGCTGGGATGGGTGTGAGGGAAAACCAGGGGATCAAGGTCATCCCTTCATCAATGAGTGCCATGACAAGTGGTTTGTGGCCATGACAGCCAGGACAGACAGTGTCATCAACATGGCTGATCACTGACACAGCTAATTATCAATATGGCTAATTACTGACATATCATTATTGGCACAGATTATCATTGGCACAGATAACTCTAGGTTGGACAGAGCCACTGAAATCTGAGAAGGCTGAAATGTAGAACAGAAGAAAGAGTCTTTTCTTTGTTGGGTTTCTCCATTTTCATGTCTATTCTCCACCTACTGGGTCGTTTTCCTCCCTTCCCTCCTCCTCCTGGGGAATCGCCCGCAGGGGCACCTGGAGGGATACCAGAGCAGAGATTTTAGGCAGCCCTGTGCTCCCCCTGTCACCTCCCACTACCAGGGAGCAGGGGCAGGGCTCTTCTCACCCAGACCAGGTTCTGGCACCAGCACAGTTGGCAGCAGAGCTCTGAGCCAGGTCCCAGCCAGCCAATCCTCCTTACCCAGGGCTCTGCCAGTCCTGCAGCTACGGATTGATCCTGGGATTGACACCTGCAGCTGGGGGAGACACACCCAGGTCAGTGCACTCCCTTCTCCAGGTGCCCAAAGCCTGACAGTCCCCTGGTGTCCCCACCACGGCAGCAGGCTCAGCAGTGCCTGCTGTACCAGTGGCCTGAGAGGCCCCAGCTTTATGGGCAGAGATGATTTAGTGCCCTCAGGAATATGGCTCTGGGGAAGCTGGGAAGACTTCCAACTCCTCCTTCCCTTCCCTATATATTAACTTCCCATGCATAT
The DNA here is from genome assembly GCF_000277835.1 of Geospiza fortis. Taxonomy (NCBI): domain Eukaryota; kingdom Metazoa; phylum Chordata; class Aves; order Passeriformes; family Thraupidae; genus Geospiza; species Geospiza fortis. The sequence continues at coordinate 2,877,793 of NW_005054337.1, read as the reverse complement.
GAAGCTGAAAGCTCTTCCAATCACCTCTGCAAATATTAATTAATCCTCGCAGCATCCTGAGGACCATTATTCACTCTTATTAAGCAAATATTATTAAATCCTTTTATAAGAGGTGAAGTGACTTTTCCAGGGCTGTGCAGGGTACAAGTAGGAGTGCACGGGCTTTCTCTTGCTACTGTATTCCAGAGCTGCCACTGCAGAGGAGCAAAGCTGTTCACATCTGAGCTGGGGGCCATCTCTGAGGACCAGGGACCCCAACCACCCCCAGCACTGCCGTGCCCTATGAGATACAAGTGCTCTGTGAGGCTGTTTAGAGATTCACAGCGCCTGGCGCCCTCCCCACTCTTGGTCACTCCCCAGGAGTACAGTTTCAGCTGCCCTGTTCTGGCTCACAGACACCCGTGGGGATCCCTGTGGCAGCACTGGGGCTGGACTTACTCTGAAGGAGCCAGTCGATGAAGGTGCTTGGGAATGGGGAATCCTGCAAAGAGCAAGGGGGTGTTAGAGCATGGGAATGTGGAGGGAGGGAGGGCAGCAGTGTGGGGACATGGGATGGGGCATGGCTCTACCTGCAGATCCAGCTCCACATAGTGCCCAGATGTCACTGGCAGTTTGGAGAAGGCGGAGAAGATTTTCCCCAGAAGCCCAAAGGAGATGGCACCTGGGGAGAGGGAGAGGCTGTCAGGGCTGGGCAGAGCTGTCTGTGGGTCACTGAGCCTGCTGGAGCCATGTGCCCACCCAGAGCATCTGGCAGAGGCTGGGAGAGCACTGTCCTGCCCAGCAAAGAGGAAAAACTCCCTGTCCTTCCTACAGATCTCAAACTCCTAGGGGTACAAAGGCTCCCACGAAAGCTGCTACCCTGGAGCTCACAGGTGAGATCCCATCACAAGGGAAATGTTGGGGGGAACAGATCTGCTTTCAGTGAAGCAGCAATTGTGTGTGAGGTTTGACATGAACAGAGCTGGGGAGGGGAAACCCTCTGACTCTGTGGGCTGCACCTGGGGGTCCTGGCTTAGCCAACTCTTGGCAGCAGCTTGGGTCTAGCCCTGGTTAGAAAAACACCTGTAAGGAGAGCAGGACTGTGGTGTCTGGCAGTGGTGGTGAGCCAGGATTGTGCCACCCACAGCAGCTTTGCCAGCAGAGAAAAGCTGCTCCTGCTCCATGCAGAGAGCCCTGCTTGCACAGCTCCAGCTCTCCTGAGGACACCTGCTGCCCGTGGAGGTGGCCAGACACACAAACCCCCAGGGTCATCCTAAAACTTAATATAGGAAAGAAAATGTAATGACTTACGGTTGAGGAATTGCAGATTAATGTTGATGACGCTGATCCACACGTTCACTAATGGGCAGAGCTGCAATGACAGAAAGTGGCACAGTCTTGGTGAGAACACTGCGGGTGCAGCAGCGCGTTCCCCAGCACCACTTGAGTTTCACAGATTTAAATCAGGATGGGACAAATATCCTGGTTTCATCCTAGAGCATAGTTCTCCCATGGAAAAAGAGCTGTATGATTTGTTCAGCCCCCTTCTCAAAATGGCACAGGTTCTACTGAGCAAGGTAAAAGATCCTCTAAAAGGCCACTTTGCTCTAAACTGTGCTGTTGCTTCTGTTCACCTCCACAGGGAGCAGCTGAGTATAAATTACCCCATAACATCACATGATGAAATTGAAATTGCTCTTAACAAATAAATTCTGACTGTGAGGAAGATCAGCAATTTTGTGTAACTCATTTATGGGCTGCAGACATGTATCTGTGCATCACAAATATATATTGTATATGCCAAGGGCAGGGGGATTGGAACTAATTAACCTTTGAGGTCCTTTCCAATCCAAACTGTTCTGTGATTCTGGGTGTGTGTGTAAATCTACCAGGCAGCTCTGGCAGGAGCACTGACTGCAGCTGAAATGCAGCTTCACAGCAAAGAATATTCAGACACTCACCAGTGCAGGGACAAGGGACTTAAGAGACTTGTTCAGCAAGCTGCTCACCAGATTGGTGAGGAGGCTGGGGAGGGAAAAGACAGACAAAAATTACCAGGGAAGTTGTCAAAACCCGGGATTTGACATCAAGAAAAAACTGAGCTCCTCTGTAGAGGAGCCCCCTCCTCTTCTCTGATAAGAGATGCTGCGAGCCCAGAGCTCCCCCAGGCTTCCGCAGGAATTACAGATGCTCAGGACTTTGTTACCTGAATCCCAAAATCTGCTTGTTACGCTGTCAATCCGTGCCCAGATTTGAGACTGAAGCTCTGCCCCAGTGCCCCCACTGACCCCCACGCTCACCCCTTCCTCAGGCTGACACTGAAGCCACCAAGGAGGTTGCTGCAATCCTTAAGCACCAGCTTAAGGTCACCGGGGGAGTCCTGGGTCAGGGCAATGTGTGATGTGATGTTTGCTTCTACTGAGGATCCACTCAGAAACTGAAAAATCCTGGAAAAGAGGAATTGGCGTGGAAGGTTATGGAGGAAGCCAAAGCAGCACCGGAGACCGGTGCCTGTGGCGGAGCTGCAAGCAGAGCCTCAGCTGGGACAGTGCTTCTGTTTTGGGACTTCTCTCAGGCTCCTTCTCCTGTAGCAGATCACAGAACCGTAGAATTGTTCAGGTTGGAATTTCCCTCTAAGATCAAGAAGCCAATTATCAACCCAGCACCACTGCCATGTTCACTAAACCATGTCCTCCAGAGCCATATCCACATGTTTCTTGAACACTTCCATGGATGGTGAGCGTCTGTGGAGTGAGGACAGCTGGAGATGGTTCCAGGGAGAGTCAGCAGCACAGCTTTCCTCACCAGCCTGTTGCTTGGTGTTTGGGGATGTTTGTCCAGCACTCAGGAGTGTCCCATCCTCCCCAGCACCCTCATGGCCTCACTCTCTAGCCTCACTCACCCTGGAAAGCGGAGCACCAGCTTCGAGTACAGGTTCAGCACAAGCTCAGTCCCACGAAGGACCTTCCATGACACTCGGGCGTTCTCGAGGTTCAGCACCTTCAGCCTGGGGGTTGACACCAAGGCAAACCCACCTTGAGATGGCAGGATCTGCAGGAGCAGATCCTACAGTCCCATCTCCTCCTGCTCATTGTTTGACCTGTGCATATTCCCAGGTAAAAGTGAAGGTGGAAAGGACCAATTCCCGCTCTGCAAACAGCCAATCTCAAAGCATGGTCAGGTTTCTCAAGGCTCTATCCTCAGCCATCTCCATGGGTGGAGATTGCCCCACCTGCTGTGTTGCCCATGGCAGTGTCACACCACTGCCGCAGGTAAGACTTTTCCCATTTCTGGTTGGAATTTCCCCTGTGGCAGATTTTCGTGTGAGCTGTGAGCCTGAGGCTGGTGGTTTGTTTGAGAGGGAGGGTCTGATCCCCTGGATATCATGGGCCACCCTGCAGTGAGCCCCACCACGGGGCTTCTGACTCACCAGGCGTAGCGTGTCATCTTCTGGGGGGCTCCACCACCCAGCAGTCCTCCTGTTGCACCCAGCAGTCCTCCTGCTTCACCCAGAAGACCATCAAGTCCAAGCAGACTTCCATTGCCTAGGAGACCTCCTTTTCCAAGAAGCCCTGTGCCAAGCAGACCTGTCTCTCCAAGAAGGCTGTTATTGCCGAGGAGGCCATTGCCAAGGAGACCATTGTTGAGGAGACCATTGCCAAGTCCCTCCCCACCAAGAAGGCCTGTTGCAAGGCCTTTCCCACCAAGGACTCCTGTGGCCAGTCCTTCTCCACCAAGGATTCCTGTGCCGAGTCCTTCACCAAGGAGTCCTGCTCCGAGGCCTTTCCCACCAAGGATGCCTGTGCCAAGCAGCCCACTGCTGCCGGGCTGTCCTCCTGCAACAGACAGAACTTCCTTACTAACGTGTCCTTTACCACCCAGACGTCCTCCTCAAAGCTGCTTTTACTGCCCTGCCTAGGGTTAGGGTTACACCAAGGGTTAGCATTCTGAAAACCACAAAGCCCAGAGCCCCACGCACACGGCAGCTGCGAAAGGCATCCCAAGGGGAGCACAAAACAGCCACAACAGGGCTTCCTCCACAGCTTTCTCCTTGGAACCACCTTAGATCAAGGCTGCTTTTACTGCTCTGCCTAGGGTTAGGGTCACAAACCCTCTCTTTGCCAAACTTTCTTACCTAGGAGGCCTGTGCCAAGGACTCCAGCTCCAGTGGGTTCAGTTCCTGCACCAAGGGGACCTCCACTTTCTGCTCCACTTGGATTTCCTTTGCCTAGGAGGCCTGTGCCAAGCAGCCCTCCTTCACCAAGAGCACCTGTGCCAGGCAAGCTACTTTTTCCACCAGTGAGACCAGTGCCAAGCAGGCCTGCACCAAGAGAGTCCCAGTTACTGGCTGGACTTCCACTCTTGGGAGGATTTCATTAACAGGGAAGGTTGGTTTGGCCACCTCAGGGTGCTCACAGGGAGCCCTGAGCACCCTTGAACAAAGCTGGGTTCCTCGTGGAGATGGGCCTGCCAGGAGGCAGCTCCCTGATGAGCAGAGGGACATGCCATGAGCCCAAAATGGCACAGGACTGTGCTGTGACTCTCCCCTGGAAACACAGAAC
>NW_005054337.1:2822392-2873212 GCF_000277835.1 Geospiza fortis | reverse complement strand
CCCTGGGAGGGGGACAGGAGGGCCCCGAGAAAGACGAGACACCAGAAGGGTGGCATGTCCTGGCACAGCACCTGTGGGAAGACTCACATCAGCCCAAGCACCAGTTTCACATGGGTATTGACAGCCTGGGCTCTGGTGCAGCTCTCCAGCCTTCATGTGCATTGCCCTGGGCTGGTGGGGAGCTTCCTCCTGGACATACAGCCTCCAGACACCATGCCCCCCATCCCAGGAGGTCAGCCCTGACCTGCAGCCCCCTTTTCCCACTTCTGGTTGTCAGGGAGCAGGGGAAGCCCAGTGCCACACCGCTCTGGAGCCATCGATGTCTCCGCACCCGACTGTGCTCCCCCCATGCAGAGCTGGGTGCCTGACACTGCAGGGAAGTGAAAATGCCATTTTAAGGGAGGAAGAGGGATGGAGATGAGGGAGGAGGACCTTGTACTGAGAGAGACGGATGGCTTCCAACCACTCTGAAATGGCCCTGAAAGAGGAACACTCACAGGGGCACAGCCAAATAAAAAACGACGAGTGTCACAGTCGTGTCCTTCTGCCTGCTGTGAAGAGCACCCTGTGTTATTAAAGCTCAAAGCATGGCCAGAATCAGACTCACTTTCCCGTGGGCAGGATGTTTGTTTTTCTCATCTTGTTCCACTCAAGCTGTGAAAAGAGTCTGTTTTCCCTGTGTTTGATCTACCCCCAGCCAAAAGAAAGTACCTTCAAGGACCTTCTGTTCCTGCCCGAGCTGGGCTTCTCAGGGTGACAGCGCAGGCTGGGGAGTGTTTGTTTATGCATGGAAAGGTGTTTGCAAAGAAATGAGAAAATGGTCTCTCTGCAGCACTGCCAGGGGTCCCAGCTCTAGGAGCATTTTCCTGGACAGCTCGTGTCCTGAACAGACACCCCAGCTTGTCCCTTCTGAGAAAAACAATGTACAGGGTGCAGATTGCAGAGGTTCAGCACTGAGAAATAACATTATTTAGGTCAGACTGAACAACTTCTTTATCTCTTCCAGATACTTTAAAAAAACCCCTCTATGACAGTTCTCGGCACAATTAAATTAGACTTTAATTCACTTCACTGTCTTTTACATTTTCCCTTTGATCAGCACGTAATGATGCACAGCTCCTGTAGCTGTGATTATTGAACAGGGGAGAAGGAGAGAGGCTTGAGCAGCTTCTATTGAAAATCGTGTCAAATAAAATCAGTGGGATTTGTTGGAGGGGCTCTGAAAGACGTGTGCAGCATTGCAAAAGGGTACCAGAATGGATGTCAGGGCTCTTAGAAGAGCTCTTAGAGAATACGTGACCATGCAGCACCTATCTCTGCAGTTATTAACAATATCTGCCAGGGTGCTGCTCCTCGGTCATGCACATTTCAGTGAGCCAAGCATCTTGCACATGCAAAAGGCACGTCTGGCTTTGCAGATAAACACTTATTTTACACCAGCTGAGATGAGGTCTGGAGAGCTGAAAATTGCTCTGAATTCTGGTCACCAAGATCATGAAAAAACTCCCAGTCCTTTCTGCCAGCTTAGTCATTATCACAAACTTGACAACAACGGGAATAAACGTGGAATTTAACAAGCAAGAGCTCTGCTAGCTTTAAAAATTAATTTTCATAAATGATTAAATGCTGCTACAGAAATCAAAGGAAAGCATCATTAAAATTCCTGCTTTTCAAGCTGAGTTATTCTGTGCTGTAGGTCGCCTGATGGAGCTGGCACGGTGGCCACGGTCCTTCAGTGCCACTTACCTGGACCCTTTGATGTCAAGGTGGAGCTGCCCATGGCCACGGCTGCTGGCAGCTGCTTTTATATACCCGAGCTGCAGGAATGAGGAAAGCCAAGGCAGGGATGGAGCAGGGACAGCTCCCTTTTGCTGGCTGTGAAATGTGACCCCTGCAGCAGCCTGCCCCTGAACACCACACCTTGCTGTGGCCAGCAGCATCAAGCCAGCCCAGCAGCTCACCCCTCACCCTGGCTGCGGTGCCCACCTGCTCTGGGGAGTGTCCCAGGGCTGGTTCAGGACAGCTCTGCACCATCAAATGGAGCACAATGAGTCCAAGGACAGTGAGAGGTGAGCAATTACCTCCCAACGAGCTAATTACATACAGAAACCTCACAAATTGCAAAACAAATGAAAGAGAGTGTGGCTTTGTGGTGCACAGTCTGCTCTGAGAAAACTGCCTGTGCCCCAGAGGCAAGCAGGAGCTGGCTCTGCGTCCAAGGAAGAGCTCCACAGTTTAAAGGAGGCTTGAGAGACACAGATAAAAGAAAACGGGGAAATAAACAGAGGGGAAAGGAAAAGGAGCATCAAAGATGACAGAAAAATCTGATTCTGATGTTCCAGGTGTGTTTCAGGGTGGATCTGGGCTGGACCAGGGCAGGACAGTCTCACGAGCAGTGATGCTGCATCTGTCCCAGCTACTCCCTCACCCCAGGAGCAATGGGTGGCTTTAGAGCCTTGAATTTGCAGAAGTTTCATATGTTTCATGCAGAGTTCATGGGCATTGCTGGGTGATTTCCCCCCCTGGTCCCTAAGTGCTCCCAGGACGAAGCCCAGGGCAGGTGAGGGTGTGATGTGTGCCCAACATGAGCAAGATACCCCACAGCTTTGGGCCCAGGCCATGAAGAGTCTGACACGTTTGGGTCTGACACAGCGTTTGCTGGCAGAGCTCTGCACCCCCTGAGCTGCGGGTGGACAAAGGGAGCTGAGGTCTGCCCTGAGCCCAGGGCTCTCACCAGAGCTGGCCACCCCCACAGGCCTGAGCACCCGCTGTGGCTGCAGAGAGGCCTGGGCTTTATTGAACCTGAGCACAAGAATGCAAAGTACACCCACACCCTTCCGAGCACCCACAAAAGAGTTGGAAACACGATGTTCCACGGAAAACACACGTGTCTTCCTCCTGCTCAAGAATGCAGGCAGGATGCAACACTTACAGGGATAACACCAAGCTGTTCCTGAGCCATGTTGGGTGTAGAGAGACACTCAGGATCCTCAGGCAAGTGAGGTCAATTTTCAGCAGCCTGGGGAGGCTGGGAGATCCCCCTCTCCCAGCACACCTGTGGGACACAAACCAGCCCAGTACAGAGAGGGGGTCACTGCTGAACTTGTCCCCAGGTCTCAGCCCCAAACTCCATCCCCTCTATGTGCAGCTCCTGTCTCCTCAAGGTGTCCTGTGGCCAAAAAAAGAGGTCAGGGCTGGGGTGGCTCCTCCAGCCTCTGACCAGGCTGTAGCCCAGGGAAACTGGGTGTTCTGTCTGTGGGGAAACTGGCCCATGGTGAGGGGAAAATATGGAAGGAATTTCTGCATGGGCTGTTCCTTCATACACGTGTTTTTCAGAAGGCAGAGGGACATTACCTGGGTGGATCGCCATCATCTGGGTGGATCACCATCACCTCTGCTGCAGGTCTGAGCTGGATCACGGTATGCCTTGAGAATCTGGCTCCCTCCAAAAATGAGAAGTTTCTGCTGGTGGGAGCACAAACAGTGACCAGGAGCTGCAGAGCAGGTTGCCCACCGCTGCAGCAATAGCACAGTGCTGCTCTCCAGGACAGTCTGATCCTGAATTCGTGCAGCACAGCACAGCTGTATCTCAGCTGCAGAAGTTCATCAGGAGGCCCAGTGGGAAGAGCTGGTGTCCACTGTGGGTGGCAGGGGTGGCATGGGGGCCCGTGGGGGTTTGGGGACAGTCTCTGGCTTTCCCAGTGGGTAGTCCACCAGGCCTCCAGCCACACACCCAATGACAGTCTGGAGTCTCAGGGGAAGGAAACACAGGTAGGTCCAAGTGTTTGCAATATTTGCCTTCACGGTCAGCTTCACGCTCCCTCGCTGTGGAAGGGCTGCACGCACGGCCTCACCAAGTCAGGGCCGTGACACTTCCTTCTCCAAAAGTTTGTGAAACCTAAACCCTGCTGTGCTCTCCCATGACAGAGGTGAGAGCAAGGCATGAAGCCAGGAGCTCTGCCAGCTTCCACAGCCCCCTGCCCAGCTGCACATGGCTGAAGGAGACCTTGATGAAGCTAAGGGAAATATCCCAAGCCCTGTGGAAGGGGAAGATGCAGGACTTACATTCAAGTCCACCTGGAGAACTGGCCAGTTACCAGGGGAAGGCTGGACAGGGTGTACTGGATGCTGCCCAGCAAATCCAAGGGCACCAGTGCTGGGGGGAGAGGAAGGGATCAGCAATTCCTTGTTGGACTCAGCTGCAAATCCCCCTCCCTACCTGAAGTTCCTTTTCATCCAGAAGAGCCTGGCTTTCAAGTGGGCTCTGGGCAGGGAGCTCCTGCAGACCCCTGCTCCTGGCAGATCTGGGGCCAGGGTGGAGCAGAGGAGGGAAAGGCATCCCAGTCCTCCCTCAGCTGGAGTGGGTGACACACAGCGCAAGGCAGGACAAGGTGTGGGACCCACTGTGTGCTCACAGTTTGAGAGTCCCAGCTGGTCACTGATGAGTCCCAGGGCAATGCTGAGCACTGGGCAGAGCTGCAAGGGTTGGGGAAGGTTGGTGAGAACCCACATTCAGAGCCAGAGAAGGACACACAGCCCTGCTTGGCTCTGCCAGGCTTTCCCTGGGCATGGGAGGAATGGTGGCCCTGCTCTGGATCTGGCCCTGGATACCTTCCTCAAAGAAGGGAGGAGAACCAGGAGCCCAAGGGGGATGGCTAGAAACACCCTGGGGCTTCCATGAGGAGAGAGATTCCATGAGTCCATAGCCCAGTCCAGGACATCATTAGGAACTCTCAGCATTTGGGCAGACCTCGTATTGGAAGGAAGGAGAAGCTTCTCCCAAGCTGATGGAGACATGGATTGTGTCTCCCACTGATTGCAAGGTACTGGGTGGATGCAGCAGTCCCTGGGACAGTGGCTCTGCTCCTGCTCCAGGCACCAGTGATGCCACAGGGAGCTGCACCACATCTTTTCAGACTCATTGCTCCTTTCCCAGAATGTTTTATTTTTCCGACTTACCAGATTAGGAAGAAGTCTGTTCAGGACACTTGCCGATAAATTATCCACAATTGGGAGCAGGCTGTGGAAAAATAAAGGAGCACCATGAAAACAACCTGCTGCAGAGTAAATGGGTCTTGTTAAACAATTCCCTGTGAATAGCGTGGAGCACAGACCTCCCGGAGCAAGGCAATTGCAGCGGCAGAGTGAATCGTTTCTGCTTGGATTTTGCATGAGATAACTGTAATTTGCATCCCAAAATAGCCGATGGGAAATTTATTGCTGCCTTTTATCTGCTGGTGTATAGTCTCCTCAAATGAGCAGAGAAAATCTCAGGCTGAGTGGTTTCTCCACTACGTGCTCACGTTTCAGAAGACCATGGTGCCATGTCCGTTAAAATAACCTCTGGACGTGGCACACGGGACAGAATTGTGCCCTGGGATCTCGGGGACAGCACACCATTGCCTGTGGCTGTGTGAGGGGTGCACAGGGACCATCAGCACTGGCCCTGTGACATGGCTGGTGAGTGGCTGTCACCTGCAGGCCCGGTGGGAGGGAGGCTGTAACAGGAAAATGCCCTGGTACATTTGCAGGGCGTGGGTTGGGGCTGGCAGAACTTGATGGCAAGGTGGTTCACGCCAGCAGGGGACAGCTCCATCACTCACCCTCTCAGGAGTCTGATTTTAATGCCACCAAACAGCCCCAGCAGCAGCCCCAGCAAGAGGGACACTGCTGGTGACAGCTCTAAGCACAGCTGAGCTCCACCGGGGGTGGGGGAGTCAGAGGCCAGTCAGACCAGAAATGCCAAAAGACACCGAATTTTATAATTTATTTTCCTCTTTGAGTTACTTTCTGTTTTATCAGAGGCTTGGTTCTTTTGCCTCGTTTTTTCTTCTGCTTCTGCTGGGCATCCAAGCGCAGCCGAGTGCTGGGCTGAGGCAGGAGCTCGGCAGAGCGCAGTTCGTGCACCCTCTACGGGCAAAGGCTGCGGCACCGCCGCCTGCTCTGCCCTTCCCCGCAGCCTCAGGAGCCTCCTCTGCCCTGCAAACCTGCGGCACTCCCAGAGCTTTCCCCTTTCAAGAGCCTGGCCAGTTGAAATTTTAATTACATTTAAAACAAAACTACTCCCGACGCAGTTGGGAGGGGGAGGTTTGCTCACAAGCATCGTGCTCTTCCCTTTCCCTGTGCAATTCCCTGCCTTTCCTGGCTGATCATGGTGCTGGAGTGAGGGGGTCAATCCCAAAGGACCCCCAGTGGTCCCTGTCTTCCAGAGTGGCACTGGTGTCCCATCATCACTCAAAACTCCTTTACTTTACTCCTTTACTTTACTCCTTTACTTTACTCCTTTACAGCCCAGGCTGAGCCCACCTCACCCTCAGGTGAGTTGTGTAAATTAAGGCTGAAATTGTATCAGTGACTCACACTGGCCTTTCTTATTAAAATGGCCCGGTTTTAACCTTATAATGATAAAAATACCTCAAAAGGATAGCACTACACAAAACCTCCTTAAACTTTCGTGTTAGATGAATGGATTTTCAGAAAAGGGTTTTCATTTTGTTATAATGACCTATTTTCTGATAGTCACTAAATATACTCACTAAATATAAACTGGAATTACTCACTTCATTCCTACTATTGTTGTATTTATTCCCATGTTTTTTCTTGGCTCACTGGAGTACATCATAAGGTTTGGGGGTAAAACAGAGGCTCTGTCCCCCCAGGCTCACAGTACCTTGCACCACTTTTTGAACTCCTTTTCTTTACCTGACCTTATCCTGAATTTCAAGCCTGGCTTTGCTCAGCTCCTCCTAAAGTGAGACCTTGTGCTGGTCCATGGGCACCTCTGCTTTAACCCACACAGCAGACCCTTCTATGGTGAGGATGCTGCAGGAAAAGTGGAAAGGTGCTTGAATTTCCAAAGCTGGCTAGTGGATTGAAGGTGTAAAACACCATTTGTGAGTTTCATATATTTCACTATAAATAATGACTTGTAAACCAGGGGAAAGCATTAAGCAGCAGGTTACTGGACAGCCAGTGTCAGGCAGCACGATTCCCAAGAGCCCAGGGCCAAAGGGAAGGAAAAGGTGTCTGAGACTCTGTGGCTGCAGCACGTGAGGCTGCACTCACCTGAAAGAAAATGCTGGGAAGTCTTTCTTCCACAGAAATCCCTGCTGGCACCTGCCCAGGTGCTGGCACACACAGGTTACCACAGCAGGGGGAATTTTTTAAGTTTCCAGCAAGTGCATGGGGAGGCTTTGGAATAGTACCAGGAGATTTTTGTCTCCTTTACTGCTTAAGGAACCTCGAGAAGTGGTTCCTGAGGCTTGGCCCACCCATCCTGCAGCTGCCAGCTCCTTCCCAGCAGATGGTGTTTCCTCCAAAAAACTCCTGTGCTGGGACACCTCCACAGCCACTCCTGGCCATAAGGGCACCTTTGTTCTGGTGTCCTCAACACTTAATACCTTTGTGAGATCAAATGTGCTTTTTTTGACAGCCTGGTGTGTCTTACACAACAAGGGGGTAATACACACCTAAATAAATCCCCGTGGAGTGTGTGCTCACGTTATCTGTGCAGAGCCTTGCACAACCAGCACCAGCTGGCTCCATGTGGGACCTGCTGCCAGCAGGAGCTGCTCCAAAGGGCTCCAAAGGAGGGGGAGATTTCAGCAAGAGCTGTGCTGCCAGCGCTGCATTGCAGGCTCTCCTCTGCCCCCCACCAGTCAGGCAGGAGACATGGGCTGCAGCAGGGCACCCTCATGCTCCCAACCCAGTGCCCCTCTGAGAGGCTGTTTCACACCTGGTGCCACAGGCTGAGCTCCAGAAATGCTCTCTTTAGATCCCAGTTTATCCTCTGAAGGCACAGCCTCCCCACCCATCTGTGTGCCATGTGGCAAAGGGGCATGGAGCAGGTAAGCAGCTGTGGGGAGCCAGAAACTCGTATAAATAAATATCCAGAGAGGAAAATACTGTGACAGTGAGAGGTTTTATTGAAAGAGCAATACGAGAGCAGCCTACGTGCCTAAGAGCCCTGCCTCCTGGCTGTGGATGTTAAAAGTGGCCACAGGAACCCCAAACCACCCACCGGCCAAGCAGCTTTCCCACAGGATGCTGGCCAGAGGCTGCTGCCTGTCCTGCTCAGGCCACAGCCACAGCACAGAGCAGCACTGGAGAGAAAGGAAGAGGGAGAGAGTGGAGCAGAGCAGGGCTTGGGGTGCATGTGATGCCTCAGAAAGGGAGCAGCAACGAGGTTCCCCCCGAGCAGGATCTTCCCAGAGTGCTCTGGCCAGAAAACTCGTCCTCCTGGAAGAAGTAGAACAAAAATGACTCAGTTTTCTCATTCAGACTTTCACCAGCTTTTTGCTGTATCCCAGGCGAGGTTTTCCTGTGGAAAACCAGCAGAGGGAAACTGAGAGCAGCCCATGGGAAATGAGGTTGGCCAGGGTGGTGCGGGGCTGTGGGATCTGCATGTCCCAGCCCTGGGTGGGCACATTCCCACTCCCAGAACACAGCACAGTGGGAAAACTCAATCCTTACATCAGTGACAACAATTTCAGCGTTCCTGAGGTCGGTGTTGAGGACCTTGGGCAGTGGGACTGACACACGGAAGGCATCTACAAAAAACAGGCGTAGGAATCTCATCGCAGGGATGAAACCCAGAATGAAGGCAGCAAGGGGAGGGGGAGAGCCCCAAATCCAGCTGAATCTGAGATGAGAGGGGACCCTGGCCTTCATACCTTGAACAGAAGGTACATATACAGCTGTGAGGACCTTCTTGAGCCATTCTGCCAGCGAGGAGGCCTGCAGGGAAGAGGATGTGTCAGAGCAGTGGTTATTGGGCCATGTCAGGGTGATCAGTTGAGTTCTACTCAGTTTGCTATCAAATACAAGAACTAGAAAGATTCCTTCAGTGAAACCCAGGACTGAGGGTGGGTATACTCTTTGGGTAATTCATTTTTAATTATTCCTCTCCCATTCCAGCCCCTCCCAAGTGAGGAGATACACCCAAGTGTCACTGCTGTAGAGCACGGGGGATCTGCAGGGCAGAGGGAAATTGCCCTCTGCCAAGAGAAGTAGAAGAATGAAAAGTGAAGAATGAGCTTGTGGATTTCCTCCCCCACACAGAGCCTCTGGACATTGCATCACTCACTGCAGCACCTCCACCCAGTGCATGCACTTACACTGGCAGCATCAAGGCTCTGGGGGAACCGTGTCAGGTTGATGCTACAAAAGATAAAAACAAGGAACAGTTGGGGTGTGTTGGTGCAGCCTCCTGCAGGCCCTTTCTTGGTCTGGGAGTTTTCTCACCCCCATAAACATACAGGATTTTAAAATTAGATCAACTTTTTTACAATTCTCTTATCACATCAACCACGCAGTTGATCTGAGGTTGGGGCTGGGAGGAGGCAGGAAGGCTCCAGCAGCCCTTGACATCTTTACCATGTCTACATCACTGTCCCCCACCAGCCCCGTTTGTCCCCAGGCAGAGCTCCCCCACGCGCAGAGCTGGGCTCTACCTGTCAAGAGCCAGGGAGGTTTGCAGTTTGCCATCAGAGACTGATGGGGTGAGGTTCAGAACGATGTCCTGGAAATGGAACAATGAAAGAAATGAGGTTATTCCCCTGCACAGCTCCCAAGACTGAAAAGTGTATTTGTAAATTACCCATTCTGAGAAAAAACACTTGTCTGTGCCGAGAAGCCACATTTTTGTGACAGATGGCATCATGTATCTCTGTCCCCAGGGTTTGCCTTCCTGTCTTTATTTTGTGTTATTCCTGAAACATTTCACTTACACTTTGTGCTTGTTTATGAGCTTATTTAAAGGACTGGGCATCACTGCTTTGATGATGCAGTAAATACAAAAGTACAAACGCTGCAGGGCCAAGGGTAGGGCAAGCCAAGGGGATGCCAGCAGTGCTCCAGCCTCAGCCATGGCCCTGTTACAGGCATCTCATCCCCCAGGAGCTCACTCACCGCATCCACGGAGAACAGGAGCCCCTGGGGGGTCTGCAGGGCAGAGCTGGCGACATCAATAGTGGCTCTGAGGGTGACAGTGGCCCTTCCATCCCTCACAGTCACCACTGGCTCATCCCTTACTCGGACACGCAGCTCCAGGGGCAGGGAGCCAGGGAGGGCCCGGCTGAGCTGCAGGGACAGAGGAGGTCAGGGCAAGGGTGGGGTGAGTGAGGGGCTGGAATCAGTGCAATGGAGAAGGTGACTGACCTGGGGGATGAACGGGAAAAGGGCAGACACGGTCAGCGAGCTGCTCTGGGTGACCTGTGGGAACAGCAGCGGTGACATCGCTGCCCGGCAGGGGCTGGGCAAAGCCCACACCAGGCTCAGCTGGACCCCACAAACACAGCAGGCAAAGGTGGGCACCCACGGGCAAGCAGGACACTGACCTGGCCTTGCAGAGGGGAATTGCTCCCCGCCAGGCTGGTGATGCTGAGGTTGAGGCCTCCCTGGCCCTGGCCCTGCTCCAGCAGGGCGCTGAGGGTGTCCTGGGAGAGGCTGAGCCGGGGCCGGCGGCCGGTGGCCAGCTGCAGGCTGGCACTGAGGGGCAGTCCCTGCGTGGCGGTTGTCACACCATCCCTGCCATTCTCAGTGAGGAGCTGCAGGGGACAGAGCGGGGAGGGGCGTTGGTGGGGCTCAGGGGCTGCGCTGGGCACCCTGCCTGCCCGTGCACCTCGGGGAAAGGCTCCCGTGAGGTTTGTCTGCATTAAATAACGACAGGGCTGCTCCAGGCTGCTCTGGCACAGGCAAGGGCTGCATCTGCTACACCTTCCCCACTGAAACACTGCCACATATCCTGATTGGAAAGACACATTGCTGATATTTTATGCATGATTCTGGTCCCTGTCAATTACCAAACTTTGACAAACCACTTATAAACAGAACATGCCTGGAAGCAGTGACTGCTGCTCCTGTGTGAAATTAAACTTTTCTGATTAAAAACTATGAGAGTGCTACAATTATGCTTAATTAAGTAGCATCAAGCCACTCTTGATCATGCCACCATCAAGGATTAACAAGCAAAAAATAAAGACAAGACCCAGCAGTGGCAATAGCAAGGATGTGGCCGGAGCAGACTCGTCAGAACCTTCCTGTGAACAGTGCCTGAAGGCAGCTGAAATGTGAGTAGCCTTTGATAAACATCCACCATGTTCCAATAAATCAAAAAGTCAAAGGTTCTGGGACCAGGGAACACAACGGCACTTACGTTCAGATCTATCTGGATGGCATCACCGCTGAGGATGGAGAAGGAGGGCAGGTCCCCCAGGGCCCCGAGTGGGAGCACCTCTGTGAACACAAGGAAGAAAGCTCTTCATCTGCAATGGCAGGGGATTCTGCCAAATCCCATGGTCCCAGGAGTCACTGGAACCATCAGCAGCTCCCACTCACAGCATTCCCAGCTAGAAAAGCCACTAGAAAACTATACTTTGCAACAAAAGTGTTGTTTCTAAAAGCAACCATTCCTGTAGTGGGTTTCTGCTGGAAGAACTGGCTGCTGCTGCTGGGGCAGGGAAACTGAATGTTGGGTTTGAGCTGGGAGCTGGTTTTAGAAAACTACTAAAATATTTGTATTTACCTAATGTAAAAAGCAAAGCAAAGCTAAGGGCAGGATGTCACAGGGAGCAGGGGAACAGGAGGTGTCAACTTACGGTTCCTGGAGCCGAGCAGGGAGCTCAACACCTTGAGCCTGGCATTGATGATGTTGCAGCCCTGGGGAAGCAGAGGGGAGTGAGAGGGTCCTGGGACCCGCTGCACCAGTGGGTGACATGGCACCAACACAGCCAGTGACAGGGGGCTCTGCTGGGCTGCACATGTGGGCAGAGCTGCTGCAGGCACCGCTGGGGGGCACATCCCATCACACAGGGCTCAGCATCATGTGGGTGAGCACCCCTCTGAGCCAGCGTGGGTCTCACCTGGGTTAGTGGCTGCTAAACCAGCCCCTGGCTCAGAAATCTGTTTGCCAGCAGAGCCTGGCACAGGTGCTGGTGCTGCCCTTCAGCAGGGGGAGCGGCTGACCGCCCCACTGAGCTCACAGCTGTGCAAATATCCACATCCATGGGGCAGCCTGGCCTTCTGCCTGCCCTGCCCAAAGTGCTGCCTGCCCAGCCGGCGCTGTGCATGAAGGTGGCTCTGCAGACTCACCAGGTCCTTCAGGGTATTGCTGAGCAGGCGTTTCAAAGGCTCTTCCAGAACTGGCACTCTGGGTCTGGTAACAGGAAAATAGGGAATAGCAAGAGACAAAGATTAATGCTGGAAAGTAAGGGGACTTCACACAAGAGAAACGTGAGACCTCGCTTGCATTGTCCATACTCAGTGCCCAGTGCTAGGTTCCCCACACCCAGAAATGTTCTTTTCATAGCCAAAATTTTAGAAAAAGGTCAACAATTCCCCTCTGAGCCCGACAGCTGGATCACCTTCAAGGCACCAGGCAGAAAGCTGCTGCCAACAATGACCAACAGCACCAAGGTGTCCCACTGGCACAAGAGTCACAGGCTGGCCATGGGCCACCCGCTCACACAGATGTTCCCTCACACCTGAGTCCTACCTCACATGGGTGTTTATGTCAACAGTCTTGCAGTTCAGAGCGTTCTGCTGAGGTGTCCACGTGTCCCGGACCAGGATGATCGCATCCACCTCCACCTGCTGGCAGAGCGGCTGGCCCGGCACGCTGCTCAGGGGAAGCACAGCAAGCAGCTCAGGACACTTGCTGACCATCTTCTCTCCAAAGAGATGGTGCCCCCCTGCCCCAAGCCATCCCCTGATGGACATGCCCTACCTGCTCTCTACCAGCAGCTGCGTCTTGAAGTCCACCTGGTGCCCAAAGCCCGGCAGGGAGCGCAGACTGATTTTGGGGAGGGTGTTGTTCACAATTCTCAGTCTGGATGGTTGCAACAAGGAAAAAGGCAGTGAGCAGCACATTTGCACAGCCCTGTCCTCTCAGCCCCCAGCACTGCAGCTGTGCTTTTGGAGTCCTCTTCCCCCTGGTCATCAGGCATCCCCACCAGCCAGGAGCAGCTTGTGGCACGTACAAGGCACCCTGGGATGCCAGGCAGAGGCAGAAACTCCCAAGAGATGAGCCCGCATTTATGAACCCACCCCAGGAGAGGAGGGATGGAGGGAGCCCTGTGTGTGCAGGCTCCAGAACAAGACCTCCTTTCCCCAGCATGGCTCAGACACACCAGGCTGCTCAGGGTCACCATCTCCCACTTGCACTCACCCTGTGAGTTCTTCACCATTTTTACCAAGAAGGCTGCCAACAAGACCGTTTTTGCCCAGGAGACCGTTCTTGCCAATGAGAAGCTCAAGGACGGTGTCAAGGAGAGTATCAACAAGGCCATCTTTGCCAAGGAGACCATCAATGACACCACCTTTGCCAAGGATGCCACCCAGGATGCCATCTTGGTCAAGGAGACCACCAACTACACCATCTTTGCTGAGAAGGCCACCTAGGAGACCATCTCCACCAAGAAGACCATTTCCATCCAGGAGACCTCCAACAACACCATTTTCTCCAAGGAGACCACCAAGAAGACTGCCAACAGCACCATTTTCTCCAAGAAGACTGCCTACAGGACCGTTTTCACCAAGGAGACCCCCAACAAGTCCTTTTTCTCCTAGGAGATTGCCTACAGGACCGTTTTCACCAAGGAGACCCCCAACAAGTCCTTTTTCTCCAAGGAGACTGCCTACAGGACCGTTTTCACCAAGGAGACCTCCAACAAGTCCTTTTTCTCCAAGGAGACCACCTACAGGCCCGTTTTCACCAAGGAGACCTCCAACAAGTCCTTTTTCTCCAAGGAGACTGCCTACAGGACCATTTTCACCAAGGAGACCTCCAACAAGTCCTTTTTCTCCAAGGAGACTGCCTACAGGACCATTTTCACCAAGGAGACCTCCAACAAGTCCTTTTTTTCCAAGGAGACCACCAAGCAGATTGCCACCAAGGAGACCACCTGAAGCTCTCTGGGGAACATCTTTGGCTGGTGAATCTTTAAAACCTGAAGAACAAAATCAGAGGTCACTATGAGCTACACAAGGTGTGCCAGCCTGGCTCTTCCCTTCCCTCTCCCTCTTCATACAAAAGAGGTGGTGGCACCAGCCTCTGTAAAGTAACTGAGGTGCCATCTCCAAACTGCTTTATAAATGCAAATTACTTGCATTGCCACTACTGCTGGGCAGATCTGCACCAGCTTCTGATTTTCTGAGTATGATTAAGAGACAAAAAGAGCAGAACTGGCCTCAAAAGAAGGATAAATCCTGTCTCTTACATATACTTACCATTCGTATCTGGTCTGGCAACTGCAAATGGGATTATAAATCCTTGTGAAGGGATCAGCAGGCTGTTGAGCAGGACAACAGTCCACAACACCGACATCTTTGGTCCTGATAGCTGTGGGAAGTGATTGCCATGAGTGCAGTGCTGGGAGAGCGAGCACCAGCCCATGGAGGGAGGAAAGAGAAGGGAGGGAGGAGAAAGGAGAAAGAAGGAACTCCTGTCAGGGAAGACAAAATCGGGGAGGAGGCTGCTGGCACCTCTCCTGCCTCCTCATCACACTGGTGATGGACAGTAACACTTTTGGTGGCTCTTTCCTGCAGAAAGAACCAGAGTGTCAACACCAGTTACTCCAAAGACCAATGGCCAGAGCACCCAAGGGGAGAGCAAAGGGTTGTTGGGATGCTCCTGCTGCCACCCCCCAGTGCTGGTGAGCAATGGCATGACTGAGCTGTGTGATCTGGGACTCATCCATCCTGGATGGGGATTTCTCCAAGAAACACATCCTGCATGCCACAGAAGGGGAAAACAAGACATTTCTGACAACATGATTGTCTCTAGAAGAAAAACAACAAAATCTACAGAGTACAAATACATGAACATATCGAGCAAGGAGAGAACCTCCAGGGACAATGTCATGATTTCTGCACAAACATCAGATTCTGAGGCTTCCCTCTGCATGGAAACACCTGATAGAACTGTAAGAAAGAGAAAGTAAACTTTAACATTTCAGTGTCATTGAAATATTTCTGTGGTACCTACAACTTGAAGTAGCTTATTTTTCTTTTTTAAAGAACCAAAATGAACTTCATTGCTCCAAATCCATTTAAATGTAAATAACTCATCAAAAAGGGATCAAAACAAGTGTGAGAGGTCTAATTCACCTTAGCTAGAAATCTATGGCAGATAATCGAGTTATACCAAAGATAATTGAAGTGATAATTGTTTATGAAAACCCTGAAATACCCTTTCTTCTGCAAGGACTGCAAATCCAATGAACACGCACATCTCTTCTGGAGAAACTTGCACTGAAAGGCACCATTTACTTCTCAGAGCAGAATTCAGGCAGGCAGCAGGCAAGAATAACAATTTTTGTTAAAAGGCCAACACTCCCAAAGGAACACTGAGGGTTTGCAGAGGCAGAAGCAAGGAGCACACTTTTTGAGGAATAAGTTTGCTCTTACCTGACCAAGCTCTCTCTCCAGCCAATGTCCCTGTCTTCTGAAGATCACCGGGATCCAGGATCTTCATATATAGAGCTTCAGATCAGGAAAAAGGCAGGTGATGTCATTTGGGACATCCAAAATAATTGGTGGGGAGCAAAACAAACAAGGTCTTGTTTCTGGTGACTTCCACTGCAAATATTTCCTTGGAGATATTAGGAGTTAGGTAAATCATTGAGCAACCTGTAGGTGCAGATTCAGCCAGCCCTGGGTGCCTGCTGTGGTACATCATCCTTTCATCCTACCTGGATGAGGACGTGGCTGAGATGTCATGCCCTGATAAAATACCTTCCTTTCTTTCTTTCTTTTTTCCTTCTAAATAAAATTGATGTTCTGACTGAAAAATGTGTCAAAACACTGGCCACCCCTGGCTGCTCATACTTCTGCAGTTCTCAGGGCTGCAGTGCTGAGCAGTAAGCCCCTGTGTGGGGATGTGCCACGTGTTATGATAAATGAAGGACCAGGCAGCACCTTTTCCAGTGTAAAGACAGACTGTGGAGATAGTAATAGCCAGTTATCCCTGTCCAGGCCACCAGGACATGCCCAGCATTCCCACCCAACTTGCCTACAGCCTGATCATTGTCACAGCCTAATAGATACCCTGGGCTGACAGACTCTTTGGAGAGACACCTGCTAACTGGGAAATGCTGCCCTTATCTAACTGGCATGGAATTGCTTCCAAGTCCATCACCTCTGCTCAGAGTGCTCCAGAGGGGTGGGGGTGGGATGTGCTTTAACAGGAAGACACTGTTGAGAGGCTGATGCCATTGACCTGGAAGCTCCCGGGCCAGAACTTGTTGGTTTGGGGTCTTTCTGAAGTTCTGGAAGGATTGTTGATGCCATTGTGGGCACACCACCCCATGCAACAGATGTGCTGCAGCTGCCCAGGGTCTTCTGCCTCCTCCCTGCAGCTCTCTCCAGGCCCCTGCCCTGACTGCTGCCCAGGAGACACAGAGACACTGCAGCAGCTCTTTGGGGCAGGGAAAAGAAACCTCCCTCCATGGTCCCCAGACCAAATGGGGCACATCCTGACAAGCCCAGCAAAAGCTGTCTCTGCTGAAGGGAGAATGCACCAGCCGAGGGGACTGGGCTGAACTCTTCACTCCCTGATGTGCTCACTGACAAGAGGAGCGGATGGCAACGGCTGCTCCCCAGCTCTGCTGAAAAATAATCCAGAAAAATTGCTTGCTCAGTGTTAATACTTTCTGTAAACTTGGAAATAAATATTTCCAGCAGATTAGCCAGCTTTGGACACACATTATTTCCAGCTTTGAAAAAATACCTTCTTTAAAGGCCAAGGAAGGGGTGGCAAAGATAATCAAAGCACTGAAGGAGTTGTCACTCTCTTTGCAACCTGATCAGCCAGGACCTCTGGAGCACAAAGCCCAGCTGTCATGGTGAGATCATGACCTTTGATAAGATGGACGAGGGTGTTAACAAGATGGTATTAAGTTATCATTTATCCTGAATTGCTTCATGGTCCAGGAGCCACTGTCCAAAACCTGAATTACCAAGAAGACAGCCCCGACACTGGTCAGTGCAAAGGGAAGGGGCAGGGTGGCAGCTCTGGGAACAGCTCCTGCCCAGTGACCTCTCAGGCATGACAGTAACTTGGCCTCTCCCCAGTGGCTGCTGAATGCAGAGGTCTCTGACCATTGGATGTTTTGGAAAACTGAAGCAGATTCCCATAGAGAGAATGACATGGTGATGTCTTGCTAAAGTGACTTTCAAAGCCCCAAGAGCACAGAGCCAAATTACTGAGTGAGGACAGAAACCAGAACGGATTTGGTCAGAGGGAGAAGAATAGGACTGGTGTGAACAGACATGCTTGCCTCAGTTCTGTGCTTGGATCACCTGAAATGAAGCTGTCAAGCAAACAGTAAGGGGCATGTACTCCCAAGAAGGGTCTGAGACCTTGACATCAGCAGGCTGCAGTCAGAGCAGGCTGGGGGAAATGTCCTAGCTATGGATGGAAAATGAGGTGGATCTGCTCTGTCCTCCCATTGACGGCATCATTCAGACATGGCCTGTCTGCCTGAGGAAACCAGGGTTTGCCCTGCCATCCCTCTGAGACCACTGAGAGACTGGTACATCCCTGCTGCTGGGGGATCAGAGCTTCTGGTAGGGCTCCAGGGAACATCACTGGACAAAACTGCACATCTACGCCAGGTCACCAGTACCAGGGACATGACAGTGTGGCTCAGCAGCAGAGCTGCCTCATGAAAAATTAACTAGGTGCTCCCTGAGATTCCCAGCCTTGAATTCTCTAGGAAAGCTGTGGACAGATATTTGGATTCATTTTTTTGCTCTGCTCAAAAGCTTGAGACTCAAACTGTTCAATTTGTTTGTTAGCTAACACAAGAACAATGAGGGAAATCTGGCCCATGCTTGCAGTGACATGAATAGAGGCATCACAAACCCCAGTTTTTGTGGGGAGCTGGTTTTACAGCTCCTTCCTCACTGTTGAGGACTCCCACAGAGAATGATTCCTTACACATGATGCAGAACAAATCCCTGTGGAGAACAGACAGGGTTTTTTGAGCCTGCCTCCCCAGCAGGTTTTCCTGGGAGTAATTTCCTAAAAAAACCCCACAACAGTCTTTCCAAAGATATCCTCGATTCAGCGCCAGCTTCCTGTCACCAGGAAAAGATGTTCAAATCATGTCAGCTCGATGAAATCAGGATCAAAGCTGTTTATTGACTTGCTAATGACAAGAAATTATCCAGCAGTCAGTGAGTTACACACTCAGGATCGATATCAGTGAAGCAGCTGATAAATACCAACACCAGCCCAAACCTAACTCCTTCTGGGGTCCTAAATTCCTGGGCACACTCCCCACCCCTCCCAGCATGTGCACCCTGGGAGCAGGGGTCACTTTCTTG
The DNA here is from genome assembly GCF_000277835.1 of Geospiza fortis. NCBI lineage: Eukaryota > Metazoa > Chordata > Aves > Passeriformes > Thraupidae > Geospiza > Geospiza fortis. Next base: position 2,854,885 of record NW_005054337.1, on the reverse strand, counting down.
CACCCATCTTGTGGGAGTGTGGGTGATGCATCCCGACACTGCAAATATGATTTATTTAGGGATAAATAAAATAAATAAAGAAATTTATTATTTATTCAGTTCTTTCAGGGCACAGCCTCTGCCCAGCCATGCCCAGCTGGATCTGACAGTGCACAGCAGGACAGTCTCACTACAGGGTCATGAGGCTTTTTTATTTCAGTTTGTGGAGTCAAACTCTTGGAAAGCCACCATGGTAGTGTCCCTACCTTGTCCCCACTGATGTTGTAGGTGCTGCCCAGCAGGTCAGACAGGATCCCTGCACACAGCACCCCTGAAATGAGCAGGAGACACTGCCAGAGACACCTTGGCCATGGTGGGCACTGCCAGCATCTCCAGCATTTCCCTGCCTACCAAAGGGTTTTGGGAATACTCAGAGGGAAAATCAACAGGGTGGGAATTCTTGGGTTTGTGTATTTTAGTTTAGTCTCTGCTCTTGGCATACTTCCCACACGAGTTAAGCAGATAAATGGATGCTGCAAGGTGGGGAATTTTGCTGCCATTTCAGCTGGGTTTAGGCCTGGTTCAGGGAGATGTGTTGATTTTTGGAGATTTCAGAAAGGCAAAGAACTGTGATAGCAAGGGGGTTTGATTCTGAGGACAGGAGCAATGCTCCAGGAGGCCTCAGAGAAGCTGTCTGCATCCTTTGCTGTGCAGGCAGATCCCTCCTGCCTCTGAAGGACCAGGCAGACAGAGCCTGGCTGGAGGCACTGCCCAACACTTCCCCCTCCACGTCCACTGCAATGGAAGGGTGGCAAGTGACTGTCCCAGCAGAACCCCTGACAGTCCTGGGCACTGGAGGAACGTGCCAGGGTCCCACCCCACAGGTGCCACACCTGGGAGAGTTACTGCTGGCCAAAACTCTCCAACAAATGCACATTGTACATTGGGAGCAGGGATCACTTCTGAGCATTTGTGCCTGTGGGAAAAGAGTTTAGGAGGCTGATTTATCATTTCTTATTCCTTGAAATATTATTCCTTGAAATAACATTTTCATTTTCGGATACAATTCTGGTGGGAGCAGAGCTTTGAGGCTGCCAGACCACAAACATCAAGAGCCTCCACTGTTGGCTTCACAAACCAGGTCTTGCCTCAGTTTCCTCTGTCCCTGGCTGAACTGGGTTATTCTGGATTAAACATGCCTTAAGCTGAGCAAAGAGCAGGGCCAGATCCCCACAGGTATCTGACTACAATGGACTGACTTTTAGATGTGTTTGGGGGCTGCAAGTCTGCCCTTTGACAAGCCTTTGGGAATGAGGTGCTCAACCCCAGGGGCAGCTCTGTCTGAGCACCACATCCCTGCCTGCCAGGCTGGGACAAGGAGACTCCCAGCAGCACGAGTGCAATTGCTGCATAAACCCAGGGAGGGCTGGAAATGCTACTTTTCACCAGTCTGAAAGCTCCTTTGTGTGGCAAAACTGTGAAATCTGTTACAGTGCACGGAGAAGAAGGAGGAGGCGGAGGAGGTGGAGGAGGAGAAGGAGGAGAAGGAGGAGAGGGAGGAGGAGATGATCTCTGGGAAACAGGGATGGGAGGAGGATGGGATTTACCAGAGCTGGCAGCACTTTCTGAAGGGTGCTGTGAAGGACCTTGCTCACCACTTGGGCTGCACACTGGGCAGGGAGAACTCATCGCCCTCAGAGCCCTCGTGCACCCAGCAATAATTATTTATTGAAGATCAAAGGTGGGAAAGTCACTCGCTAAAGAAATCGATCTGGTACGGATTCTGGCAAAATTTGCCTCGTGTCTAATAAGATGTGTTTTCTCTCTTTGCAAACCTTTTCTCAAGAATGCCATCTTCTGGTTTTAAATGAAGCTGAAGGTTTACATCCCGAAAAGAAGCTCTGACAGTCTGAAGTACAAAGCAGACAAACATGCACATTGCATGGAATAGCACAACTAGAGCTGGTCGGAATTTGTCCATAAAATCTTTGTTTAGTGGGAAAAAAGAACTGCAAAAAGGATTTGTGTGCTGCAGAAATCCAAACCTGAAGACTGAAACCTCTAACAGTGCTGTGACCTCCCCCTGAGGAATTGCCAATCCTGGCAAACCAGCGATGTGTCCTTTGGGATTTTCCTGCTGGGGGGGTTGTTCTAACACTGACAAAGGGGATGTGGGAGCTCCTGGGGCTGAACCTCAGGGTGCCCCTGGTGTCCTGCCCCAGCCACCCTCCAACCATGTGATTTCCATGTTCCTGCTGTAAAGGTTTGGTCAGCACAGGATAAACCCCAGGGATGAGTGAGAGCCCAGATCCCCCAGCCATGCTCCCCATGGGCACTGGCTCCCACTGACCTTTTCCCAGTGATTCTCATTTAGACTAAGCCATGAAGAGCCCTGAGCCAGGGGAGAACACCAGAAAGATCATCAGGAAACAGAAACTTTTCACCTTCAGCCTGAAGGAAAGACAGAGGAAAAGAGCTGGGTAAGGGGGAACAGTCAGAGCCTGATGCCCAGGATTTTTGCTTACAACAAAGTCACCTCTTGCTGATATTCTCATTAACTTTTTCTTCCCTGTCATGTTCAAACTTTCCATTTAAATCTACTTTTAAATTTAGAAACATCTTTCTTCCCAGTGAAAAATCATACGGTCTAATTTGGAAAAAAGTCAGGAAAAAATTGTTTTGGTATTCAAAACATCTCCATGCCCCCATCCAGCATGGATCTGGGGGATGGAAGACTGGCTCTGATCCCCCAGAAATTCGGGGGTTGCATTGGGACGTCAGGGACAAAAGCTGGGACACTGCAGAGCTCCCACACCTGCCCCGGATGGTGCTGAGGCTGGAGCTGAGGCGCTTTGTTGCCTTTAAGTTACAGTTTCTTTGTGTGTTTGTAGACACAGCCATGCAGAAAATCACCAGCTTTAATATCCCACTTGTTAGCAGGGAGTGATTCGTGGCTGCCTCCGGGCTGACACTTCCCAACCTCCCACTTTTCTCTGCCTGTCCCTGTTCCGGGCTGGAGGCTGCGGCTCATCACTCACCCCCGATGCCTTTCCTGGCCTTGGTCTTGGGCTTTTTTTTCCACAGCTTCCTCTGCCATTTTCTGCAGAACATCACTCCCATTTAGAGCAGCTGAGACTGCTGGAGGATTTGCAGAATATGAGGAGTTCAGCACAAACCCCCCAGGGGAGACAGAGCCTGTGCTGGAGGGCGAGGGGTTGCGGTGTATCATAAAAACCATCTCCATTAACATATCCCATCCCAGCACACTCAGGACCCCTGCTGATCTGCAGAGAGGTAAGGAACAGTCAGTCTACAAAACCTGCCTGAGAAAGAGGAGAACCAAAAGAATTAAAGGGGATACTGTTGTGTGAGCTGGTCCCTGAGGGTTTCCAACATCTGCCGATATAAATAATTTCACTGATAAATCTGAAAGTCTGGATAAGCTCTCACTCTTGGATCCCAAATGAAAGCTCCCAGCCAACACAGACTTCTGCACCAAGTCTGAAGGAAAAACCTCATCTGTTTAACTACAGACAGAAGTGGGAGCGAGAAGAAACCTGAGATGGGCACTGGCAAATTCTGCTCCTGGAGACACCACACATGTAATTGTGACTCTTGGAGGAGCAGCTCCCCAAGGGTTCGTGGGGTTGTGCAAACACTGGGGGGCTCAGCTGGGGGATAACCCAGTGAAAAGTGTGGTAACCCCAGTAATATTCTTACTGATTTCACTCAGGCTAGACTGAGGATGAGAACTTGCACCTGCCCACAGAATGGGCTCCTCAGCCCCAACCCTGCCCTAATTCCACCACGGGACACCCGCACATCCCACCAGGCTGCAATCAGGCTGCACAGAACCCTCCTCCAGCCTGCTGCTGTCCCTTTGGCCGCCACTGTGTCCTCCCCCATCCCCTCCTGGGTACCCCACCCAGCAGGACCCAGCTCTGGGAGCTCAGCCCGGTGAGGTAATGCAGCACAAAGTAATTTATTTCCTCTCTTCATTTCTGTATAAAACTTGTCATGAGGTTTAATCAGTCATTACCTCCCTCCCAGAGCTGTGCTCGGTGGCCTGCTGCTAAGCCCAGACAAGGAGATTTACATCTTATCTAACAGGAGTGTAAGATTTATGGATAACTCCCGACAAGGAGCACATCATGCCAGAAAGACACTTTTGTGCTAGTAACTTGATCAGTCATTATGCTGTGAGTTGACATCTAATTAAGCCTCCACAGGCATCATCAGGTCCAGAACAGCTCTTCAGGAGGAGAAAATCCACCTCTAAGCAGCGTGGTGGCAGCTTATCCCCAACCCTTGCACTGCTGGAACAGATAATAACGCTCCCCAGAAATCCCCAGTCTCAGGGAGAGCTGTGATATCTGCTGCACTGGAAAAGGGAACCACAGGGGCAAATTCCCAAGTGCTGCTCTAAAACACAGCAAACACTCGTTTCTCAGAGGCTTTCCTAGGCTGTGTCCATGTCCCTGCCAAAGTCAGATCCCACAAAACACCTCCCATGGCCGCAGGGGACTCGTCTCAGGGTTACAACCTCCTCGATGGATTTACTTTTCTGAGCACATTTCTTGCCTCTCAATGGGCTGCCTACACCAGCGTGGAAGTGTAAATCCTGCTCTCCCTTGGCAGGCTGCTCGATCTTCATATTTCCTCCTGACACTGCTCCAGGATGCCTTCAATGGAAATGCACAGCGTGGCTGGAATGCTGCTTTTCTTGGCATTTCCCTGCCATGCTGAGCAGGAAAGCAACACCGTGCTGGGGAGAGCCAAGGGCTTTGAACGTGTCAAGATGCTCCTGGGAGCAGAGCCCGGCTCCTCACATCACTGAGGCACAAAGGACAATGGCTGCTGCCCGGGCTGCAGGTGTTTCAACAAGCCCTGAACACCTCACCCCAGTGCCCAAAATGGGCAGCTCAACCCTCTCTGGGACACTGGTCATGCTGAGCTCATGGGGAGGGATGGGAGAAGTCAGAACACAAAGGAGAGCTGGTAAGGCCATGCAGGGTGTGTGTGTGTAATGGTGTTTGCAGGTGGGCCATGCTCTGTCCTCCAGGCCAAAAGGAAGGCAGAAGAACATGATGGACATCAAGCACAGGAAGGAGAGGGTTTTATCCCCTCCCATGAAGGGTTTCACTGTTTGTGGAGATATTATCAAAGAGAGTGGATGCCACTGACTGCATTCTCAGCCAATTGTAATAAATATTGCCAGTGGCTTTTGATAGGGAATGGGTTTAAGAGAGGAAGGGATTATTGCACATGGGCCATTTCAGATCTTCTGTCTGGTGTAAAACTCACTTAACCCAATAGAAACACTTCTGTTACCTTCAAAAGACTTACCCAGGCCTGATGGAACCAGAGAATGTCCTTAATAAATTGCCAGGATCTCCCTCAGGTCATGTTCAAGTTTCATCCCTCTGATCTGAGCTCCTGAGCCAGGAGAGTGACACAAACCACAGCAGCCCCTCATGGAATCCTAGAACAGTCTGGGTTGTGAGGGACCTTAAAGCTCATGCAGTTCCAAAGCTCTGCCATGGGCAGAACACCTTCCTCTAGACTTTTCCAAGTCCTATCCAGCCTGACCTTGAACACTTCCAGGGATGGGGCAGCCACAGCTGTGCCAGGGCCTCACCACCCTCACAGGGCGGAATTTCTTCCTAATCTCTAACATAACCCTGCCCTCTGTCAGTTTAAAGCCATTGCCACCTGTCCTGTCATTCCATGGCCTAGTCACAAGTCCTCTGCAGCTCTCTTGGAGCCCCTTTAGGCACTGGAAGGGGCTCAAAGGTCTCCCTGAAGCCTTCTCCAGGCTGAACAGCCCAAGCTCTCTCAGCGTGTCCATAGCAGAGGGGGACACGGAGCTGCTGTCCCTGTGGTGCTCAGAAGAAAGGGTGGCTGCAGAGCAAAGAAACCCACATTTCCTTTCTAACAATGTTTGATTTCTTGGCACCCTCCACCCAGAGGCCTTTCTTTGTGCTCCTCAGGAACACCACAGTGAAGACAAGCTGCCCCAGCACCTGCTGTTCAATCCTTCGCCTCGCTGGGTCAATGGCCAAAGTAATCAATTCTATGGGGAAACAATAAAAATGGTACAAAAAACAAAGTGTCCCCCCGGTGTCCCGGTTCCCAGCCCTCTTTGCCAATTCCTGCCCCATCACCTTTGGTTGGGAGGACATATAAAACCAGCAGGATTTCTCAGTGTGGCCACAGCAAGACACAGACTGAGTCAGAAGCATGGGAAGACCAGCCAGGAGAGGTAAAGATGCTTTTGCAAACTGAGTAACTTGATACAAGCATTGCTCCTACTTTTGTGTGTCTCCGTAAGGGTCAGCATTCACCAGAAGTGATGCTTTCTGCAAAGACTGAGATAAATATGTATGTTTTCTGCAGGTTAAACTTTCTGAATTACTTGTTTTCATAACATTGTAAGAGCATTACAGACATTATAAACCATTCTCAAATGTTTTTCAGAGACAGATAACACTTTCACCTTTTCATTTGACTCTATAACTCCTCCGTAACTTCCATTCCTTCCTCTATTAATTTCAGCTTCTGTTTATTTGCTATTTTTGTACCAGTTGTGGCCATTCTGTGCTCCTCAGTAAGTGAGATATTGCTGCAGGCACTGTTCTAGCTCACAAGATTGCAGAGGCTCTTCAAGGCTGAACCTTCTGTCAGTGCTTCTGAGACACCACACGAGAGCTGTGGGCTGTTATTGCACCAAAGCTGACAAGCTCCACACCACAGCCCCAGTAAAGGAACAGATCTGTGGCTCTGTGCCTCAATGGCCAGGCAAGGGCCACGTTGTTCTGACCATGCTGCTGTGGGTGCCCCCTTCCTCCCACTCCTCCTCTTCCTCTTCTTTCTCTCCTCATCCCCCAGGTGCCTGCATGGTGATGCTCTGCACCCTGAGCGTCCTCCTGAGCCTCCTGGTGCCAGCTCACACCACCAGGTCACCTGACTGTGGGGGCATCCTCACCCCCTCTGGACTGAGATACCGTAAGTGCAGACCCACACCTCCCAGGCCAGCAGCAGCCAGTGGCACCTTCCACACCAAACACTGGCACCACAATCTCATGCCACTCCTCAGCTCACCTCCCTCACCCTTGCCCATTGCTAGCAGCAGGGGCTCAGTAAGGGATGGAAATGGGTTTCAGTCTGTCCATCAGGACACAAGCTCCAGAGGCTCTCATAAAACATCTGCCCTGTTCCACAGTTGCTGAAGTTTCAAAGCCACATGCAGAGTCAGTCCTCAGGAGGGACCTCATGGACTCCCCAGCCCCATCTCCCACCTCTCCAAGTAGGTGAGTTGCCCTCTCTTGCCCCTGCCATACCCCTGGCTCACTGGTGTTTGAATATTGGGACAAAAGGCACTTTGCCCATGAGAACAAAAATCCTCCTGCAGACCAGGAGGTTTAGAAATGTGGTCCTGGCTCCTTTGTTGGTGTCCAGCAGCAGCAGAACCCACAATGCTCTCAGGGCGTGGATTTATCTGTGCAGATCTTGTGAACTTTAGGGGTTTCTCAGGGTCTGTGCTGGTCTCCCAACACCTTCCTTTCTGCTCCAGCAGGAACCACATTACCTCTGTCAAAGTTGACAAGTTTTCCCTGACCCTGGTCCCCGACACGGGGATGCGGCTGAGCATCGAGGTGGACCTGGGCATCACATCTGCCCCGTGAGTGCTGGGGCTGCCAGGCTGGAACCAGCCCAAGCTCCTGGCTGAAATCACCTGCAGGAGCAAGGGTGGCCTGGGGGGAGTGTGGCCAGGAGCACCCCCCAGCTCCAGCCTTCTCCTCTCCTCCCCAGCTCAAGCACCAAGGAGATGAGGCTGTCCATCCTGGCAGACCTCCATGTGGACATGAACCCCGAAGGGAACCTGGAGCTGGTGACCTCTGACTGCAAACCCACCCTGGAGGAGGTGCAGAGCACTGAGGAGACAGACAGGTCAGCCCCACAGCTTTCCTCCTTGTGGGGTTTGGGTAATGGGTGAAAGAAGAAACTGAGGCACAAATGTTTCTAGGCATTGGGTTGAGACTTGCTCGCTGCCCTCAGAGCTAACAAAGGCCAACACTAAAGCTTTGTCTTCATGGGAGGAGCTTTGCTCTACTTTTGGGGTGGTTTCCCCATTTTAAGAGAGTTTCAGTCTGTCACAAGGGAGTGGTGCTTTTAGAGCTGTGCAGCTGGGATGCTTTTAATGTAGGTCCACTGGCAATTCTCTAGTAGTTTGTGATTCTGAATTGTAATCATAGCTTGATAGAAAACAATGGTAATTCTGTCACTGGATGCCTTTTGGGTCACATAAAAGACACTCACCCACCTTTGGCTGTTCTGGTTTTCTCCTAACTTCAGTTCTGTTGTTTTTACCCAGCAAGTCCTCGGGCTCGGACGTGGACAAGCACATCAACGTTGAAAAAGTAAGATAAAGTTTGTAAAGGCATGAGAGAGCATTGTACAGGTCTGTAAGAGTTACAGCACTTCATGTCTACCTGGTGCTTTTCCAGATTCCCCCCACAGCTCTGTGCTCACTGGACACTGCCACTGTCCCCTGGGTGTGCTACAGCCAATGGCAACACCCCCCTCAGAGGATATCTGGGGACACCCAGTGCCAACAGACCCCCAAGTCCATCTGTCACCTCTCTTTTCTTTTTGTTCTTTATTCCACAGATCTGCCTGGAAGTCTCCAAGTTGCTGCTTTTCCCGAATGAGCGGCTGATGTCTCTGGCAGGTGGGCAGCTGGCTTTCAGTCCCATTGTGGACTGAGGGTTTCAAGGAGCATTTTGGAGCAGATTATGAGGTGGGACAAATTCCTACCCTGCAGTAGCAGAGGCTCTGCTGCCATCATCTCCCTGGGGACCTGCTCCCTCTGCCCAGCTCTCTCCCTGTCTTTTTTACTCTGGAAACCCAGACACTTCCCAGAGCCTGTCACTCCTTCCCTCCTCTTCCTGAGCATCCCTCTGCTCCATTTGCAGCTCCATTCCCCATCACACCCAACTGCCAAGTCCAGTACCTGCCCCTGGCTGCCCCCATGTACTCTGAGCAGGGAATCATCATCTCTTTGCAAGTAAGTCCTCACTTTCCAGCTCTTACAGCCCAGCTCCAGTCCTTGGAAGAGCTGCTTCCACCAAGTGCTACAGCCCTGAGACACTTGAAATTCATTTTCTCTTTCCCCTGCAGACAACTTTCCAAGTGGCAGGGGCAGTGATCCCCCTGCCTGTCAGCCCTGTGCCTTTCAGCATGCCCGAGCCAGCGAGCTCCAGCCCTTCCCACCTCATCCTGGCCTTCTCTGAGCACTTCTACACCAGCTTATTCTCTGCCTTGGAAGAGTCTGGAGCCCTCAACGTGAGTCTCCTGGTGAGTGGAACAAGGGAGGAAGGAAGGAGTGGGAGATACACACTTGGAGGGACAGCCCTGCCCCGGGAATGTCTTGGAGGAACCACAAGCCCTACAGAGAAATGAGAGTGAGTCCAAGCACCTGCAGGAGTCCCAGCCCCTCACCCCCAAGCTTCTAAAAATATTCCTTGTCTAATGGAGCGTGGAGAGTTTGCCATGAGGATTAACCTGCACACTGCTCCTGGCATGGCTGGTGTGAGGAGGGCTCCTGCACACACCCAGGGGTGGGATGGGGCTCATCAGAGGGGCTGGACACGAGCCCTGGAGCAGCTCCATGGGTCTGATCACGAGCTGTGCTTTGTGTTTCAGAGCTCGCTGACCACGGCCACCTTGGCTGAGAGGATCACTCAGGTGTGTTGCTGTCCCTGTAACCCCAAGAGGCACAAGCCCAACTCAGGCAGTGCCCCCCAGCTGCCCACCCTGGGGGCACAGGGATGGCTGCCATGCCCAGAAACATCCCACTCCCTCGGCAGATGGGCTCCCTCTTCCAAGAGGACCTGCCAGTGGTCCTTCAAGCTGTGACCCGGAGCTCTCCTCACGTGGTGCTGGAGGAGGACAAAGCAATCGTGCAGCTCTTCCTCACTGCCCAGATTGGAGCGGGATCATCCCCCTTCCAGAGCTTCCTGAGTGTCAATGTGGTGGGTGTGGAGGCTTGGGGAGCCTGTGCTGAGTGTGTCCCTGCTGTCCACAGGCACTGCCCCCTCCTCTGAGCCCCAGAGCAGCCTCTGCAGGGGCTGACTCTGCCTTCTCCATCACAGTGCTCCTCTTGTCAGTGCATCAGAAACCAGAACCTCATTCCAAGCACAAAAAATGTAGGAACATTAAAAGAGTTACATGACAAATGTATGCTGAGCTCCCACTCAGCACTTCACATCCTCCTGGACAAGGATGGGGAGATTCACTTCAGAAGCCACATGCAACAAATTCACTTTTCCATTCTATCAGGAAAAATTTTACCTCAGAACAAATTTCCCAATTCCCCTGCAGCGCCCCATTCAACTGCTGTGGCTGTGACCCCAAAATCACACCAGCTTCTCTAAATAAGCCCTGTTTGCCCATGTGGCATCACGCAGGATGCAGGGAGCACACTGCAGGAGGCAGGGCGTGGATGGGTTCCTCACACCCCACAAAGCCAAAATGAGGCTGTTTCCTCACTGATCCTGCCCTCTGTTCCCCCACAGGACGTGACTGCCAGGCTCCAGCTCAGCGTCGCTGACACCAGGATGATCATCTCTGTGGCAGCCGTAGAGTAATGACCCTTCTGCCCTGCAGGAGCCCCAGGGGGACACGTCCCACTCACAGCAGGGAAAGGAGAGCCAAACTGGGCTGGGGAGGGTTTTAGATTTTAGAGTTTGGGCATTGCAGATGTAGCTTCTTCCCCAGGGAGACAGTGAAATTCCAGAAACGTGGCTAGGGAGAAAAGTGGGAACTGCAGCTTCCACACTCCCACAAAGGGCCAGATGAGGAGTTTGGGGAAACAGGAGAAACTGCTTAGTACAGCTCAGCACCAGCAGCTCCTCTGCTGCTCTTTGTTTTCCAGGGATATCGGGCTCAGCCTGGCCACCTCTGATGTGGGTCCTATACTGGTAGGTACCTCCAGCTGTGGCCACTCCTGGCACCATCCTCTAAGAGCCTGGTCCCCCTCAGCTGCCCCAGCCAGGAAATATGGGAATACTGACTTTGGGTGCTTGCTGCACCTGGGGGGCGGGACAGTTGAGTCCTTGTGGGATGGGAAGAGGCACAGTGAGCATCAGGACCCTCTCACTGGTCTCTGCCCCTCTCCTCCTGCTTTAGCCCCACACCATGAGCTGACCCTGCCTTTCCCCCACAGGCTGCCTTGCTGGAGGAGCTGTTCCTGCCCACAATCCGTGAGGAGGTGCCAGCCCAGATAAACAGTGAGGAGATGGGAGCTCTGCGGGTGCTGCCATGTGGGAAGCTCAGCATGGACCCAGGCAGCACCCAACTTCCCTCTTTCTTTCTTTCAGAGGTCCTGAGACAAGGGGTTTTCCTGCCCCACATCGCCAGTTTCACTTACACCGATGTCAACATCACCATCCACAAGGTAAGAAAGAAGACATTTAAACTGCTCCCTGCTGTGCTTGATTTAAGGGAAGCCCGGGAGCAACGCTAACCTCCCAGCTCCAGAATAAATCAGAGCCTGATTGTCCAGCCCTGGTAATTTGCAGGACCAAAAGTTCCACTGCCTTGAATAGGCCCAACCCCTCTTTAGTCCTATGGACACAGGCAGTGTTTGGGGCTGTGGGAGTGATGGTGAAGCCCTGTGTGGGCTGATGGAGCCACACAGGCACCATGCTCAGTCCTCCTTCCTTCCTTCCTTCCTTCCTTGCTCAGGATTATGTCCTGATCCCCTGCAACCTCCAGCTGGAGGCAAGGACTGGAGAGGCAAGAACCTGGGAGTGAAGTCCAGTGTCTGGAGTGGAACAGTGGCAGAATCATTCCGTTGACTCTCACATCGTGCTCTGTGGTTTGCCACTGCTTGAAATGTTGAAAATCTTCTTTCTTGACTTACTAAAACATCATGGTTTTATATTCTGGATAATAATGGTGTTGGACTAGCAGCTTTGTCTTCCAGCCTGGCTCCTGGTAGTTTTGTTGCACAGAGAATGGATTGTAACAAAGTTCCATGCTTTAATTAAACATTTCTCTTTAATTCTGCATTTGTTGGTGTGACTACTGACATTTTTCCCCCCTCAACAATTTGCACCTATAAACAGACAATTTTTGCCCATCATGTCCAGACCCTACATTTAATTAATCCCACTCATTTACAAGGATGCAAAGCAGACTCGTGCCTCTCAGCTGCAGAACAACATAGTCCCTACAAGGAGAGATCTTTCATCTGCTTTTCCTCCGTGTCTCGTGTTACTATGGGAACATTACAGCTGGTGAGTTTCCTGGGTCAGAAAGAAGAGGAGGGGGAGGAAATCAGTCTGCAGAATGGTTTCTAATTTTAGACCTGAAGGCAGTTATATTTTCAACACTTTGCTTCTGAGAAAGCTCATCACAGAGAAGATGCTGAATGAGAGGTGACTGCCAGCATCGGACTGCGCCGGCGCCGTGCTTGCTGGCATTGGGATGCTCTTTCCTACTGACCAAACACATCTCCAGGTTGTTCAGGAACATAAAGGGAGGAAAAGACACGCACGGCAGACACAGGCATCCAAAAGGGGAGGGTGGGTGGTAACAGAGCTTCGAAAGCTGCCCCAGTCACTCAGTCACTGGGTGCTGTTGGCATCTCCCCCAGACAGGGAGAACATGAGGCTGTGCTGATGCCCAGGAGGAGAATCCTTGTCCCTGACCATGCAGCCCAGGAAGAGAATCCTCATCCCTGATCACGCAGCTCCCACCTCAGCTCTCCCATGGTGATGCTTCACATAACCACAAAACCTTATTAATTATATCTACATCTGCTTTCACTGCTACAACTATACCCATCATTTCTAGCCTCTGAAGCTGCTGAAAAACACTTCAAATCCTTCCATTTCAAAGGCTCAGAAATAGGAAAAGCAAACAAAACAAGCCAAGTTGATTTACTGCAAGGAGTAAAGAACCCTGAAGGTTTATGTGCCCGGAGTGGGGACCTGACTAATGATGTTAATGCCTGAGGTTGGGCATAGCAGAAACAGCTCCCAAGAAAAGCTTCCTGGTAGAGCTGCAACCATTATTCTTTGACTAATAGATGTTAAACCAGTTTCCCAAAAGGAATAAGCTACAATAGAGAAAAGATGCACTTCTTTGGCAGGGAATATTCTGGCTCCAAGCTTCACTGCATGACTCTGCCTCTCCAGTGCAGGGCTGGAGTCTCAGGAGCTGCACCCACAACTCTCAGCCCCACCTGGGAATAGCCACAGCTTAGAGTCTCATGCTGGAGAATGAGGGTCATCTGCTGCTCCCTCCATTTACTGAGACCCCCAGCACAGCCAGGGAAAAGGAATGCTGAAAGAATTATTTGCATTAGCCCCCTTGGCAAACACAGAATCCCTCACTTTCCTGGGCAGTCCTGCAGGAAGAGCTGCCTGGTGACCCCCAGCTTCCCTCACTACTGGCACATGGAGCAGCAAGCACCAGCCAGATGGTTCAAACCCCAGAGCAGGGGGAACAAGCCCCTTCTCCAGCCCCCAGAAAACAGCAGAGGGATGACGTTTTGCCAGGGGCATTGCTGGAGCAGGAGCCAGAGAGCTCCAACAAACCCCCAAGCCAGCAGCAGCACAGCCAGTCCTTGGCAGCCCCTCCTGCTGCTCACCCAGCAAAAGATTTCCCAGCCTGTCAAGGTTCCAGGGTTAAAAAAACTTTCCTGAACAGGATTACCCCAGCTGTTAAGGGTTCTGGATTGCAGTTTCCTGCTCTGCTTATACTCCTGAAGCTGCTATAAATTCAGAGCATTAGATGTTCAAGTTGCAGAAGTGACAAGTACCATTGAGAAGATGCTGCCTTTCCCTTTGGAAAAGGCTCCTCTGCTGCTTCCCCCTCAGTCCCATGTGATGAGCAGCATGATGGAGGCCAGAGCTCAAGAGGAAAAGCCTTTTCCAGGGGCACAAGATGACTTTTCCACTCCTCTGTGGCCCTGGGCTTGCTGTGCCAGCTCTCCATGCAGCAGCAAGCTCCCATCACACGCTCTTGCCACGCTGTTTTCTTTCTCAAGACAAGCAGAGGCCTGGGACAGTGCCAGATCACAGAGCCCTCTGTAATGTGCCAGAGAAATGAATGCCTCCCAGCAGAGCAGAGTACACACAGAAGTGATGGCCAAACGGGCATGAAAAGGGGCCCTAAACTTTACTCACTGTCCAGAAGGTGTTTGCTCAGGAGCCAGAACAAAACCTTGTATCAACACAGCCTGTTCTGCCACCTGTGGGCAAAAAGGATGGATGGAGACCCCGAGTCCCAGCAGTGCAGGAGCTCTGAAGTGGCACAAAGCAGGTGCCAGCACAGGTTGCTGGGGGGTTGTCACTCATCCCATCCTCCAGGTAACAGGGTCCCACAGAGCCCAGAGCCTGCCCTGCCAGCTCCAAGGGCGTGCTGCTGTCAGAGAACATGAGCAAAGGGATCTGAGCTCCCTGCTCCTGGCTCCTGAGCGGGTTCCAAAGCTCCACAGCCTTCGCTCTTGTTGGCACCTCACCCCACAGGGGTTCAGCTGGTGATGGGGCTGTACCCAGCCCAGGGCATCAGTGTCACCACACAGGAGCACCACTTCTGCCCAGGGACAGGACAAGGCTTGTGTCACCAGCAGCTGAGCAGTCCCTGGGGAGCACAGCACCACAGGCAGCATCAGCCTGCACCATGCTGGGAACCAAAAGAGCTGTTTATACTCCCCAGGACACTCATCTTCAATGTCAGCGTGGTCTTCAACCCACCCAAAGCCTTTCTGCTGGACACAAGGCAGGCCAGCCACGTGGTGACAGTGTGTGACACCAGGTTTGTGTTTGGCACAGCTCAGGAGAGCACTGGCCAGTTCACACAAAGAGGGACCCCCAAAGGGTCCAGCACCTCCTCTGCCGTGTTCAGTGATCCCTCTGCAGCACCTCACAGCGATGCTGGGAGCTCATGCAGCAGGACAGGGTTGGCCGCACAGGTACTGAGCTGTTCCTACCTTCAGGCAGAAATGCAGGGTGGAATTTGCCCCATCCCTCACCTGCTCAGTGCCAGACTGCCACAGCCTCTGGGGACACAAGGAGTAACTCACACACTTGTAATATCATCCAGTGCTGGCAAAAAACTGGTGTTGGAGAGGCCATTTAAAACCTGAGATTTGTAATTTTTTTTAACACAGGATAATTTGGGCTTTTCAAAATCCAAAATGCTGAGATTCTTGTCACTGTGACGTGCAGAGACCAACAGGCTGTGACATCAGCCTAAGCAGATGTGGCTCTGGCAGGCACATGGGTGTTCTCCAGGGCTGTCAGACCTCTTAGTCCTCTGGTAAGGAAGTTTTCCTCTCCAGATTCTATTAGGAAATGCTTCATGACCTTTGGAAATTCGATTTAATTTTGATTTCTGCTTGTGGATTAGCATTTGGTCAGCAGGTTATCAGGCCAGGAGGAGCCACTGAAAGTTCAATTTTTTTTCTCAGGCAGTTAAAGTGGGAAGACTCTTCAAACCCAAATTCAAAATATTGATTGTCACAAAGGAGCAAGATCCCAGAGTGGAGGCAGGACAGAAGCTCACCCTGAGAAGCATCAGAAACCAGAACCTCATTCCAAGCACTAAAAATGTAGGAACATTTATTAAAAGAGTTACATGACAAATGTATGCTGAGCTCCCACTCAGCGCTTCACATCCCCCTGGACAAGGATGGGGAGATTCACTTCAGAAGCCACATGCAACAAATTCACTTTTCCATTCTATCAGGAAAAATTTTACCTCAGAACAAATTTCCCAATTCCCCTGCAGTGGCTGTGACCCCAAAATCACACCAGCTTCTCTAAATAAATGTTTGCACACAGAGCTGCCAGTCAGGTTTCCAGTGTCAAACTGTACTCACACAAGCCATTTCACTTTAAAATATCTTAAATATTATCAAGAATCTTGAACAAGTTTAGTAAAAAAAAGCAGATAATGCTGATCCTGGCATTCCATTCTTGTTGCTCTTTTCCTCTCTCTGCCCCCACAGTGCTCTCCATGCCTCCGGCTGCACAGCTCACACCAGAAACACGATCAGGCCCTGGAGGAGAGCAGAGAGAAACACAAACACATTATCTCCCATCAAGGGACGTTGGTTCACAACACACAGCAAAGACAGAACCCTCCTGCAGAAGTCCTCATGTCCAGTTTGCAATAAGGAGGGCACCTAACTCTTTGGGAGGTGTTGGGGAATAGCCTGGCTCCTCCAGGACCCCTCCAGGGTGAACAGGGCTGGAACTTGGGGCAATTCAGGATTCCTTGAATGGTGCCACTGCAGAGGGCTTGCCTGAATGCCTGGATCCACATCACAGCTGCTCCCACTGAGTTCTTCAGAAAGAAAAGAGGGCCTGGGCAGGGAACTGGGACCTGCCCCAGTGCCTGAGCACTGCTCATGGTGCAGCTGGGTCCACACCTTGTGTGGGCATCACATCCTCAGGAACATTCCCTGACCAGGGAGGTCAGACAGAGCAGCCCTTTCAGTCTTTCAGGGATTGAGTTCTACAGCCCTTGTACACAGAGCCAGCACTGGCAGGGTCCTGTGACCAGCCCTGGAGCCTCACAGGAGGGAGCAGCCATCGGAGCACTCACCGCTTTTATCTGAAAATCCACATTCACCAGGGGAATGCGCAGCACCTTGGGCAGAGGGATCCCCATGCTCAGGGCACCTGCAGGGGACAGACAGGTCCTCAGCCCACCACAGAGCTGCTCCAGTGAGGGCACAGGGAGCAGAGCTTCTCAGGGCATCGCTGTGTGCTTGGCTTTCCTCACTTCTCCATCACTGACTGCTGCCAGGACTGATGCTGGGGTGGGATGGTGTAAATGTAAGGCTGGACTTTTAACTACATCCTCAAAATTGGGATTTCAGGGTTTTAATGGCTCCAGCACTCCTTGTACATCTTCCAAACCATCCACCCACCCACCCACTCACACACATACACACAGACACACACATACACACAGACACACACACACACAGACACACACACAGACACAGACACACACACAGAGCTCCCTCTTCCCTCCTCTCCCAGAACTGAAGTGCTCCCAGCATTACAGCCATCCAGGTCACCTCACCATTGATGGCAGGCACGAATGTTTCCTCAAGCAAACTGCTGCAGTGGGGCTTCAGGGTGGAGATCTGAATCAGAGAAGGAACAGCCACGTGAGCAGCACTGCCTGGCCCGTGCCAGCAGCAAGCAGAACCCTTGGGACTGCAAACCACTGCCCACTGCCACAGCAAAAGAACAGTCCCTCTTCTCTTTGAAGTGAATCTACTTTTCTTCTTCAATTTGTATTCAGCCCTTCCTTTAGAAAAACTTCTGCCTCGTGACACTTCTGCTGCAGCTCAGTGTGAGCTTTGCCCAAGCAGAGGTGAATAAACAAACAGATTTCAGCTTTACATTTTCTTTATTAGAAAAGGCAGAAGGGAAAAAGAAACCCCAGCAACAGAGGAATTGCTACAACCTACACCAGAGAGCAGCTAACAGCTCTGACCATCAGCAGGGGCAATCCATCACAGCATCCACAGCCACTGCCTGGCTCCCTCCCTCCCCAAGAGCCACAGGGCATCATGCTTGGCTGCTCTTCCTGCCCAGTAAAGCCCAGACTAGTGTTAGAGACTTACATTACTGATGCCAACATCAGAAGACTCCAAGGAGAGGGAAGTGCTGCGGGGAAAGGAGAGCAAACAGCAGGTCAGACACAAGGCACCGGCCAGAGCTCACAGCCAGACCCAGCCATATCCAAGCATACTCAGAGCAGAGACCCACAGAGGGACACCTGCATTGTGACACAAAAAACAGGGGCTGGCACGCTTGCAAGAGAGAAAAGAAAATAGGAAAATAAAAGCTTAACCTCATTTTAATTTGTCAATGATGCAGCACTGCAGCAGGGCACACACAGCTCCTGGCTGCGCCTTCCCTCTCCCTCCCTCCACTTTCAGGAAGGAGACAGCTCCTGGCCAGCTGGGAGCAGAGCTGCTGGAACCCCGTGGCAGGGGGGTTGGAGCTGGATGATCTTTAAGATCCCTTCCAACCCAAACCATTCTGTGACTCTATGTAAAAGAACACAGTCGGGTGAATTTGCTACAGCTCCTCATCTATCACTGCAATCACACAACTACCCATACCTAAAATGGATGCTTTATTTCCACTTTGAATTCCTCTTTTCTACTTCTATTGAATCTTGTTATACCCTAGTCTATTGAATTAAAAGCCTTTTGACGCATTTCTATTCCCTATATCGCTGCATACAAGCTATGCCAATTTTGCTTCTAAATCCAGCTCTTTGACAAGCTAAATGGCCGCAAATCCTCAAACCTCCCGCTATAAGGAATGCTCTCCAATCTTTAATCATGCCTTGACTGGCATTAATGACAGCACTTTCCTTTACTGCTTTATCATTCATGTCCAATATCAGGCATTTGGAACCACTGCCCAGGATCAAAGTCAAGCTGACAGTCTTACAATTATTCAGGTTACCTCATTCCTCCTTGTTATAAAACTGACACACTTTTCCTCCAGCCTCTTAAAACTTTCCAACTGCTGCAATCCTTCCTGAACTACCCTATCCACCTTATGCCATCAGTCAGGTATGAAATTCTCACATTCAGATGAAATGTCTGATTTACAGACATGGAAAACATTTCAAGGCAGGAGCCCCAGAGCTAACATTGCAGCACAGAGAATGTCCCCACCTGTGTGAGGGGACAGCTCACCTGCCCAAGGCCAGCTGCAGCATCAGCCTGCCCCCAACAATGGACACACGGACGTTTAGAGCAAGGTCCTGCAGGCAGGGAGGGAGAGGATCAGCAGATGGAAACATCCCCATCCCAGCCGCCTCTCACCCAGCTGGCTGCACGCTGCACCCCTCCGAGGCAGCTCCATCCACACTTACAGCCTTCAGCAGCAGGAAGTTGAGGATGGATCCATCTAAGTGGTTACTGAAGAGCTGAATCAGGACTGAAAGTTTGACACTGGCTTTGTTTTCTTCCAAGAGGATGAGCGGGTTCCCTCTCAACACCAGCTTGATGCTCAGAGGACTGGTCCCACTGCAGGCAGAGCACTGTGGGAATTGGGGACGCATGGAGGTGGCTGCTGGCACCCCACACACCAGCCAGCCAGGGGACTGGCAGTCCTTGAGCAGACTCCCACAGCCCCATGGCTCCACAGGGCCTCCCCAAGGTCACACACACCCTGGACAAGCCAAATTACAGGTCCAGCAGCATGGATCAGCTCTCCATGCTGAGGGCAGAAGGGATGAGGAAAGCAAGGCTGTGGGTGTCAGAGGATGCCCAAGAGATGGGATACACAGGAAGCAGGAGATATTTATCAGCTTTCCATGTCAATGGCTACAGGCTGGGAGAAGGCTTTTCCCTGTTCAGGGAGCAGAAGGCTGGAACAGACAATGGCACACAGGGGTACTGGGCAGGGCTGTGCAAAGCCCCAGTCCCTTCTCCCACTCCCATCAGCTGGTCGGGCAGCAGGACAGGCTCAGGTGCAAGAGGAGGGGAGCAGAAGGCTGGGAACCTTTGGCAGGGGCATGATGGCACAGCCAGGTGCATCCTGGAGAGCTTTACACAAACCCCTGAGCCAGACCAAGTTGCTCACCCCAGCAGGAGCGATGGTCCGCACGGCCTCGCGCAGGCGGCTGGCACCGGAGAACTGAGGGGACAGAAAACAACAACACCCATCAACAACCCATCACCCAGCAACACCCATCCTGCTGGGCCACCCCATCCCACGGCACCCTGAGCCCCCCACTCTCTCCACTGCTGCCTGGGTGACTCCTGGTAGTTGTTAAGGTGAAAGGTGATGTCCCCCAGAGGCTTTCAACACCTGCCATGCATAGACCCCAACACTTCCCATGGGAAGTAGAGATCAGAGGCACGGGAAATGCAACCAGCCAGGGAATGGCACTGCAGATGTGCAATGTCTTTTCTCTGTGGTGCTTTGCAGACTCCTTGAAAGGCTGACAGCCTGCAGGAGTGCATGGCACAGGCAGTGCACAATGCTCTCCACCGGTGTCCCCAGGGGTGTCCCGGCAGACAAGAGCACAGCTGGGCAGTGCAGGTGCTATTGCAGCTCTCTGAGAAGGGCAGGAGGGAGGCAGTGCTGGGGTCAGCACACACACAATGCACACAGCCAGGGACAGGCACGAACAGCCCTCCCTGGTGCTGTTACCTGTCCCTTGTCACTCGCTCCAGCATGAAACACAGCCCTGCTGTACTCACCACGTCTGGCGTGCAGGGGAAGGTCTGTGGGGGCAGCTGGAGCAGGAGGGACAGGACTGCATTGAGGAAGCTCTGGCGCATCACCAAGAGCAGGAGCCGGTCCATCAGAGGAGGCAAAGCAGAGGGGGACGAGTCGTGGGGGATGGTGCTGCCTCCCACCTGCTTCACCACGCCCTGCAAAGAGAGGTGACACAGGCATCAGCCCTCAAAGCCTCGAGGCATGGTCGGATCTCACAGGAGTGCAGCAGTGCCAGATGAACATCCCTCAGGAAAGCACCAGACTCGGAGCAGGTTGCTCTGTTTCATAGATGGCAGGATCTGGCAAAGGCAAGCCTGCGTTACTGAGGTGCCATTAGCTAACACCAGAAAATTTATTACTAGCTAATAAGAAATGCTATTATTGGCTAATAACACACTGTCCACATCACAAATCACTGCTTCACTCCGTCCCTGAGGTGTCACTCCAAGCACCGAGGGGTGACGGTGCTGCTCACAGTGATCCCAGACCTGCCCCAGCCGCCCTCCAGCTGCACAGACACCCACACTGACACCGACTCTTTGCTAAGGAGACTGGTTCTGACCGTCCAGGGGGGGCTGGGGGCAAAGGCTCCTCCCAATGAAGTCATTTCACCAAAGTTAGTCCAGCAGCATGGGTTTCACAGAGTGCAGTGCTTGCTATCAGCCCCTGCTCCTCTTTAGACCTCATGTCCCACTGGCTTCTGTCCAGCTGCTTGGTTTTTTTAGCAAGTAGTTTGCTTTTTTTTGCTGGGTTTTTTTCCCCCACTTGCTTCTGTCCAGCTGCTTGCTTTTTTAAGCTCTCCTGTAAGCAAGCAGCTTGCTTTCTGCTGTTTGGGTTTTTTTTCCCTCACAGTGAGACAGAAATAAAAAATGCATCCATTAGCCTGGTTCAGCATTCACCCATCGCAGAGACTGCACAGCAAAGGCAAAAAGCACCAACACACAGGTCTGCAGGGCAAGGGAAACGAAGAGAACTGCTCATGCCATGAGAAGGAGAACTGCTCATCCCAGCAGCTACATCCAACAGACACAGCCTGGGGCAGACTCAGGGTAGGTTGACATGCAGAGCACAAGAAGAAAAGCCCACACAATCAATTAGGGGTGATTTGGGTAAAGATCTAAGCACTTTGGAGCTGAATTTCCAGGACAAATCATAATCCCAGCTCCTCGTGGGATTCTACAGCTCCCATGGGATGAGGAATGCACAGCCAGGCTCCCAGGGTCCTGCTGCCCAGCATTAACTTACATCTAAATCCAGCCCAAGGAACCTGCCAGAGGTGTAGGGGATGCTGGCCAGCTGGTAGTGGATTGTTCCTGCTGTGCCGACCGGGATCACTGCTGCACACAGGAAAGGGATCGTTACAGCCCCGGGAAATCAGCAACAACACAGCCTCCCCTGGCCCCAAGGGCCACCAGCCCCCACACCCAAACAGGCCCAAGCATTCAGGGCTCAGGGGTGCTTGCTGATGCTCCAAAAGAGCAGAACATCCCCAAATTCAGCTTGATGGGATCTGCCTTTAGGATATAGCACAAAAAGAGCATCAAAGAAAATAAGAAAAATCCAAAGGTGATGCATAAAAATGGAATAAGGAGGGCTTAGGTGGGAGCAGTTCATTGGAATGCTGGGGTGTGAGTTCCAGGCTCACCAACAGCCCTACAGAAGTGCTGGACTTCTGCTGATGCACTGAGGGACTTGGTGTGGGAAATGGGTCTTGTTCCCATCGTGGGAAACACAGGGCAGCAGTGCCTCACCCTCCTCAAGCAACTCACCATTGAGAGTGCTCAGGAGATGGATGTTCACAAGGTTCATCACGATATCCACCACGGGGCAGAGCTGCAACACAAAGCACACATGGGACTGCTCACCCCCCTCACCACCATCACCACCACCCTGCCCAGAGGCCCTCCTTTCCCCACCAGGGAAAAAGCTGCATGGCAATAAACACAGCTGGGGTGCTGTGAAAGGCTTGGGGCACTGGAGCATCCCTGGAGCTGTGGGACCACACTGAAATGTTTTCATCTGAGGCCTCGCCCTACAGGCAGCACCCTGTGGACGCCCCAGCCCCGTGGCCCATGGCAGTGATGTGGGAGAGCAGCACAGAGAGGCAGTGCATCTTGCTGTGGCCTCATAACCAGTTTTTCCCAGTGTTTCCCAGTATTTAACCAGTTTTTTCCCAGTATTTCCCGGTATTTAACCAGTTTTTCCCAGTATTTCTGTGCCTCAGCTGTGATAGGAGGACGATCCTCAGCCGTACCAAAGCGGGCAGAGTCGCTGTCAGCTGGCGAAGCACCAGCTCATTCACTGACAGGGTGAGCAAGCTGGAAAAGAAAGAAAAAAAACCCTCCAAATCAGCACAAATAAAGCTCCAGGACAGGAGACAAAAAGATCTCCAGCCTTCATTTTCAGCATTCTCCTGTACCCTCAGTCATCCCTTCAGGGCCAGTGCTGTGGCTGATGCTCACCAGAGCAGGGGCTGGAGATATAAAAGAGCCACTTACCCCACTGGAGTGAGAATTTCACTCATTGCTGAGAATCACAGAATCATTAAGGTTGGGAAAAGACATCGAAAATTATCAAGTCCAGCCATCAGCTGTGTAGCACCACCATGTTCCCCACTAAACCACGTCCTCAAGTGCCATGGACACATTTTTTTAGCACTTCCAGGAGTGGTGTCTCTTCCACTTCCTGGGCAGCCTGTTCCAGTGCTTGACAGCCCTTTCTGTGAGGAAAACTTTTCCTTCAGCTCTCAGGGAGCTTTCACTGCATGAAAAGAGTGAGCCTTTCACAGTCTAACCTTGTGCTTGGTATCTCCCTCAGGTATTTAAATCAGTGCTGTAGTTAAGGGAAGAGGGAGCTGTTAGGAAATATCTTCATGTTACTTACTGGGAACAAACAATTTGCATCTGGAATAACAAGAGGAGAAATCTGCTGTGTGACATTTCCACACTGCTGCTGAACAACTCACTCAGGACCTGTGATGCCTGCAGCAGCACAGAGGCAGTTTTGTCTGATAATCAATATATTTCTAGACTGTTGGGTTGGCAAGACGCATGCGAGCACCTGTTATTTATGCCCAAATTCTGCCTACAAATGGATCTGAGGAGCTGCCATGAAGTCATTTGTGTATATCTACACTTCTCTTGCCCCCCTAGGGGTTCACTTCCTGCAAACCATCACTTTAATCCTGCTAAAAATTAAACCATGACCCCCAGAGCAGGTGAGCTGTGTTCCTCTGCTCACTCACACAGCATTTTTCAAAGCAGCTGCTGCACTGATTGAAATATAATGCATAATGCAAAAATTAATTAGGAGAATTTCTATGAACCTGAAAAGTGAGCAATTCAAAAGCAAGAGAAGAAAATATTTCCCATTATCAATTTACTGCTGAGTTCATCAATACATGAAGTCAGCAAATCCTTGCTGTCAAGAATTTAATAAGACTGAGCAAGAGATGGGACATTTGCATGGAATTACACACAACCACAGCAGTCAGAGGGAAACTCCACATGCCAGGCATGGGACAGCAGCCAAAGGCAGAGTACAAAACCAGGGAATGTAATGGTCCTGTTTTCCTGGAATTCTCCCAGCCCTATTACTCCTACCCTTTGGATATCAATTCTCCAGCTCAGTCTAGAGAAAGTGTGATGGGAAAGGTACCAAACCTCATGCTTCAGACCTTAAAATTTCCACAGGCAAACAGGGCAAATTAACCCTCATTCCACTGATGCAATTGGCATTGGCAATAGGGAGGAAATTCCACCCTGAGGCCTGGCTCTGTATCAGTGAGCACCGTCTGTGTCCTGGCAGACTTTCCGTATTAATAAAGAGGAGAAGATCGCACGTAACAAAAACATAAATCCACAGGCACTTACCCAGAAAGGACCTTGATCTTTATGGCCCCAAGAATGCAGAGGCAGTCTTCAGTGACAACCTGGAACGTGCCAGATTCAAAGTTTGTGCATTTAATGTTTGCAGTAATGTTCACTTCCACTAAGATATCAATGAGTTCTGAGAGCAGGCCAACCAAGCTGCAAAAAAAAGCAAATGGGATTATTGCATCTCTCAGCCTCTACATACAGAAACTCACCAAAGCCAGGAGAAGCAGGCTTCTCCATTTCCTGCAATGCCACCAGTGATCTTTTGGTGTCTGTTTTGCTCTGTGACTTTATTATAGGTAACAAACACTTCAAAATCCTTAAGAGATGCGAAATATGCCAGGGTAGGGGTTTCCCTCACTGAATCCCCACTCACCAGTTGCCTCTGAGCTGCAGCTTTGCCCCGATGGTCAGCTGGACCCCGATCCCTGGCAGCAGCACCACCGACAGCCTGGGCACCCGGACCTTGATGAGGTGCAGGCTGTGAACAACAGCAAAGGCTGGCACAAATGAAAAAGGCTGGCACCTTCCAGCAGCTGAGCAGCTGCACCCAGAGAAGACCCACAGCACCCCAGCCACCTCCAGCTGGAGGTACAAGGATAAGAGACAGCAGGCTACAAGAAGCCTAGAACCAGACTGGGGTGGAAGCTGACTTTGGAGAGCTGTCTGCTTTTTCCCTCTGTGGTGCCTTTTGCCTCTCTCAGTGCTGCCAGGCATTAACAGCACCACCAGAGCTTCACTCTGCACCTACAACCTGCAGCGTCCCTTGCTGGGGCCACACCAACACTGTTGGGTCAGAATTTCAGTACCACATTAAAACAAGGATAACAGCCCAGGCCAAGCCTGCCAGGGACAGCTCAGCCTGTCTGGTTCAGAACTGATGCTGAAGGAGCACTCACAGGGAAGCACTTACTCCGTGATGCTGGTAGGAGAGCTCAGCTGACTCCCTTCACCCATGATGTTGGGAACCACGAGACCCTGCAGGTGCTGGTGGATGAGCCCACTATGAATTATGGCATCTGAGAGAACTGGAAGACATCTGTGTGTGAGGACCAGCACGGGCAGCAGTGACTTCTCCCCCCTCAAGCAGATCCATCCTGGCACAGCAAAGCCCCTCCACTCCCCAGAACTCCTCATGGAGAGACATCAGCTGTCTCCATGCAGTAAAATAACACAGGGATGGTATTTTACAACTTTGGTGCAATAAACCAAAGCTGCCCTTGGTGAAGTAAACAGGACAAGCAGTGGAAAGCATCCCAGACTCCAATTCAAACATCACAGCTTGGCTGTGCACTGCCAGGAGCACCAGTGACCCCGCTCAGGGGCTGGGTTCCACTCACAACTCATCTCCCCTTTGTCAAAGAGGTTTTTACTTGTTGATTTTTGCCTGTTTGTTTTTGCTTTCCGCTTTTGGAGTTTTTTAGTAGAAACAACTTGAAACAAGCCTGAACGTTGCAAATGTTATTATGTCTGCTACTTCACAGCAGCTGTTTGTCAAATATCAGCTGCTCCAATATGGAAATGAGAAACTGAGAAAAAAAAAAAGAGGAAATAACCCAGATCTAGCCCTGAAATTCTGTGTGGCTGCTTGGAGCTGAAACGTGCCCCAGTTCTGCAGCAGAGATTTCCCTGTCCCATGAATCTGGTGATGGCTCTCAGGGGCTCTGAGCAAAGTCTGCAGCCCTGAGGAATTATGAAATAAAGATGATGGGGAGCAAAACTCAGGAAGTTTTACCCCCCCAGAGCTTTCAAAGCAAACACAACTTGGAGGTGTTTTCTGTAGTTACCATTCTGCATCGCCCGCGGGCTGACAGCACAGGACAGACCAGACAAGACTTCCTGCGAGGGTGAGAGGAGGCCACAGAAAAAAATGATTCCAAAAAGCTTCAAAACCATCATGTCCAGAAGATTCCCCTGCTGGCAAGGGAGACATCAGAGGGGACAGTGAGGAAAAAAAACTCTCAGAAGTGACCCCAGTGTTTTTATGAGGAAAGAAGTCAAGAAAGGAATCCCTCCTTTACTCTTTGTCTGGATCAAAGGAGACTCTGTTCAAGCCCAGAGCAACAGAACCTTCTTCATGTCCACGCACATGGACAGGCTCCACGTGTGGGTCAATAAAAGCCCGTTCCTCATCCCTTGTGACTGGCCCAAAATGTTCACACAAAAGAAGCCAAACTTGTTGTTTAGACTATCTCTGTATCCCTGCAATACACAGGTACAGGTCTTTTGGTGAGGGGCTTTGACAAGAGAAGCATCTGAGGATTATCTGTGCTCCTTCTACCTCTCAAAAGCAATAAACTAAAGCACAAGTGATGAAAATAAACAAGCTAGAAGTTATAACTTAATAACTACTAACATAAATTTAATTATGACACAGCAGACATAGGGAGGTGATCAGGAGCTGGGTGCCCAGCACAATCTCCAACCAAAGCAGTCAAGCACTTCCAGCATGAGGACCCTGCCAGTGCAGCTGTCACCCTGCCACCACACAACCAGCACCTAGAGGATGTTACCTGACTCAGCTGCAGCCAGCTGGGACGGGCTCTTGGCTCCACTCGGGCTCCTCTGGACTCCTCCAGACTCTGTGATGTCCCTTTGTTCCCCACATCTGAGATGAAAGTAGCATCCCTTATATAAAATCTGCAGCCAAGTGGACACGCCTCTTCTGCTCAGCCTCCCTGGGCCATGACCAGGCATCCCTTTGCTCCTGCTCCTGGCAAGCACCACCCAGATGCCAATTTTCTTGTTCGAAACAAGGCAACACCACTGCAACACCTGAGTCACTGCTCATTTGGCCTCCAGATGCTGCTTTCTGGCCATCCCATCTGTCCAAAAAAGCGTGACCTGCACAAGTGGATCCCGAATCCCTATGGGGAAAACAACCTTTCTAGGAAATAGTAGAATTATAAAGACTCCTAGCAGAAGGCTGACGTAACTTCCCATGCAGGAAGGCAGCACACAGAGCACAAGGAATGTGGGTTTGAGGAGATTTAGACCTAGAATATCTATTTTTGGCAACCTGGCAAGGTGTCAGATTTAAAAGACTTATTCCTGTTTCAAGTTAAGTACTGGGAAAATATTTTCTTGACAAACAGCGATGCTGAGAGTTGCAGAGACCTGGTAAAGGTTGGCATTTAGATTGATTTCAGATGGGTCTGTAAAGTGCCATGTAAACAGTGAAGTTGTATTGAAAAGCACAAAGCCAACGATTAACATAGTTTTGAATAAGCAACACTTATGGTAGCTGAACACTGGTAGCAGCAACACGGATTTCAAAGGAAAGTCTCATCCTGCAGGAGATATCTTGGCTGGGCTTAGCAGAAGTTTCCATTGTGCAGGGCCCTGGGAAGATTTTATCTGGGCACTTTGTTTGGGTCTGGTCACCCGTGCTCAGCTGGGATGGACGTGGGGAGCAGCAAAGGGCTGCTGAGGGAGCTGGGGAGCTGGAGAGGGGCTGGTGTGCTCAGCCTCATGGAACAGGGAGCAGCAGAGATACAATCACCCTCCACAAACACGGGAGAGGAGAAGGAGAGGAGAGAGGGAGGAGAGCTGCCTGGGCTCAGGGACAAGGCTGGCACAGGAACAAACAAAGCTGGAGAATCAAATTGAAGTTAGGAGAAAGCTGCTACCACCACAGTGAGTTTAAGGCTAGTTGTCCCCTGGGAATACAGAAGGCAGGAAAATATACTCAGGATTCTCTTCAATACTCCATGAGGTGTGTTCTTGCAGCAGCAGCAAAGTGCTTGCACTGGATCCCTCAGCATGTGCTGCCCTTTGCTCAGTGGAGCAAACTTTGGCTTGTCACTGAAACTTGTTTTGTTTAACATTCAACCAGCACTGCATTTGATGCGCTGGTGGCAGTCTAGTCCCAAAACCAGGGGATGAACTAGATGATCTTAACAGGCAACCTATCCATGCTGCTGCTTTTTTGTCCCCTTTCAGAGATCCAGATGCACCAGGCTGAGCAGTCACCATGAGCACACCCACACGGAATTGTCCATGACGCTGCTCCAGCCATGTGCAGGAATATCACTGCTGCCAAAAGCCAGCTGCTGAGCAAGAACAAATGTGGATTTCCAGCTGGTTTCAGAGTGTCCCTGTGTGTGCAATAAGCACCTGAGTTGCTGTGTATGTGTACGTGCCCAGCAGAGCCAGGATCCCATCGGATGCTCTCGCTGCTCCATGGGATCCTGCAGCACACCTGAACCATGGCACTGACAGCAGCTGTGAGGAGCACAGCCCATTTTACACACCCTGCCCATATTTCTTCTTGCTCTGTGACTTTTTCCTCCTCAGTCACATCCCTTGTCTCCCCTCTCATGCACCCGTATTTCATCCTCTCCTTGCAGCAGTGATTTAGATATCACTGACCAGGAGGCTGGATTCAGTCCTGCAGTGACAAGGGAAGATATATTAAAATAAAGCATTGCAAGAAATTGTAGAAGAGATTGTCTCAACACAACTGCTGGAAAGCAGAAGGGCTCAAGGAAAGACCAACACCCACAGAGAAGAAATGCTCCAGAGCAGCCTCTGGCATCCTGCACTGCCCCAGGCTTGGGGTTCTGCAAGAAGGCAGGTTAAAAAGCAACAGGATCTTTAGAAGAGTAATAGTAAAGTAATTAAATGTAATAATTTATTAAATATTGTTAAATTCACTGATTTTTTTCTCTAATATTCAGAACCATGGAAGCCTAGGGAAAACTTAGGAGAATTGCACCCTACAGGTCAAATTAAAATGCTGAGCAAGGCTGAAGATGAAATAAAATCAGAATTTTTGCACTACATTTTAATGACAGATGGTGGTTTTGAGACATTCCAGAGGTTTGCAAGCTAGAGGAGCACAGCTTTCCTTCACTGCTATGTGACAAATAAAAACTAAAACTAAAAGGAGTAGCCTCAGAGTGTTGAAATTCTTTAATGGGCAAATAGTAACTCCTTGTTTAGAGTATACATAAAGTGAATCCTCTCTCTTGAGGTAAAAAGCCTAAATCTGGTGGCAGGGCTTGCAGCCTGTGATGGAGCTGCTGTGTACAGATGTTCAGCCTTTTCCCTCTCAGGGACACTTCCTAGGAGTCCGTGGCTGCTTCCAAAGGGATGCTGTGAACATTAATGAACTGCTCAGCCCAGATGTCGATGGAAGTAATTCCCTGATGCCAACCAGAAGGCAGCAGCCCAAGGGGAAGGAGAAAGCACTTGGGGAGGAAAATGACCCAGCAAACTGCTGTGCTGGAACAGAAACTGGGAAAGGGCGGGGGGAACAAAATAAGTTTTAAGTGCTGACTGCAGCGGGGCTGTGAACTCACAGCCTGGTCTCCGGAATCCTAAAGTTGGGGTGATGAATTGTTTTTCCCATCCAGGATTTTAGTGGGGAATGTGGCAGCATAGCAGATCTGCCCTGGGAGGGGGTCAGGCACCTTGGTCAGGGGCAGCTCAGCCCAGAGCCTGGAAAGCAGCACATGGAAAAGGGTGACTCACTGCTCTGGTTCTTCTGCCTCACTGCGAGCTGGTTTGTTCAGGGGAGATTTTTTTCCCACTCTTGTTAATGAAATTGCTCAGGGAAGTGGAAGGAAGGAGCTGTCTCTGAGCTCCCCAATGCAGTGTAAAATGCTGAATTCAGCACCAGAAACATGGCATTAGTGCAGCACTGTCTCTGTGGAGTTACCTGTGTTCTGGTTGGTTTGGGATGGATTAATCTTCCCAGAGCCAGGCTCCAAAACTAATTTTGAGCAAGAGGATTTGCCAAAACTTAAAACTAGAATCTCCTAGAAAGGATCTGGAAGGTTTTAGCAAGAACTGAAGGACTCAAACCCTCCTCACGTTTTGGGACTTGACTTGAGCCCAGGATTGACAGAAACCCACAATCCCCAGGGCCAGATTTACAGGTGCTGGTTTAGCAGCTCCCATTGTCAGCAGCCCGGGAGGGCAGAGCAGCTTAATTAATACCCATCACTCCTGCAGCACAGCCAGCCTTGCCAAGCTCAGGCTGACCTGGGGCTGCTGCTTGGCACACAAACCCCAGAGCCGTGGCAGGGCGTGCGTGGGCAGACGTCAGAGCGCTCCTTTGCAGCTGTACCCGTGTCTGATCACTCAGCCCTGCAGTTTCCTACACGGGCAACTTGAGAAGCAGGAACATAATCTCAGGCAAGGGCCACACAGGCAGGGAAAAAAGGGAGAAGGACACAGAGGCACGGGCAGCAGCTGCCAGGAGATGCCTGTCAGGAGGAGGCAGAGCAGCAGCATTGATTTCTGGAAGCATCCGCAATGCTGAGCATAAACAGCAAAGGCGGGTAAAATCACTGCCATGAGATAAGCACAAATCGATGTCTCCAGGAATTTTATAGACAGGAAATTTTCTTCTTCTGAGACGCCAACAGAAGCAGAAGGAGCATAATGTTATCAGCCTGCAAAAAGGGACAAACTTCATCAGGCAGATGCAGTGAGACAGAGAAGAAATGCACAGAAAAGCGTCACTCAGCGGACACTCTGCAGTGCAAAAATGGAGGCACTTCTGCAGAGGGGTGTTCAGACCTTGCCCAGAGCTCCCCAACGCAACACTGACAGCAGCTCAGGCTGGAGGGCTCACAGGGACACCCAGGGAAGCCCGGGCAGCCTTGCAAATCCCTTCCCAGCTATTTGGGCAGGCACTGGCTTCACCAAGTTTTGCAATATTTTATTGGTATCTGTCACTGCAAAGACCCAAGCGCACACATTTCTGGGTGGGTGTTTTGCATCTGGCCTTTCAGGTGTGGCCCATTCCGGGTTTCCCTGGGGCATCCTTTCTCAGCTGGCCCCACACAAGGCACACTTGGTGAGCGGAAGAGGTTGTGACCTTCCTGAAGGACTGCCGGGAGCTCCAGTGATGGACCACAGGGCACACACCAGCTGTCTGCCCCGTGTTTGGGGTGCATGGCCAGAGCCATCCCTGCCTTCTGCAGTGGCTGACCTACACCAGCATCTCTCTATCCCTCCCTCCCGTCCTGCTGATGCCCAGCACTCCCCCAGCAGAGCCTGGGTTCCTCAGTGATGCAACGTGCACCTCAAAGTCAATTCCAGTTCTATGTTTTAAGCAAATGAATCCCTCTCCTGCTTTCTTCCCATCACTTCCAATCACTCACACTGCAAGCGCTGTGAACGCCTCAATTCCTCCTCACTCTTCATTCTTCCAATTTATTTTTTTGCCTTCCTCTCAGGCTGGAAAATGGATTTCTGTCCATTTTGTTGTCTCAGAAAGTGTTGGCACTGTGGTGCCAGTGAAGACTTTTTAAATAAAGACAGCTAATTCTATTTGACTGAAGGATAGCGACACAGACTCAAAGTCATGTTTCTGCCTTGCCTGAGGTTTGGGGAAGCTTTACTTTACAAAAAGAAAAGCGGTATTGAGTGAAATTGTCCTTGATAGTCTCCATTAATCCCTGGGAAGAATTAGCAGCAGCTTTATATTACATTCATACATCTTCTAGGAGCAAAGATTTCAGGCTTTCTGTCTTATTCACAGCTTTTAATAGAGACTTGACACGGTCTCTTCGGACACATCATCAGCACAGGTGGCAGAATTAGTACCCTGCTTTGTCCAGATGCTCCTCGGGGGATAAATTACAGCCCTGCAGGCAGGCAGGGTTTGGAGTCAGCGTTATGGAAATAAATGCTTATATCCAGGAAGACACCGACTGCTCTAAAAAATTGCAGCTGAAACCAGGGAGTGAGTTCATGTTAAACAAACCTTGCTGATGAGTTAATTAGCCTGACGAGCACGGATGAGGTCTAACTCGCCCAGGTGCCATTTCCTTTCCATCAGTTTGGTGATGGCGTGTCCATTCTGTCTTGGGGCAGAAACATCAAAACAACCAATGTGATTCTGAGAGAAGGAGACAAAAAGGCATTAAAGGACAAAGAGGCATTAAAATCCCGAGCAGGCTGGCAAAGTACAGGGTCACACCGTGCAGGTAGGTGGCTCTCCTGCCTCTGACCCCGTGGGACTCAGCGTCCAGTTCACACCTACAGCTGGTGCCGGTATTTATTAGCACTCATCCCGTGTCCTGTGCGCTGAGGAGATGCCACATTTCTCACACATCCTCCCTGGGTCCCCATGCTTCCACACGGAAGAGCCATTGGATGGGCGAGGAGCTCGGCTCTCGCAGGGGGAAAGAAGCAGGGACGGGAGTGGGGAGCATCCGTGCAGTGCAGGGGGTGCACGGGCCCAGAGCTAATCTGGTGACAAGGCCTGGCGGATTTCTGATGAAATACACCCACGTAGCGCAGAGGAGCTCCAGGAAAAGGCCGCGGGGCACGCTCGGGAGCAGAGTGAGCTGGCTCGGACACCCAGCGCGGGGCTGGAACCGCGGGACTCGAACCCG